>NC_139220.1:196376325-196976325 GCF_055691185.1 Crinia signifera
GGGAGGGGTGTCCACGAATAGTGGGCGGGGGCAGGGGGTCCGAAAATCGCAGGGGGGCGCGAATCGCGGGAGGGGGGGTCGCGGGAGGGGGGGGTAGCGGGGGGTGCCACGAATCTCGAGGGTGGGTCATGGGTGAGGGCAGTACCGCGTATAGTGGGGGGGGGGTGTGTGTGCCGCGAATCGTGGGAGGGGGGGTGCCGTGAATCGCGGGAGGGGGGTGCCGCGAATTGCGGGAAGGGGGGGTCACGGGCAAGGTTCCCTCTAATTTTACGAAGGCTGTGTGCGGCAATAAATATTGCCTGTGCAACTTTGGAAGGAAATTAAAATTTTTGTGCGTCACATATATATAACTGGAAAACAACGTTCAGCATTTGTGTTAACTTTACTTCAAAATGATATTAAACATTCAAAACATTTAAACATTCAAAACACAGCGCACAATGTCTTAAATGGGTGAAACTGCAAAAAAGGGGACCACTGCTGCTTTGTGCGCTCTGTTGTAATGTCTGTGCGCATGCGCGGCTAGTTGTGTGCGCGCGCACATGCGCACAGCTTAGAGGGAACACTGGTCACGGGGGTGCCGCGAATCGCGGGAGGGGGGGTCGGGGGGGGGGGGGGGTTTGGTGCTCACCTGGTGGCTGTGGAGTAGCAGTGTCTTTGCCGGGGGGCAGCATGGGGAGTCAGAGGGTGTCTGGCACTGTAGGCTCACTGGGATGGTTCTCTGTCATGTGAGTCAGATGCTCCACCCAGCGTTATAGACACACTCACACATTTTGAGTGACAGATGTAGCCAAATATATAAGAGATTTATTTATTTATAATATTCATATATTCACTGCACTCTGGTCCTGGCTTGTTACGTGCGGGATCAGAGGAGCGGCTTCCTACCCCTAAACACCCCCCCCCCCTGCCCCCCTGCACAGTAAGCCCATTAAACCATAGATTTTGAGTTAAATACTCAGAATGTATATAAATTTATAGAAATGGCTAGTGACAAAGTTCTATAGATACTATACTGTAGGTTTGCAAATAAAGCTGCTCCCAGTTTATAAATCAACATGTATATGCATAAAAAACATTAGGAAGCGCTAAAGTTCTGAATTAATAGAAATCTAAAATATATATTTAATATTAATAAGAAAAATACTTTTATAAACAGATGTATAACCTATATATTTGTCATAAAAGGAAAAGAAAGGGCACTCGCAATAGTGATATACTGTTTTTCGTATTGTGTGGGTTTACATTGCACAGCTATGATCTCATGTATCATGGTACCACTTGTTCCCTTATGGCAGGGGTGGGGAACCTCTGGCTCCCAGGCCGTAAACGGCGCCCGTAGCCAGTTTGACTGGCCAGCCCACCCACCCGACGGCTTGTCCGGGATTCAAGGAAGGGTGTGTTCTTTTGATAGGTCTGGAGATCTTGCGAGAAGTGTCTTAATCAGTGGCAGCCGGAGCATGGGACGGGAGTGTGGAACAGGTAAAGCTGCCAGCCTGTGAGTGGGACTTGTGCAGCAGAAAATTTGTAAGTGTCTAATCTAGATATGGCCCCCGAACGCTTTTTACACATTTGAAATGGCCCTTGGAACGAAAAAGGTTCCCCACGCCTTCCTTATGGGGCCTACACATGGAGCGATTTCAAGGCATTTTCTAAGTGATCTCACTAAATTGCGTAGAAAATGCCTCAGTATCCGTCTGTGAGTTGGGGCTATAGCAATAGCGATGCATGGCCCCATGCGATGCTATCGCATGGAGATTAATATCCAGCATGCTGGATAAATCTAGTTTATCACCGGTCAGAGCCAGTGTTCTTACGGGAGAACACTGGCCCTGACAGATCTTAAGAGAGTAGGAGGCCCGTGTGCAGCCTCCTCATCCAGGCCCTCTCCTCTCTGCCGGGAGTGGTGCCAGGAACATTATGGTCTGAGCGCTCTAGTGTTCAGAAGCACTAGGGCTGACTCACTAAGCAGCGGTAGTTTGCTGCTTAGTGAGCCTTTAAACGCTGATAATGCTCCGAGAACTGGGCGGGTGGCTGACATCCTGTGACATCAGCCTCCCGCCCCAGCCAGACAGGTTGCATGGGGACACCCAGTGTTTCTATCAATGCAACCATCCCTTGCATTATCCTCTACACTTCACGTTTATGTGCTGTAGTCTTGTCCTTTCCCAACACAGACTCATTAGTAATATAGCATAGAATATATTAGAACAATAGAGCCAACAGTCAGTAAGGCAAAGAGAAACCCGAGGGTTAGGTTTTATTTCATATTACCACATGCTCTACAGGTACCTTGGTCAGCAACTGGCTGAACATTTCCTCAATCCTTCCTATGATGTGCCGACAAGCCCTGTACACCCTTTGCTTCTTGAAAAAGGAGGTAAGTACATCCTGATTCATTACCGAGGGAAAGAACTCATAACAAATATCACACACTTATATTTATGACAAAAGTACCATCAGACACACTGGGTGAGATTTAATAGGATGAGAGATTCAGAAAGTGAGAGATTTAGTAAGAAATCTCCAGGTTTTTTAAAGCGGCAATCATTTACACTGCAACATCAAACTGGTTTTGCAGTGTAAATGATTGCCGCTTTAAAAAAACTGGGGGTTTCTTACCAAATCTCTCACTTTCTGAATCTCTCATCCTATTAAATCTCACCCACTATATCTACTGTTACAAAGTTATGGCTTTCAGAATAGAAACTATACTTAGAGGCCCATTTATCATTGGATCGTAAATGCAATGTGATCTGAGCAGCATTTACCGCCCAGGATCGCATTGTAATATGCTATCCTTTTGGTTGAATGCATCATCCTGCAGTCACAGGGACAGAGGCTCTGAAAAAAATCTGTCCCTGCGCTCTGCTTCGCCAGGTGCCGGGGTTCTGCGCAGGTACGGTTAGTATTGATCCTCAGCCGACCTGTCTGACCGCAGTGCCCCATCTCAGAATGGCATTAGCCCAGAAACCCACTGCGATGCTGCCTGATGTTGATACATTGGACAGCATTGCATCCCCCTACTAACCTATGGGTGGAGTGGCTGCAAATGGGGCAGGAGGGATCGCAGCAGGGTTTGGAGATTCCTGCTGCGGTCCCTCCTAAACAGATTTGGGGGAATACTTAATATTTGTGGCTAACCCCTGAAAACAACCATTAGCTGAAATATTATTTACTGAGATGGGAGTTCTATTGAAGATAATAGATAGAGGGCCAGATCCACTAAGCTTCAAACGTGAAAAAATGGAGTGTGGTAAACAACCAACCAATCAGCTCCTGTCTGAAATTTTTTAAACCCAGTCTGTGACATGGCAGATAGGAGCTGATTGGTTGCCCATATCAACATCCCATCTTCAATAGAACGCCCATCTCAGTAAATAAAGCCCTTAAAGTTTTAAAGCTCTGAATATAGTGGAGATGGGGAACATTATTATTTTAAATAATTTGTTATTTTAGGATTACTACTGTATGTACAAAGATATATTTTTGAATTTTACAGATTTCCACACATCCCAGCATGCCCTGCATCAGTTTTAGCATGGCCAAATAGAGCTTTAGCAGGGAATGCTGGGATGTGTAGTTCAACAACAGCTGGAGTGTCAAGGTTAGCCATCACTGACCTAACCCCTTACTGTATATTATGTGCCATTCTTCAGTTATAGTTGAAGGGCTGCAAATTTGTATTGATAGTACTAAATAATCATTAAAGTGCTTATACATAGTGAATGCAGTCTCCGAGTTAGTGATTAGAAAACATGTATACCCAATATGAAGCACTACGAATGTACGTCAGCGCCAATGCTCCATATAAATAAATGTTAGTAAATGTGAGTTTGACACCACGGCTGTAGAGGCTGACTGTTACCAAGGCAACATTCCATGAGGCAGCGTTCAAAACTACTTACCTAGTTACAACATTTATAAAATGTAATGTGGGACTCTCACGGGGACGCTCCTGAAAGGGGGGTGTGACTTACCAAAAGTGGGCATGGATTCATGTGAATGCAGCGCTTGTGAGCCGCATCCCCATTTTCATCACTGTGGGTGCATGCCCAGCTGTGAGCTGCTGGCATTCCCCCAGTCCCTCTGTCTCCTGTAAATAGATGTTGTGCGCATACACACAGCATCTATTCACCATTATAGCGCACGCGGGGGGACTACCAACTGCCCCCCACCCACAGGTGGCACTGTCCCTCAAAAATCGGGACAGTTAAGGCCCCCATACATCAGCAATCACAATTTATGGATTTCCAGATCCAGGGATTTTTTGGCCAGATATATGGATTTTACAATCTATCTGACTTTGCCCACACATTACAGATTTATTTCAGTGATCGGCAGATTTTTCCATCTAAAGATTGCATCTTCATATCTGGAAATTGCCCAATCGATTGCTGTTCATAAGGTAAATAGATGAAGAAGACGAATTGGGAATGCCCACACATATAAAAAAGATCTGCAGATAATACCAGATTATTAAACATGTTTAAAAACCTGATTAAGCAATCGATTGGCGATTTTGATTGGGATTGCCAAAAGGGGGAGCCCATACATCTAAAATTAATTGTGGCAATCATCTCCATATCTGAAAATTGTCACAATTAATTGCTGATGTATGGGGCCCTTTAGGAGGTATGAAGTAAAGTTATGCAGACCTGGACATGACTAAAAAAGAACCTGCTAACAGGTGTATATTTGCAGCCAGTTTAGGTTAACTGTAAATACACACTGGAGACAATGATTTACTTCAACCTTGCATCAGGCCCTACTGTACTGCGCTGAATACTTTGTAATAAAGGCCAAAACTTTACATGTGTTCCATTCTCCACAGGCCAAAGCGCTAAGGATTACTGGCGGCTCCTCAGACAGCACTCTGAAGCACGGCTGATGAAACACATTACTAATGTACCAGGAGCAATGATGGTAAAATATATTTTCGTATAATTTTTAGCTATTAATTTTACCTGTAGATTCTTTCACATGCTTATCACAAACACTTTGGGGGCCTGCAGTGGCGTGCAGTAAGGTCAGTGGCTAGTGAGGCACCTGGCCAGGCTCCCGCACACACACCCCCTCTCGCACCTGCAGCGTGCTGGACTCCCGCAGGGCTGGACTCCTTCAACGGTAGGAGCTTCAGACAAGTTTTTTTTGTTAGGGGGTGGAATAGAAAAAAAATCTGTTTAGCAGCGTGCACCTCCTCCCCACCCCATTGTAGCAGACACCCAGCATTTCTAACATATTGTATGTCAGTGTGCCCCCCACCAGTTGCAGTAGCACCCACCTCTAGATACACTTAATATATTAATAGTAGGCAAGCACGGTTTCCTTTTTAGACTTTTCTTATTGGGTGCATCCTGGGCCTCCTGATTCCACTCAACACAACATGGTAGAAGGAACTATCATGCCCCCTGGAGAAGGCACCTGAGGGGCAGTCCAGCAGCTTACCTAGGTGCTGGGCTTGTCCCCAGCATGGCGATCGGCGGTCCCGGCGCATGGAGATGATATCATCTCCAAGCACCGCTCCCGTTTACACTGCGGGTCGGCACCGCAGTGGAAACGGGAAAAATTCCTGATCCAACCTGGATTTCAACAGTGTTCCATATACCGGGTCGGATCTGGGATTTTGGTGTAAAAGGTACATAGGTCCATGTCCTTTTAGGACAGGGGACTCCTGTCCAACTCCGGCCCTACAACATCATCAGGGTGCCCCAAAGCCTACTCTTTTAGTTGTTAGGGACATTAGTAGAGTTTTTTTTTGCCTGTGACTTCAGTCACTGACAGGCAGACTGGCAAGGTCACCGAAGGCTCACAGCAGCCCTGTTTGATTGACAGGACTGCTCTGTCTTAGATTAGCCTGGCAAAAAAAACAGGGGAACCCACAATTGGTGTTCCAGAATTATAGTACCAGCCTTGTCTGATCCTTTTAGATCCCCCAGTCTGTATTTTTATACTAGTAATCCCCCACTTGTCTGTATATTTCATATAGTGCCCCCCCCCCCCACACACACACACCTATATTATGTTTACTAAGCTCCTTGATCATGCCTTCACCCCTTCTGATTCTATCCAGATTCTGTTGGTATTCCCCAACTCTTCTCAAAAGCATACCAAAGAAGAAGGGCATCCCATGTTCCTTCCATTGTTACTCTTAGAAAATATAGCCATGGTTGGCTGTAATGGAATGACCATTCCTTTAAACCCCAATGCTCATGTATTACACAAATTCTGGGGCTAACTTAAACCAGGTGAAATGCAGGCTTGAAGTCAGCCAGCCACAGAAGCTGTGTAATTCAATTCTCAGTTGAAATGGATAGTATGGTAAGCCTAGTCAAATGTGTACCTGCGATTGCTCATTCACGCAGGTTCCATGCAATATCTTCACGGCCAACCAAAAGAGAACATGTGCAACCCATTCCGTTGCAGGGTAGTGAAGAACAGAACAAGATGGCAGTCTATCATTCATAACTGTACGTCATGTAATACAATATGCACCAACAATCTGATATGGTCTGGGGCAAAGGAAAATCACACCAACAATCTGTATGATTGAAGGTTGTTGTAGTGTGTACCTGACCCAAGTCTAACAGCTCTTCAAGTCCTCTCTGACAGGTAGCATGAGTCAGTTATTGACAGGGGAAAAGGTGGTGGAGGGTTTAAACCAGGCTTGTCCAACCCGCGGCCCGCGGGCCGCATGCGGCCCAGGTTGGCTGGTAATGCGGCCCAGTGCAATTTTGCGGGCATGATCATTCATGTTTCTTCTGATTCCTGAAGTCCGGTCCCAGCAGTCCTTTGCGGAGGTGCGCGAGTGCACGGGTGACGTCACCACGCACCCGCGCACTGGAGTACGGCGCTTACACTATGTCAGGCGTCGGTGGAGGCGGGAACTCTAGTCTGCATGCAGTCGGCAGCCATAGGGAGGGAAGGACGCATGTCTGGCGGCACAGCGCTGTGTGTTGCTGGTGTCTTGGGGCGGACAGCACTGGGTCCCACTGCAGTGCTGAAGGTGGAGGGGCGGACGGTGCAACTTAATACAGTTCTGTTGGGGCATATGTGTTATATGGCACTGTGGGGATATATGTGTTATATGGCACTGTGGGGGCATATGTGTTATATGGCACTGTGGGGGCATATGTGTTATATGGCACTGTGGGGGCATATGTGTTATATGGCACTGTGGGGGCATATGTGTTATATGGCACTGTGGAGGCATATGTGTTATATGGCACTGTGGGGGCATATGTTTTATATGGCACCCTGTGTCAGAATGTGGATTTCAGCTTATTTTCTGTGTCACAATGTGAATTTGTACTCATTCCCTGTGTCACATTGTGAATTTTGGCTTATTCTCTGTCAGAATGTGAATTTCGGCTTATTCTCTGTGTCAGAATGTGAGAAACAATGTCAAACATCTCACTAACTTCATTTCCAAGTAAATTTAATCTGTTAACTATGTTTTCTATGTTTTTTTGGGATGATCAGGTATCGTTACTGTTATTTTATTTTATGTGCGGCCCAAACCAAATTTTCATCTTCTGATGTGGCCCAGGGAAGGTGAAAGGTTGGACACCCCTGGTTTAAACCAAGCACAAGTAACACATATGTTATGTATATGTTATGTATTCTCAATGGTAGAATAGAAGTATTAGTTGAAGAATTTAGGTAGTCCACAATTGTAAGTATGATACAGCCGTATCACTTACTCTAGTGGAGGTGCTCCCCTGACAGTAAAACAGTAAATTTGGAAAAAAAAGTAGAAAGTACTCTCTCTCTTTTGGGGGCACACTTTGGATGATATGATTACAAAATTTAAGATCACATCTTTATTACGTCAAAAGTTTAAAATAGTAATATTGGGGTTATCAGACACTACAAGAAAGAAATTCCCCTATATTGCGTAGATTAATTAATTATCACCTGTCAAGTTTAATTATTTGAGGGAGAGACAGGAGTCTCAAAGCATGTAGTAGTTTTTATGCATATTGTTTTGTTTGTGAATCTACCATCATAAGCCCTTTACGTTTACTCAAACTAAACACTGTCCGGAATGTCTATATTTTTTTGAGTGTATTTATTCCTATTTTATCAATGTTTTTATCCATCCCCCTTCATTAATATAATAACATAGGAGCACCAATTGGTACACAAAAGTTGCATATCAGACCTGCACAATGGTCAGGAGGAATTTTGGACCATTCCTCTTTACAAAACTGTTTCAGTTCAGCAATTTTCTTGGGTTGTCTGGTGTGAATTACTCTCTTGAGTTTATGCCACAGCATCTCAAACTTTTTCTGCCATCATAGGAATTGCTGTGGATCTCAAAAAGATACCTTTATGTGTACATAGGAATCATTCTCTAGGTGACTGTTGTTCCTTTGGTTGTTGTTTGGGGATAGCATAAGTGTCACCCATCCATTCATACCACGTGCCACCTGTAAAGAAACCTTTATAGGAACGTCACCCACATATGTGAGGTGAGTGTCTATGGGTATACCCCATTAGAACATCATCTAATAATCCCAATTTTTATTTTCCTGGGAGCACCCTGGGTGGAAAGGAGAAGATCTGTAAAGACCATCCTGAAAAGATATAGAAGGCCGTTTGTGATGTGACAATGCTGAGGGGAACATTTGTTTCTAGTTTCATTCTTAATTGTAGGTCTTCTGAGAGCTCTTTTGTGTGAGGCATGGTTCACATCAGGCAATGCTTCTTGAGAATAGCAAACTCAAAACTGGTGTGTGTTTTTTATAGGGCAGAGCAGCTTTAACCAACACCTCCAATCTTGTCTCAGTGATTGGACTCCAGGTTGGCTGACTCCACTTAGCTCTTGGAGAGGTCATTAGCCTAGCGGTTCACATAAATGAAAAAGTTATGGGTGAAATTTACTAAGATACGTAGTCTACTTCACATGTGATGTTGAAATGGGCAACCAATCAGAATCTACTTCTTATTAATTTAGCACCCTCTAGAAGATAGTAGACATGGTCTGATTGGCTGCCCATAGCATCTTAGTAAATTTCCCCCATACTTGTTTGTGTGGTATTAGTTTAAGCAGACTGTGTTTGTCTATTGTTGTGACTTAGATGAAGGTTAGAACACATTTTATGACCAATTTATGCAGAAATCCAGGTAAATCCAAAAAGGGTTCACATACTTTTTCTTGCAACTATATATTTTCTGCTTTTTATATTATTCTTATGTAAAAAGATCAGTATTAATGGGAAGTAAATACATAGATTGTTTCTTTCACTTAGAGCTCAAGCATCACTCAACTGGCACCTTCAAAATATTCATCTCGAATCCAAGATTTTCGAAAAACACTGGCATGGATGTGCAGAGCATCAGAGATGAATCAGGACAAAGCCATACTTATCATGACTAATAACCAGCTCCCTGACCTGGTGGCTGGGCAAGAGAACGACACACCAATGCAGTACATAGGCGAAGGCATCTTACAAAGCAAAGAAAGTATTTTAAACATTCAGTTTCTAACGCCAATTTTTGGTCCTTGACAGAAAATGGACAATACAGTGTTGGGCTTGGCAGATGTAACTCCCAAGAGCTTCTTGGCTCCCAGCCCTAAAGGACATGTACATCTGTGGGATTCACGGTGGGATCAAAGTGTGACCACTGCTCTTCCAACAGAGGTGTGCAGCTCTTCCAATGGAGCTCTGTGGTGCAAATAAAATTGTAATGAGCAAAAATCTCTATTTTCACTAGTCCAAGGAGGCTGTTCTTTAAACAATGGGACCAGACTCACAGTGAGTCCTGTGAATCTGCCAGCTGAAGCCATTTTTAAGGTAGTATATTTGTCCAGATCGAATTAAAGGGTTTGGAGCAGTTTTTCACAAAAACTGCTCCAAAAGCCATTTAAACCATTTAGGCTAAGCATGGCCAAACTGTGGCCCTTCAGCTGTTGTGAAACTACACATCCCAGCATGCCTTGCCATAGTTTTAGCCTTCCCTAATAGCAAAACTGGGGCAAGGCATGATGGAACTTGTAATTTCACAATAGCTGGAGGGTCATAGTTTGGCCATGCCTGATTTAGCCGATAGTTAAATAATGGGTACTTGTGAGTTATCCGGGCGTCCGATTTTGTACTTACGATTTGCATGCGATTTGCATGCGATATCGCATACGATATCGCATACGATATCGGATCCGATTTGCGATTTACATGCGATTTACATGCGATTTAGCATGCGATTTGCATCAGATTTGCTATTCATTTCATTACCCCACTATCCCCAAAGTGTGTCTATCAACGTGAACCCGAAGCGTGGCGAGCGCAGCGAGCCCGCGAGGGGCGGCGGTACGCGTCCTCCGACCTTTTCATGCCCTACTATCCACTAGGGCGTGGAGTGAGAATAGAATAGTGTGGCGAGCGCAGCGAGCCACCGAGCCCGAAGCGTGGCGAGCGCAGCGAGCCCCGCGAGGGGACGCGGACACCTGTGAAGCCCGCAAGGGCACGCGGATACCTGTGAAGGTGTCCGCGTCCCCTCGCCACGCTTCGGGCTCGGTGGCTCGCTGCGCTCGCCACACTATTCTATTCTCACTCCACGCCCTAGTGGATAGTAGGGCATGAAAAGGTCGGAGGACGCGTACCGCCGCCCCTCGCGGGCTCGCTGCGCTCGCCACGCTTCGGGTTCACGTTGATAGACACACTTTGGGGATAGTGGGGTAATGAAATGAATAGCAAATCGGTACTTGTGAGGCTCCCGATTTTGTATTTACGATTTGCATGCGATATCGCATACGATATCGCATACGATATCGGATCCAAAATCGGACGCCCAGATAACTCACAAGTACCAAATAATGTTAATAGATTGGTCCCTGTGTGGGGATCTATGTAAAGTTCCAAATAGTTCTTATGTGTGATTTGCCCTTAGCAAAGGAGATGTTCTGGTGATGCACATCATAGAGATTATTATTACTACTACTACTACATTTTATTTATAAAGCGCCTTACATATGAGGCACAGAACAATACAGGGTACACATAACTAAACATTATAATAATTGAAAAATTAAAAAACAGAGCCCAGGTAACAGTTATGCCGCCCATACACAGTGCTATGCGCAATGCGCGTTTTTGATCTAGATTGCCTCACATCTAGTTCAAAACGCATGTGATGTGCTAAAGCAGCATGTGTTTTGAATTAGAGGCAGTGTGGTCTAGTTCAAAAAGTATGTGCAGCACATACATTTTGTGCTGTGAGATATGATGTGTGCGCATCGCATCACACACGTTAATTGCACCATACATGGGCACCTTTAGAACCACAATTCTCAGTACACAGTACAGCTGAGATGTACTAGGGAAGTAAAGGAGTTGTCTGCGTACTACCAGGGAAAGGTTTTAGATGGTAATAAGCCAGGGTTGCTGACTCTCCCGGAATGTCCGTGAGACTCCCGGAATCCTGGGACATCTCACAGACTCCCGGAAGAGGACCCCTTTGTCCCGCAGCTGCTTCTTCGCTTCCGCGGCAGCATCAGCTAGGAGACGTCCCCGTTCTCTGCATACGGCACACAGTACAGTGTGCAAGTGAAGCCGTCCCTAGCAGCAACAGGTGATAGCGGCTTCCATTTCCAGGCAGTGTACAAGTAGTGAAGTCTTTTCCAGCAGCACACAGTGACAGCCGCCTCTGGCTTTCAGACAGCACACAGAGACTGCTCCTTTCCACACTGCAGCACTAAGGTAACGGTGGTCATCCTGTACTTCTGATCCTTCTACAGGGCAACCAGTGTGCTCTTCTCCGGCATTTTACCCCTTCTGGGACGCTCATTCCCCATCTATGCATGTTGGCAAGTGGGGAAAAGAAGCAGTTTTGACTGTGGAGGTTTATGCCACTATTCCTATCACTTGCCTTATTTTGGATACTCATCTAGGGCGGGATGTATTAAAATACATCGCTGCCCTTCGCGCCCCCCGCCGCGATGCCGCCGCATATGTACTAACATAGGTACTTATGTAATATCTGGACTCCACTATATAAAATCAACTCCATGCGTAGTTGGATAGTAGGGGTATGAAAAAATGGGGTGCATTTAACATGGGAGTCCAGATAATACATAAGTACCCTAACATATGCAGCTGGCATCGCGGTGCGGTGACGGAGGCACCCGCGATACCTGGAATGTGGTGTGCGGGGGTTTCCGTCACCTCCCAGCCGGCTCCTGCATCCCTCACGCGGCGTCACGCCGGGGACAGCTAAGGAAGCTGTCCCCGGCGCCTCCTCCTCCCCCCTGCAGCCGGAAGGACGTCCGGCTGCGTCACTAGGGGGAGGAGAGGTTTACATTCCAGGGTCCAGGAGGACCCTTCAGGAAGGTAAGCCAGAGGGGGGGTCAGCGTGGCGGCGGGTTTGCGTCGGCGGCGGCGGGCGGTGAAAAGAAGCCCATAGGCTTCTATAGGGTATCGCCATCCAAAGGTGGCGATACCCTTCACTGCGGTATCATTTTTGATACATAGGAAAATGCAGTAAAACCGGGGTTTTACCGCATTTTCCATTTGATACATCTCGCCCCTAGGCTTCTAAATGTGAGTTCCCTGCACAGCAGATACTTACTCACTTGCCTAAAGGTAAACAGTGGCCGGCAAGCAGCAGCAGCAGAGTTGCCACAATAATATTATCCTCTCCCTCCTTAAGTCTGTCCTCCTCCACCTTCCTCCAGAAAGTAAATGTTACATGTTTTGAGCTTCATGCATATAGGCACATCGCAAAACCATATAGCCCTTTGAGGTCTACAGTGAAGGTGATCCACAGAGATATTTTTCTGATTGGTTGCGGACCATAGTAATACAGAACCATATTTCATGCCCAAACCCAAATCTGTCTACATGCTTATCAAAATACTGTAGGGGCCCCCTGGTGATGCAAGGCCCACCCCCTGGTGATGCAAGGCCCACCCCCTGGCTCTTTTCTCCCCTAAATGATTTTTCAAAAGTAGGCAACCCTGTAGAAAGCTGGTAGGTGGGGCTTACGCACAATAAATGGGGACATCCAATTGCTAGGCAGTGACAAGCCTCCTTTAGAAATTAAATGTGTTAGCACTCTATTCACAGCTCTCTGTTACATTTTACTATTATTTCTATTTTCAGGAATCATTAGATCCTGGGAAACCTTTCCGGTTACCATCTCTGAAGTCCACAACAGTGGCAGCTGCAAAGAAAAACTACAGGTTGGGAAATGTTACAGTTTTTACGTTTAGTCAATGAAAAAATGGTTATTAGACAGATTACTTAGAGTCTTGGTTTAGGAAAGCGAATGATTTCAGGTTTTTAATGAGACTTTGCAATATGCACACTAAAAGGTGCCAATTCAGAATTCTACACAGTCAGTGGCGTAGCTTCAGGGGTCGCAGCGGTCGCACCTGCGACCGGGCCCCTGAGCCAGGGGGGCCCAGCCCCCGCCACTGTCCGGCCGCCTCTGCTCCTCTCTCACTGATCATCAGCCAGTGGCGTAACAATATAGGGTGCAGGGGATGCAGTTGCTATGGGGCCCGGGCCCAAGCTAACAATCCCCTGCACCCTTTTAATGTTTAAATAATTTTGCGGGCAGTGGTAGGCTGACAGCGCAGATGTCCCATGGACAGCGCTGCGCAGCACTGTAGCGGTAGTCCAGTCTCCTGGGGCTCAACGTCACTTTCCAGCCCCAGCGCGACAACATACTTTATAAGCACTTGTGTAGTTTCCGGCGCTGCGGTGAGGACTTGGGAGACCCAGCTTCCGGCTTATGACTCGGAGGCGTGGCGGAGATCAGTGGTGTGCTGTGAAGGAGCCCTGACGGTGCGGAGACCCGTCAGGGTGAAGACTCGGTGTAGAGGACACACACCGCCAGAGGTATTGTCCTCTCCTGGCGGTGCATACTGTACATAGCAGGGAGTGGGGAGAGGAGGTAGGAATATTCCCAATAAAACCCGCACACACGTGTGATCCGTGACAGGACCATGTCTGCTAAGCAGCGCTGCCGCGCTGCTGTGTTGGGATGTAACATATGCACTTTTATTTCTCAGTGAAAGGAAAACGGTCACATCTTTCTCTCAGCCCAAACTCTCACACCTGTCTCTCTGCCCCTAGTCTCAGTCCTCTCTCCTCCCCATGCTTCCTCCCTCTCTTGTTCCTCCATCTCCTCTCTCTCTCTCTCTCCAACCCCTCTCTCAAATCTTACCTGTGCTTTCTCTCTCTAGCCCTATCTCTTCCCAACACCTCTCTGACAGTCTTTCTCCCCAACTCTACCCAGCACTGCTTCTCTTTTCTAGTTACGCCTCTGTCATCAGCACTTCTATCTGCAAATGTGGCACCCCCATCGGTGATGCCCCAGGAGCAGGGACAGTGTATGCTGGGTTGCTAGGCAACCGCAGCACCAGAGGAAACCCCGATGCAGCACCTAAGGGGTTAATAATAGAGGCAGCGGAGCGCGCGAAAAAGAACCCCCGTTTCTGATAACAGAAGCGGGGGACCCAATGGGGAGAAGGCGGGGAGGCGGAGCTAGAGGTCAGAGGTGCCGGAGGAGAAGAGGCACCTGACCAGGAGCGAGGAGACAGCGTGGCGCCCGACAGAGGAGAGCAGAGGGCGGCCAGACGCAGTTCAGCCAGGCAAGGGGACGGAAGACCAGCCGGGAGACAGCCAGCGCCGCAGCAGCACTCAGAAGACGCCGCAAGGTGAGAGAGGAGCGGCGAGAGTCACGGAGGAGAGCCCAGCAGAGCAGGAGCGCGCGGCTGAGTGTGGCAACGCTGCAGTAGCAGCGCCCACACTAGCAGCCCTCCTGCAAGAAGAGGACCGGCGCCAGTCGACTCATATACAAGGGGACCCGATCGCGATGGGCAGGAGCCTGCACCTTGCTCCTGACGCCAGGTACCCCCGTGCTGATTACCCCCTGGCCTGTCTCCCTGTGTCCACTCCCTGCCCCCAATGTAGGGGGGCCCCAAACTGACCTTTCGCACCAGGGCCCATGAACCCTTAGCTACGCCCCTGTACACAGTTCATATGTTCAGTAATATTGGTAACTAAGGGTGATGCTACGTTGTGCGCAAAATCAGTCGCATCTCAGCTAGCAATCAAAGGGTTCATAATAAAGCATTGCCTATTATGAAGGAGATCCCTGACCTCTTCCCACCCTCTAAACGCCATTGACATACCTCGTTTTTACAAGTGGAGCCGAGGCCATTGCCACTTCCTCTTCATTCCCCAAATTGCAGTAGTCTGCCAATCAATGACAGTCTGCTATCTTCCTGCTTTGGACATTACAGGACCTATTCAGGCACACGCAGAGTGTGTCCTGTGCATTTGCAATTGCACCTGATGTCCTCCAGAAAGGCAAGGTCTAGCCACAAAGATAAGATGCATCCAATTCAGCATACATGCAAACATTCACATTTAGGCCCTAATTTAGGTTGGCTCTGTAAACTGCGAATATCACAGCTTGCCTAAGACGCCGCCTGGCCGAGTACCTGCCCCCATGGCTCAATCTCTTCAGCATGCCTCCGCTAGCAGGAGAATTAATTTGATGGTCGCTGACCATCAAATGATTTCTCCTGCCATTTAGGAGAGCTACGACGATAAAGAGGCGGACGGCTGACTTCCTGTAATGTTAGCCGCCTGCCCCCGGTACCCATTGGCCATCCGCGTACTGATTGAAACATCAAGCGTTTTTATGGGGACGCCCATAAATCACTGGTCGTTCCCATGGTCCAGCGTCGTCACTGCCCCGGCCCTCCCTCTCTGTAAGGAACAGCCCGGTGAGTATCTTACTCACTGAAGTAGTTCATTACTGGGGTCTGCACATGCACAAAAATGTGCTTATGCATGCGCAGACCCCCCACCATCGGAACAGGGCCAAATTCACCCCGTTCCGATCATTAATTAATTAAGCCTTTTGTGCAATGTGGAACCTGTTACAGCGGGTTTGTATTCAATTCCACATTAGTCCTTAAGCCACTGGGATAGTGAAGAGTAGAGATGCATTTTATGGCATACATAGCCATGTTCATTCCCTATATCTGCAAAGAAAATAAACAAATGGAATGGAAAAATATCTACAAAGCATTGGTATATTCATTACAGATTTTAAAGATCCACAGGTGGTCATCATGGTTTCACTTGTAATTATGGCAGTGGTTCCCAAAATGTGTGCCTAGGCACCTTGGGCTGGTGGTCTAGGACTAATGCTAATTATTTATGGTCATTGTGATAGGCAACGCCAGTGCTGGACTGGTAGCATTCAATCTTAAACTATGTGGACAAACAGAAGTGAGTCCTGTCCCCAGCTTTAGGTTCAGTTATACAATGCGGAGCACATTAGCAAATAATTAACTATCGGTATATTGGCGGTGCAGTGAGAGAACGATATAGGACATACACAATGACAGATATTGTTCATGATTTCTGCCAGTGTGATGTCACCCGCCCCCTCTGCCATACATGCAGTCACTGACAATATTGTCAGATTGACGGGGGGGTCGTTAACGACCCATGGCCACGTGCATCTTTAGCAATATTGAACGTGCACACTGGACTATATGCACGTGCTGTTGTTAAAGATATCAAAATTATCCATATCAATGATATTTCGCTCCAGTGTGTACCCAGCTTTAGAATAACAAACACAATTTGCTTACTTATTTTTTTTTTTTTATTTCTCAATAATAAACTTTTATCCTAGGGGTGTCCTGAAAGAAATTCTGATACTTTAGGGTGCCGTGATTCAAAAAACTTTGGGAACCACTGGATTATGGGATGATGCTAAATTGACTGTAGTTGCAGGCATCCATAAAAGTCGGGTTGACTAGATTATGCTAATAGGACAGATCATTGGGTTAATGCGGGGGTATGTGCATCTGCGGACAGAAAGACTTTTGATTTTACACCAGGCTCCGCAACCATCATCATAAGGGCTGTCATCAGAAATTGTGGGGCCCAGGACTGACAAAAAAGGAAGCCCCCACACACCTATTGTTACACAAAATATTTTAGTCAGATATTTTGGCTGCACCCCTCTAGTTGGTGCCTCATGGATGGCGCAATCATTTTGAGTTTCAACTAAAAACCTAAATGAAAAAAAGCCTAAATGACACATTGTCGTACACCACAAATGCCGATTACATATTATACCATTTACCGTAATGCACATTATATATTACACCACACAACATAATGTCCATTACAAATTACGCCCCACACCGTTATGCCCATTACACCCCACACCGTAATGCCCATTATTCATTACACCCCACACCATAATGCCCATTATTATACCACACACACTGTAATGCCTATTACACATAATACAACACACCATAAAGCCTAAGCCTTTAACATAATATGCCACCCACCGTAATCCCCATTACATATTATGCCACATAACTGCAGATTACCTACATGCTCGTTGCATGCTTGTTGCCAGGGGTTAAATGCCTGTTGCCAGGGAGCTACATCTTGTTGCCTGGGGGTTGCGTGCTCCTTGCAAGTGGTTTCATGCTTGTTGCCACAGGGTAGGGAGGGGGGTAAAATGCCCATTGTCAGGGAGTTACATGCTCCTTACCATGGGTTTCATACTACTTGCCACGGGAAGGAGGGGGTTAAACACTCAGTGCCCAGTGGGACTTACTTGATTGGTGTCCTGGGGACACATGTTACTTGCCCACGCCAGCGCTCTTAGAATCTGCCATTCATGCAGGTCTGAATCGGGCATAAAGAACGGACTTTTATTGAATTTGTATTTTTTTTTTTTTTTAAGGTAAGTAGTGACATACTGTAGGTAGCAGCTCTGTGAATGCAGTACTGATTTTTTTTTAAATTCAATAGTTTTTATTGATTTTGGCTGGGGGAGGTGATTGGGCTAGGTTGAGCCCTGACCATTTCAGGAGATGGCCGTGGAGAGAGTAGATCTTGCCGGTTCGCTATATCTTGCAGTCTTTGTGCTAATTGCCTCTGAGAGGCCTCTAACCCCTCTAAATGGGTGGCAATCCTCTGAAGCAACTTTGCTCCAAAGTCTGAACCCAAGGTGGACTCCATGTGGCTGGTGCAAACTTATCACACTGGGTGGAGGTTGAGGATTCGTCTCAGGCTGCAGTCTTGGGACAGGCTGCACTGGTTGTGCTAGAAGCTTAGCGGGTAGGATGTAGGACCTACGCATAAACTCTCTGGTCGTGAGTTTTGACTGAACTCCTTGGCGAAGGCATGGAGTCTAACTGCCCAGCAGTCTTCGCAAGGGAGTTTGGACTGGACAGCAGCACTGGACGGCCCCTCGCTAGGAAAACTCACTGGAACTTCAGGGATAACGAAGAACTGAAATGGCTGACTTGGCATAGACAGTCTGGGTCTGAATAACAGATAAATCGAAAGGCCTACTGGGCTTAAAGTGTAACAGAACTTAGGTAGCAGGATAACTTAAAAGGGCCGACTTGGTACTTGTGTATTATCACGGCGCCCGCGAAATCGGCCGCAAATCGCTAATCCATCCTCGCACACCTCCACTATCCAAGTTAGGCCGAAGCGTGGCAAGTGTACACAGTACGCATCCTCCCAACCTGTTTATACCCCCACTATCCACATTGGCGTGGCGAGCGCAGCGAGCCACTGAGCCCGAAGCGTGGCGAGCGCAGCGAGCCCCGAGAGGGGACACGGAAAACGATCCCGAAGGGTGGCGAGCGCAGCGAGCCCTGCGAGGGGACACGGATTACTTGACATGTATTCCGCGTCCGCTCGTCACGCTTCGGGATTTTCCGCGTGCGTTTACCGCGCTTCGGGCTCGGTGGCTCACTGTGCTCACCACGCTTTATAAAATGAACTCCACGCTGACATGGATAGTGGGGGTATGAACAGGTCGGGAGGACGCGTACCGCATCCGCTTGCGGCGATTCGGCCTGACTTGGATAGTGGGAGTGTGCAAGGATGGAATAGCATGCAAATCGGCAGGAAATAGCAGAAAAATCGGCCGCTAAATCACATCGCTGATCAAATCGGCCGCTAAATCGTATGTGATTTACTTTAAATCGGGCGCCGTGATAAAACACAAGTACCGCCGACTTTGCATAGAAACTCCGGGTTCATATAACTGGATATCTCAAATGGCCTACTTGGCTTCAGGGAAACTAAACTTAGGTCGTAGGATAACTCAGAGGACCAACTTGGTAAATGGAGGATACTGGCACAGGCAGAGATAGGAATAACTGAATCAGTACACAGGGATTGGACCAGAACTACTGGTTCTGTACAAGCACTGGTAGAATGAGAGCAGCAACTGCAATTTAGAAGTTGAATCCGCTCAGAAGCACACAGGTTGCTTGGATTTATTTGCCCTGCAACACAGAGATTGGGCAGGCTCACCAGAAGAGGGGATAAGGAGGCCCCACCAGTCACGTGACATGGCCAAGATGGCGGCACCCAGTCCCAGGAGCCAAAGCCACCACCAGAGACCATGGACCCACCAGAGATGCCTACCTACCGGACCTCATCGGCCAAACACCAGGATGGCGCAAGGACTGATGCGCCCGGCGGGGTGAGTAGCCGCTACCGCCACCGGCTTGCAAACGGCCATGACACACCGACAGGAAGGATGGAAGGTTGTGAGGTGGTGCCAGAGGCAGAGATTTGGCTGATAGAAGGTCATTGGTGACTTTCACCAGGGCGGTCTCAGTGGAGTAGAGTGGGCGAAAGCCAGATTGAAGGGGATCAAAGATGGAGTGGTCAGAGAGGTAGCTGGTAAGACACCTGTAAACCAGCCGTTCAAGTAGTTTAGAGGCGAATGGGAGAAGAGAGATAGGGTGGTAGCTTGTGGGTGATAAAGGGTCCAGGTTGGGTTTTTTAAGAATAGGTGAGATCAGAGCATGTTTGAACGGTGAGGGAAACATGCCAGTAGAAAGGGATAGGTTAAAGAGGTGAGTAAGGTGGGAGCAGCCAGTGGGGGAGAGGGAACGGAGGAGAGGGGAGGGGTTTAAAGGGAAAGGTAAAGGTGGGGAGAGGATGAGATGAGAGAGTATGATCACGTGGACGATTGAACCTCTTTATAGAAGCACTAGCCGAGGTAGGTTCAAACCTAGATCTCCTCTGGAGCTTTTGTAGTTGAGCTGGAATGTCTTGTGCCTTTGGTATAGTATTTTTTTAGCTCATTTTTTGAGCCTTTAAAGAATTCTTGACATTTCAGTTGTCGGTTTAACTTATATTTTTCTATTTCCCACTGCATGGTGTGAAATTTGCAAGTGGGAACAAACTAAAGTCCTTTTTGTAAAACATGGATTTCTGGATCGGTCAGTTGGTGCTTTGATAAATTAAAAATTAAACTCTCGGTTGGGCTGGCGGTCTGCCTGCTCGCCCGTGACATTTGCCTCTGCTGTTGTCCCACTCTTCTTTCCCGGCTCTTGGACAGCCTTGGCCATGGCGGGTTCGAACGCCTAAAGGGCGGGCATCAGTTTTAGTAGGGTTATCAACTGTTCCTTTGGAGTCACTGTTAATGCCCCTCTCTTGAGATGAATTGGACGGCCACAAGTGTTTGTAATTCTGGAATTTGAAGAAGCATGCTCACTGCCTCTCTCCTCCATTGGCCCATTGGTACACTCTGTTATATTCATAGTCGCCATTAACTTCAATCATTTTTGTTTTTTTTAAATGTATTAAATCGCTTTTATAAATAGCAATCTGCCCATTAAGTTTATCGACCCAATTCCGGGACTCGACTTTCTGAAATGCAATCCGATGGATTTTTTTGAATGCAGCAATTTTCTCTTGGGAGATGGCCAACTCCCTAGCAGACTCTTCGATGACCAGTAAGAGTAAATCATAGCTACATTTATTTAGTACTGCCATCCATTGTTTGCAAAACTGTGAATTGAATCTGCCTATAGAAGGAAAGTTGCATATCCGGAATCCTCGGCGTATGCACTTTTTCTTTATAATAGGTCGCTGAGCGTTATTCCGTTCTAGAGATGGTCTATCTCTTTTTGCTTTATATGTTGCCAATCCTTGTAAAGAAACGCCAATGTTTGGGCATCAGCATCGTTCTGGGTGCTCAATGCTCCTATGTTACTGGTCCTGCCAGAACATTTATAAAACAGCATCTCGTAGAGCAGAACTCCCAGTAATAAAAAAACATAAGCAGGTGCCTTCCAGGTATCCACAGTGGGATCCAATGAATATATGCACTGTCAGCGGCACGCAGAAATAACTTAATACTTAGACAGGTGTTGCTATGGGCAACCAATCAGAATCTAATTGATCATCTTCTAGATGATAATAGATAGCATCTGATTGGTTGCCCATAGCAACATCCCATCTGATACTCTTATTTTACTAAATTTCCCCCATACAATCAAGCATATATAAAGAACATTTGTGTATAGTCTGAATAAGACATGAGATTTATCACAAACATATATAGTTGTGGGAAAAAATAAAAAGAGCTGTGCTGTAACTTCAAAGCCCAAAGGTTTCCCAGCCACTTTGTTTTCTTTAATTATTTAAAGAGATTGTAAACTTAAATGCATGGAATATCATAAAAGATTTTGTATTTTTAGTTATTGATCAGAGGGGAACGTTGTGCTCAGCATTACAACCCTTGAAATTCAATATGGTATTGTAGCAATTTATTATCTGCTTATATATATTTACATTCATTTATTTTGTAGGTTTCTAACTGAAGAAACATGTAACAGATTTAAAGGGGATTTTTCTAAACGCTGTAGTGAAAGAAGAGAGAAAAACCAAAGACTAGACTGTAAATACACCAGCAATCCAATAACATGTATTCACTTTCCTAACGTTAATGCTGGTAAACATGGTAAGTCTTGCATACCTTTTTACTATATCATATGCTTTTTTACCTTTTATTTGACCTAAACCTAAAACCTAGAAGACACATGAAACCCTTGTTCCTTATTACAACCAGTATCTAACTAAAGGAATTCCACCCTCTGTTGACAAACATCACAGATTAAATATAGTTTGGGATATAGAGCCTGATTCTGGTTCACTCGCAAACGCAGATTCTCTCTCTAATGGACAAAAACATGTGCTCTGCATGTGGGGCAGATGTAACATTTGCAGAGAGAATTAGATTTGGGTGGGGTTTGTACTTCAAACTGATATCTATATTGCAGTGCAAAAATAAAGCAGCCAGTATTTACCCTGCACAGAAACAATATAACACCCAAATCTAACCCTCTCTGTATATGATACATCAGTCCCCTGCAGTGCACATGGTTTTGTCCATTTAGAGAAAGAATTTACTTTTGTGAGTGAACCAGAATCAGGCCCATAGGTTTTTAAACAATTTGCCGCTGTTTTTGCTGATGCACGGACTCTCCGACACTCGATAGTTGGAACATTGAATTCCCACTGTCTAGTTACTATCGGATAAGACAAAACAGCCCAGTATTCCACCTGTCGGGATGCTCCGACAGTCGGCATCACGGATTGAATACCCCCCAATGTGGCATACAGTGCAGGATATAGAGCAGGTTGGATAAGGTGCGGCATATAGGGCCAAATTCAGGTCGGTTTGCAGGTGAGGCAGATGTAAAATGTGCAGAGAGAGTTAGGTTTGGGTGAGATGAGTTCACACTGAAATCTAAATTGCAGTGTAAAAATAAAGCAGCCAGTATTTACCCTGCACAAAAACAAAATAACTCACCCAACTCTAACTCTCTCTGCACATGTTACATCTGCCCCACCTGCAGTGCACATGGTTTTGTCAATTAAAGAAGGAGTTACATTAGGTGTGTGCAGACAGATGCACCCAGAGCACAGATGTGTGAAAGGTACCACTGACAAACACCTATTTATGGCCCTGCATACAGCTATGAGATACAGGGGGTCATTCTGATTAACAAACATCCATGTGTGTTCACACGTGGGTTCAATGTTGAAACTCTGCTTATGCTCATGTGCAGGGCTTCAATGTGGGCGCCTTCGGAGATTTGCATAGTCTTTGTGGCGCTCGCAAAGTGGGAGGTGCGAAGGCGGCATTCCAGTAAGGAGTAAAGGGGGCATTCCAGTAGATAAATAAGAAGGCCTACCTGGATTTTTCTCTACCTTTTCACCTTCTTTGGGGGAGGGAGGAGGTTGGCGCACATTTTATTTAATTTCATCTGAAAAAGCAATGAGAGATTTGCAACTTCACCTTGGGAAGAGTATGCAGGACCCAACTTGCACCTAATTGCATTGACCGCTAACAATTCTAACCCTGAAAATAAATACAAATGAGGGACCTTTATTCTGGTTGATTCACAAGGCTTGTGAGTCCACCAGATGCCACCCTGGAAATGCAATCCCGATCCGATTCCGATGCGCGTTCACGTATCGCAAGGCAGAAAGTCTGCACTATATAGTCAGACTGGTATGCAAATCGGATGTGCCTTGCGATCTGATCCCGATCTGATCTCATCGGATCGTGGATAGTATCTGAAGGCACATCGGACCGTGTGTACACACCATAAGAATTGTCAATTGCATGCCACTTAAAAGAAGTACCACTAGGTGGTGCTATAATAAAGTTTTACTCTATTAATAACATTTATATACTGTACTGTATATATCTGTGGAAAGTGAAATACTGTAGGAGTATGTGCTCTGTATGCCGGTGTGTGAGGAATGCTTAATTTTTCACACCACCCCTAAAAAGATTTTTTTTTAAATCTTATTTACTTTCATTTAAAAGTGAGGTTGTTGGTAGGGTGGGACGTTGATAAAAGTATGTTTCACAAGGTTTTTAGCAGTCATGCTTCACAGTAAAACTGGAGAGTGATAAACAACCAGCCCCTAATTGCCAATTTTATAACCCATCTTGTAATGTGATACTTAAGAGCAAATTAGCTGGTTTTTTTAATCACTCTCCACTTTATCACTAGCTTGATACATCTGGCCCACAGCATCTCTGTGACTGCCGTAAATACAAAAAACATCCTAGTGACCATCAAACAATGCACAGAGCATCCTAGTGACCCCCATACAATACAGAAAATAGCTCCTTTTTAGTAAACATGGTTTCCATTTATTTTAGCTTTTGGGGTAAACGAAGATGATCTTGTGTTAGAATTCAAAACGTAATAATATTTTAAATATTATTAAAAGAAATCTTACATTTACATACAGTCCAGTTTAGAAGAAATATGTAAGTGTTCATAATCTTAATTTTAGTGCGCAGTGGCCTGATCAGTGTTCCCAAATGCCAGTTTCCCTAGGGTGCAGTCTGACCAGCCTATTGGTTGTTTTGATATGGATGACAATCACATAAAAATCTACTTTAAAAAACATGACATTTTGATATTTTATATCAATATTTTACAGAAACCACTTGCAAAAGAATGCCAGGAGATAAAGGAGGAAATCTCACTTGGGAGCCCCTCACCTACAGAGCATTGATGGATTACAGACCCTCTAGAACACAGCCTGGAAAAGGTTACTTTACCGCCAGTAACTTATTCATTTAAAAGCAACACTTAATGAACCCTACAAATAAGCTGAAAAGGCCAGTAAACAGCTTGTAATTCAAAGCATAAGATAACAATACAGAACCAGGGCTGGAAATACCATTCGGCAGCTGCATATGGGATCCAGAATCTGGGGGATAACTCTGAGGTGTGCCCCACCCCCTAAATTCACCACTGATGTTATTCAATACGTGCCAAATTTTCCTATAGTCAGAAAAGTCATTTTGGCCAAATTCGACAATCTAGGTGCTCCAAGCACTGTCTTCTCCATTATGGGAACAGGAAACTGGTCGCTCGACCCGATTAACCCATTCACACTGCAAAGCAACATGAGAACGAACCAGTAAGAACCCTTTTTTTACCGGTTGGTATTGCTATGTTGCTACTGGTGGTTTGCTGGACCCGGTAACCCCTTTCATATCGCACCAAGTACCGGATGAAACCAGCATGAACCCAGTAATTAGGTGCGATGTGAAAGGGGTATAAGCCAGAGGCATACGAGGACTGCAGACGACATTGCAAGGCGGGTTGTGTGCATGCGCACAGATTTATGATAACCGGGAATGCTGCCACACTCCTGCATCCATCTCTGAATAAGGCCTTATGTACCAGTTTTTCATTGAATTTCCATATTCTGGAGTTTTTTTTAAGTTAATACTAGCCTGATTTTACATAAATAAGTCAATCCTGCTTTAAATCTAGCTGGAAAAAAAATCATCAAAAACTTTTTTGGGAAAATTCAAAATCGTACTTAAAACTTTTAGTTTTGCTATAAAAACAAGGAGCACACAAACGACAATCTAAAAACTAAAATAAACCGCTCAAATTTACCTAATTTCCAATCACTCTCTTTTTGGTCTTCAAGGCAATCTCAATTTTTCCTTAAGTAAAAAATGAGTGGTAGCAATTATTTGGATAAAAAAATCAATTTGCACTGAAAGGACAATGTGTTTATTGTTGTGAAAATGTTAAAGATTTTGTATACAAATTGTAAGCTTGTTAGTAGGGCAGCTTAGTTATTATCTAGTCTTGTTTGTTCCCAATTGGTAAGCAGTGGAAAAGTATGCTAGGTTAGGATTTCAAGTTATACAGTACATAGTATAATAGTACAGCAGTTGAGGACATGCAAATCATTTTATATTGTGTAACTACATACATTAATACACTTTTGAAGCTCTTTTTATTACATTTAATTTATTAATGAACACTTTTCACACAACTATAATTAATAACTTTAGATGGGTTTCTGGCAAGAGCACCAATAAGGATTTGTATCACACTAAAATATTAAGAAAAGGACTCCTCTTCTTCAATATCACAATATTCTGCTGCCACTTCTTCATAATCCTTTTCTAGGGTTGCCATATATTCTCTTGCTTCAGAGAACTCCCCTTCCTCCATCCCCTCTCCCACATACCAATGTACAAATGCTCTCTTGGAATACATTAAGTCAAACTTATGGTCCAGTCTGGCCCAGGACTCTGCTATAGCAGTAGTGTTACTCAGCATACAGACCGCACGTTGAACTTTGGCTAAGTCTCCACCTGGGACCATGGTGGGTGGTTGGTGGTTAATTCCCACCTTAAATCCCGTAGGACACCAATCAACAAACTGGATGGACTTTCTGGTTTTAATTGCGGCTATTGCGGCATTGACATCTTTGGGCACCACATCACCTCTATATAACAAACAGCAAGCCATGTATTTACCACGTCTGGGGTCACATTTCATCATTTGGTTACAGGGCTCAAAACAAGCATTAGTAATGTCCGTAACTGACATTTGCTCAAGATAGGCTTTTTCTACAGATACAATTGGTGCGTATGTGACTAAAGGGAAGTGTATTCTAGGATAGGGTACTAAATTAGTCTGGAATTCAATAAGGTCCACATTTAGTACTCCCTCAAACCTCAGAGAGGCAGTGATAGAAGATACTATCTGCCCTACAAGTCTATTTAAGTGTGCATAAAATGGACGCTCAATATTCAAGTTATGTTGGCATATGTCATAAATAGCTTCATTATCCACCATGAAGGAACAATTGGAGTGGTCCATAGTTCTATGAACAGCTAGAATGGAATTATATGGTTCCACCACTGCAGAGGACATTCTTGGTGCAGGATAAATGCAAAACTCCAAAATGGACTTTTTCTGATAGTCTGCAGCTACTTTTTCCATCAACAAGGAGCTAAACCCAGACCCTGTGCCACCGCCCAAACTATGGAAGACTAGAAAACCCTGGAGTCCTCCACATTGATCTGCCTGTTTAGAAAAAAAAGAAAAAAAGTAGGGATGATTTCAGAATGTTAAAGATATGCCTGTAATTCATATAGATTTGTTTTCCTAATACATGAGGAATAAACAAAAAAAATAAAAATCAGCCCAGTATATATGGATGCCTAAATAAACAACTATTATTGAACACTAACCTATCCATGGTAGTCCATGTTTTTTTAGATCCAAAATACTAGAACACTCATCAACTCAAAAAGAAACCAGATGGCACATATTGTATCCAAAATTCTGTGAAAAGTTCTGAAAGGAAATATACCGGAAATATACCGTGACCTATACCCAGATTTATTAGCCACATTTGTTTTAACTAACCTACAGGTGCTACAGTCTATTTCATAATAACTGGTAGAGCACACTAGAAGCTTCATGTCTGGTGATCATAACCGGAAGTGATCACTTCGGAAAACATTCCCTTCCTATTAAATTGTCCAGAAAATAAAAAGGAATAGATCAGTCTTAAAAAAAAACAGACAGACAGAACTAAGCATACGATAGGGAGTAGCAGCACAAACTATTAGCTGGGTGTTTATACTTGTGTTAGAAAATAACTAGTTGCAATAAGGGAATAATTTGGTTTAAGTTATGAGAGAGATTCAATGAAAAGCATACCTACTGTATACTGGATATGAGGCCTGATTCTGAGTGGTCACCTCCTTCTTTAAGCATTTCACCTGCTTCTCATTTAACGCTCCATGCTCTCATTATTGGCTGCTCCAAGCCCCTTGTCCGACCTCCCCTTCCCTGCACCAATCTGTCCTAAATGTCATGGCTAGCCTACAGTTACTTCCTTTCTCCGCAAAACAGCTCTTAGTAACCTCCAGAATCCAATTCAAGTTACTCCCTTTCAAAGCCCTTACTAATATCTACCTGACCTTGGCACAATATACTGATAACCAATTCACTCCATGACGTCAACTGCTCCCTTCTAAAATAAACTCATCTGACTGTAAACCTGGAATGTTTTAAGCATGCTCTGAAAACCACCTTCTACACCCTATCACCACCCAACTCTACACATTACCAGATACAATATAATTAGAATATCTTCTGAATGACCAACTCCCTCTAGTTTGTAAATATTTGCCTTTTGAGGTATGAAGAAATGAATGAATGCACCATCATTTCTTAAGTGCAAACAATTTAATGAAAACAAGATTCTTGGAAGAGTCACTGGTGCAGATATTGATTCTTTCCATGTTATCTACTAAATAATCAAGAGACTATACAGTGTATATACTTGCCAGCTTCCGGATACGATCCATAACCTTATCGATCACCTGCTTTCCAATAGTGTAATGACCACGGGCAAAATTATTAGCTGCATCTTCCTTGCCAGATATAAACTGGTCTGGGTGGTACAGGGAGTGCATTTTACCTCTTCGTATTTCATCTGTAAATATTTAAGAGAAGATATTCAGTGTCCAGTCTACATCCGCAACTACTACAGTTATCAAGTAGAGTAGTCAAATGTAGAGATCTATGGCTGAATTATCAAAATGGAAAAAAAGTCCTATAGCTGCCAGAAACAGGAGGGGGAGAATATCCAACGATGTGCAAACCTTGTATACAACCTTGTAGCATACATTCAGCACAGATTGTTTTTAAGCCGCTTTCAATCTGCATTTGATTCGATGTGTGCTCCCGTTTTCTCTATATCGAAAAGAAAAATAAACTGTGCAGGCAATCACATTCGATCCAGTATATCGAATGCACATCGACATCGATATTGAATGCAAAAGTGGAACTGGGGAAATCAAAAGCAAATCGAATCAAACTCAAATCGAAAGTAAATTGATGCGTGTGTACACACTTTTAGTTCTGCATAATGGGAGGTCATTCTTCTTACCAATTACTGACGGTTCCAGGTCTATGAACACAGCTCTGGGTACGCATTTTCCAGATTCTGTCTGTATAAAGAAGGTTTCTCCAGATGAATCATCTCTATCATCCACAATGGTTCCATCTAGCTGTATCCCATGTTCCAGGCAATACAGCTCCCAGCAGGCACCACCAATCTGCACTCCAGCTTGGCCGATGTGAACAGATATGCATTCCCTCTGCAAAGTACATAATACGGTACTTGTTTCCTATCTGGGCGCCCAGGTTTTCTACGTACGGCACCGTAATGAAATCGGATCGCATCGCATCGGATTCGGTACTCGATGATGTACGATGGTATACGATGCGATGCGATCCGATTCGATTTCCCATAGGAAACAATGTGAAATAGCTCAATTTAGCCAAATTATCATAGGAACAATAGTAAATGGGCCAAAAACACCCCTGAACATTGAAATGTCCCCCCAAAAGTAGTTGACGCCACCCCGCCATCAACGTGAACCCGAAGCGTGGCGAGTGCAGCGAGCCCGCGAGGGGCGTCGGTACGCGTCCTCCGACCTTTTCATGCCCTACTATCCACTAGGGCGTGGAGTGAGAATAGAATAGTGTGGCGAGCGCAGCGAGCCACCGAGCCCGAAGCGTGGCGAGTGCAGCGAGCCCCGCGAGGGGACGCGGATACCTTCACAGGTAAACGCGTCCCTTCGCGGGCTTCCCAGGTGTCCATGGCGACGCGGACACCTGGGAAGCCCTCGAAGGGACGCAATTACCTGTGAAGGTATCCGCGTGCGCTCGCCACACTATTTTATTCTCACTCCACGCCCTAGTGGATAGTAGGGCATGAAAAGGTCGGAGGACGCGTACCGCCGCCGCTCGCCACGCTTCGGGTTCACGTTGATGGCGGGGTGGCGTCAACTACTTTTGGGGGGACATTCCACTGCTCTGTGGGTTTTTTGGGGGTTTCTGGCCCATTTACCATTCTTCCCTATGCTGATTTGGGTAAATTGATCCATTTAACATTGTTTCCTATGGGAAATCGAATCGGATCGCATCGCATCGCATCGTTCAATATCGTGTATGTGTATTTGTGGTATCCGATGCGATGCGATCCGATTTTTATACGGAGAATAGCACGGTGCGCAATTAACTTAGCGGGCGCCCAGATAGGAAACAAGTACCCATAATACAGTTAGATTAATATCAACACATCCTGAGATGGTTAAAATTAAAAAATATATATTTTTTTTAATGATGAAAATAGTAATTTAAGGAAGAGAATCAAAAGTTTGCCTGCCCCCACAAGGGTCCAATTTATTAAACAGCCAATTAAACCTTAAAAATTTACCTGGACTGTTTGATGAAACCCAGACAAGCACATGGAGAACAATACAACTACTCAAATAAGTTGGCATCAAATACAATAACGATTGTGCTGTCAGTTAAACAAATAACAAGGAGACACTGTGATCCTAATAAATGGGGGTATTTAATCCCTGCCGCTATTTCCGTCAGGAAGGTGCCTATTCAATACTGTCCTACCCGACAGCATTGAAGAGACAGCTGAACAGATTGGACCTGTTTTCGCAGGCACTCCCCTTTTCACCAATCGGCAGGCTCAAAGCTCAAAAATAAATTCTAGCCTCAAAAAAACAATTGAAAGAAGCAACTGGGGTTTATTACAGATCTAATTTTTGGTTGCTCTGGGTAGATGATGCTTGCATTTAGGACAGGGGTGGCCAAACCAGTATCCGGACTCATGATAGATTGACTCTAGGTCGACAGTCATAAGGTCAACTACTATTGGCCGACAAGGTCAAAGGGTCAACATGGTCAAAATGTCGACATGAGTGTTTTTTTTTTTTTATTGAGCCGGCATGTGCCGACAGGCGCCATTTCATGCCCTACCATGCACTATAGTGTACCCAAACCATGGCGAGCCATGCGAGGTGACGCACTACACTTAGACGGTGTCCATACCGACCTATGTCGACGTAAACGCCCAAAAAAACATGAAAAACTCATGTCAACCTTTTTCATTTCAACCTTAAGACTGCTGACCTTCTGACTCTGTTGACCTTTTGACTGTCAACTTTGACATTGTAGATCTAAAATACCATAACCGGCCAAACCAGCTCATGTTGCCCAGACCTCCTGTGGATCTGTAGAATGCAGATCCACAGTTAGGAATGACTGCCAGCTCGCTGGTCTGGAAAACAGTTTTTCCTATTCAGGTCTCAGTGTCTTAATAAGCATTTCATTTAGCAGCATTTAGTTTTTTAACTGTTTTTATTTGATTGTCATTACTTCATGTTATCAATTTATTATTACATTGTGATTTTATCACTTAACAATATTTGGCACCCCAATATTTACCATTTATGGGATTATAATTTGAGGTACTTGTTTCCTAGCACGGCCCCCGTCGTGGTACATCGCATGCCTTAAGTTAAGGTACTTAAGACATGCGATGGACGCGATGGACCCCATTTTCTGTGTTTAACTGGCTCAATTGCCGGTAAAACGGAAAATCTAATAAGGGGCCGCGATACGACCGACGCGATCAACGCGATTTCCCCATAGGGAACAATGTTAAAGTGAAAATCAGGTTGATAGCGTCCGACGCGGGTCATTATAATGGCCCGCGATGCGATCAACCCGATTTCACATAGGTGACAATGTTAAATGGGCCAATATGGCCCATTTAACATTAAATATGTTAAAGCATGGTTAATGTCCCCCCCCCCCCCATTTTAAACGCCACCCCGCTATTGACGCCAACCCGAAGCGTGGCGACCTTTTCATACTACTATCCCCGTCGGCGTGGAGTTGAGAATAAAAAGTGTGGCGAGCGTAGCGAGCCCCGCGGATACCTGTGAAGCCCGCAATGGGCCGCGATACCTGTGAAGGTATCCGCGTCTGCTCGCCACGCTTCGGGCTCGGTGGCTCGCTGCGCTCACCACACTTTCTATTCTCAACTCCACGCCGACGTGGATAGTAGAGGTAAGAAAAGGTCGTAGGACGCGTACCGCTGCGCTCGCCACGCTTCGGGTTGGCGTCTATAGCGGGGGTGGCGTTAAAATTGGGGGCCATTTAAAACATCAGGGGGGTTTCTATACAAATGGGGTGTTTTGGGGCATTTCACATTAAAATCAATGGAAAATCGAGTTGATCGCATCACATTTGGTTGGCATGCGATGGACGCAATTTTTTCCGATGCGATGCTCACAATCAAAATCAGTGGGGCCGTGCTAGGAAACAAGTACCTAATTTGATAGCCCTTTGATGTACACCGCAGCTTGGCAGGACCACCCATCTACTGTGCCTCATTTTGGTAACCAAGTTACCATCCTCTTCTTTTTTTAAACCAAAATGAGTAAGAATGCATGGGAGTATAACATACTGCAGGTGTAGTTTCCATGGGGCTGTATTTACACAGGAAATTTGGGAACCTTTCTTATACAAAGAGATCCATAGTAAGCCGTCATTTTAATAAACAATCACACTTTTTGATTACTCGTAATAAAGTTAAAAATGATCAATGTGTATACAGTATATTAAAGATTTTCATTCTATGAAAGATCTTGATACTCCTGTATACAGGTTCTGTAGCTAGCTGACTTCAAGCCTACATTTCACTTGGTATAATCAACCACGGAACTTGAATAACACGTGTCCCAGTTTAAAGGGAATAGTATGAACCCTAATCTAGCCGTAAGAGAACCATAACCATTCTATAGCAACATTGCTGCCAACATTTTTAAATGTATTTCAGGCATAATTTTTCATGAAAGCAGGTTTGGTCTAGCTCTACACTAATGCACTATAATCCTAGTCAGGACCGCAGTACTAAACTTCATCATCAATAGAGAATGGTTTTAAATACTCCTAGAAATATTGATGGATAGGAGGGTCAAAGCATAGCAAGAGATAAAATTGTGAGATATGAGGTACCAGCCAATCAGCTCCTAAATGTCATTTATCAAAAAACCCTGTAAAATGTACATTTGAACGTGATTGATAAGTACTTTATCCAGAGGGGAGTGTGCTTCCCTGCACCCATATGTGGCAGATTAACCCTGACTTTATCACTTAACATTTTCTCTCTCACCACACTTTAATAAATACACCCCTTAGAAACAAAACAAGAATAATGAGGTGTTTTACAAAATGAAGAGGGTTGTGTGACTTGTTGTATTCAGGTAAAAGGAACATTGTGCAGTGATTTTATTGTATTAGCAGTTCTCCAAGCATATCTGTAAAATCTGGGAATCCCACAGAACATGACAACTACAACACAATATTTGAAACTGAAGAAAATAACCTAGTACAAACAATTCAATGGATCATGGGCAGCAAAACTATTTCCAGCTATTGCATTAGAAGTCACTCACCATGGTGTAGAAAGGGTTTAGTATTCAGTAGAAGAATTTGCAGAGCATTCTTTCATAGATTCAGTTTATGACAATTGGTAAGTTCTGGTCATTATTTGCAACACAGCCTTAAATTGAAGAATATATTCTAAATCAAATAGTGATTCCTAATTCAGTCACAGTAAACCCTCTGACAGAGTTCCTCAGTTCTTTTCCTGAAGTACTACAACAAGACACAGTCTCCTGATTCCTTAATCGTATTCATCTGGATTACTTCATTTGGCTGGGTTTGAATTCTGTCACACCTGCAGAATGAAATCTATTAAGAATGATCTGTTTGGGCTACCAACATTTATAAATGATTAAAGTGCGTACACACTGGCCGATATATTGGTAGTTCGACTGAACAGCCGATATATAGATGCACCATCGGCCAGTGTGTATGAGCGATATATCTGTAAACGGTGTCGTTCACAGATATATCCTTTCAGCTGGGTACACACCTACAGATTTATCTGTCCAATCTGTCTGTATTGGAGAACATGACAATCAACTATTTGCTGCCAAACACTGGAAAACAGAAAATGGTCATTCAGACATATTGGTTAAATCTGTTTAATTTAACAAATGTATCTGGACAATATTTTTTGTCCAATTCCCAGCAATTGGAAAAAAATGATTAATTGTCATTTGCTCCCATACATTACCAGATTTGCGATCACACCAGTAGGGTGACCAACTCATCCCTTTAATCCGGGACACATATTAATTACACAGGTTCTGTGGCTGGCTTTCACCTGGTTTTAAACTGCCACAGAACCTGTGTAATTAATATGTGTCCCGGATTAAAGGGATGAGTTGGTCACCCTACACACCAGACAGATACATTTATAGTTGTGTACCCAGCTTTAACTAGCTAAATAATCAGGAGTAAATATTTCATTAAACTTGCCTTTGTGTCCCAAGAATTTTCTTAATACTTTGTTTGCAAAAAAAGTAATACATATTACTAGGGTTACCACCTAGTCCCTTTAATTCCGGACACATATTAATTACACAGGTTCTGTGGCTGGCTGACTTCAAGACTCCACTTCACCTGATTTTAAACTGCCACAGAACCTGTGTAATTAACATGTGTCCGGAATTAAAGGTCCTAGGTGGTAACCCTACATATTACCCAAAATCTGTAACATACTTGCCTACCTGACCCTCTCCATGCGGGAGAAAATACTCTGTTTCTGGACTTCCCTGGTAATGTATGATTGCTATCACCTGTGGGGAGCTAGGTAAAGGTGTTTCACCACAAGTGATGGCAATCATACATTACCAGGGAAGCACAGGAACAGAGCATTTTCTCCCGCATGGAGAGGGTCAGGTAGGCAAGTATGATCTGTAATGTATTAAGCTTAAACTGGGTACACACTGGGAGATATATCTGCAGATCAATCAGATTGGGCAGTGCGTTCTCCATACACCCGATCCGTCGGGACTGACATCTAAAATGTAAACGCCCATGAAACGTGGGGCGTACGCATATGGTAATGAGCCCAAACAGCCCTTCACGCCCCTCTCCGACCCCTGCTCGGATGGTTCCTTACGATTATTTTCTGCACGGACCTCACGCCATGTTCGTTCGTGCGAGGCAGTCACACATGTGCAGATACGCCTCTGCTCATGCGCAAACACCAACCATCGGCTGTCCGTCCGCACTCGGAGCCATCCGACTCAATCAGAATAAAGGCCAGTGTGATGTGAAGATATATCTTTAGTGTTGCAAAGTCGACGCAATATATCTGTGAACAACGCAGTTCACAGATATATCGCTCGTACACACTGGTACACACTGGCCGATGGTGCATCAATATAATCGAACGGCCGATATATGCACCTTTAAAAACAAGGGCTGAAAATGTGCACATCCAATCAGCAAAAAGTGTGCACGTCCAATCCTTGGGAGAGATGCAGTGGTGAAGTTGCCCATAGCAAGCAATCCGCTAGTAGTTAAGGTGAGAACGGTCATAGGGGGTTATGATTGTTGCTGTGCAAATTTGCAGAGCCCTGCGATCAGATAGCTGCCATTCTGGCTGGAGCTGATGTCACACACCCTCTTTAAAAATGCCTGCGTTTTCATGACACTCCCAAAAAATGTCAGGTTAACACCCCCAAATGGTGACTTCCTGTGAATCAAATTTTGGGCAGGCTGCAAATAAAAAAAGTTGCCAATTTTTGGCTCGGTGTGTGGTCGCGCACCAGGCTGCAACCCAGATGCATGCGCAGTTGTTTGATAATCAATCGGCTTGCAAATTCGCACAACAGCGATCAGGTCTATATAACCCCCATAGTCTCTTGGGAATTTTAATCATAAATCTTGTAAAATGCCTTTTGATTTGTTTTATAGGAATCAGTCTTTTTAACCTTACCCTTACCCTAAGTTGATTATAAACTGTCCATTAGGTTGTCAAAAGCATCAAGTATTTAGTTTAGATTCAGTTTGGCCACACTTTGACAAATTATAGTATGTAGATGTAATTAGAAGGGATGCGCACCTGCCACTTTTCGCGTTTTGGGTTCTGATTACCTTCAGGTTTTGGGTTCCAGGGTCGGAATGGCTCCCGTAACCGGCATGCGGAGCAGCCCCCCCGCGGCCATGTTTGATTTGGGCAAAGTGCTGCGGCCACTTCCCATGGCCCAGCCAGCCCAGGGGCGAGTGCTGCCGGACCCTTTTTTAAGAGTTTTGGGCCGGCCCACCGGGAAATAGCCCGGTTTCCCGGTGGGCCAATCCGCCCCTGTTGGGTACTACTGGGTTTTACCAAAACACCCCCTCAACGTTTTGGTTTTTGGGTTCTGATTTTTTTTTTAAAGCATAAAAAAACACTAAAATAACAGAATTTAGGTGTTTTTTTTTTTCTCCTACGCTATTATTAACCTCAATAGCATTCATCTCCACTCATTCCGGATTCGGTATGAAATCCCGACGGTCAAAATCCCGACAGGGTCAAAATCCTGAATTGGTCATAATACCGACAAGAACAAAATCCCGACATTTAAAATCCCAACAAGGTCAAAATACCAACATATAGAATGTGCAGGGGAAACAGTCAACATGACTTTCCGTCGACAGGTCGCGACTCGACATGGGTTTTTTCACTGTTTTTTTTTACCCGAATGTCAACACAGTCGACATGGACACAGTTGGCAGTGAACCGCAGCCCCTCGCTGCGCTCGCAATACTTCGGGCACGGTGCCTCGCTGCGCTCGGCACACTATTTTCTTCTCCCACCACGCCCTAGTGGATGGTAGGGCATGAAATACTGCCTGTCGGCACATGTCGGGTCAAAAAACAGTGAAAAAACCCATGTCGACCTCGCGACCTGTCAACAGAATGTCATGTTGACTGTTTCCCCTGTACATTCTATATGTCGGTATTTTGACCTTGTCGGAAGTTTAAATGTCGGGATTTTGTCCTTGTCGTATTATGACCCATTCGGGATTTTGAACCTGTCGGGATTTTGACTGCATCCCCTCATTTCTAGTCAATTCTGAACACCATACACCTCACAATATTGTTTTTAGGACAAAAGGTTGCACAGAAGTAGTTGGATAACTATGATAAGCGACACAAGTGGACGGCACAAACACTAGACTGATACGGCACACTTAATAGCACCCCTGGACTGATATGGCACACTCAGCATCACCCCTAGACTGATATGGCACACTTAGCATCACCCCTGGACTAATACAGCACACTTGGCAGCACCCCATGAATTATTACGGCAGACTTGGCTCACCCCAGGATTTATACGGCAGACTTGGCTTACCCCAGGAATTATACGGCACAGATGGTGGCACCCCTGACCTGATAAAGCACACATGACGGCACACATGGTATTATACAGCACAAATGGCGGAACCCCTGGACTGACACAGCACACTTGGAATTATACGGCACACATAGGGCCTTATTTTGGTTCATTCTTTCTGACAAAATCCTTCTTAGATGGGCAAAACCATGTGCACTGCAGGTGGGGCAGATGTAACATGTGCAGAGAGAATTAGATTTGGGTGGAGTTTTACTTCAAAGTGAGATCTATATTGCAGTGTAAAATTAAAGCAGTCAGTATTTTCCCTGCACAGAAACAAAATAACTCACCCAAATCTAATTCTCTCTGCACATGTTACATCTGTCCCCCTGCAGTGCACATGGTTTTGTCCATCTAAGAAGGATTTTGTCAGAAAGAATGAACCAAAATAAGGCCCATAGTGACACTCCTGCAGTAAAAAGAGTTATTCTTTTAATAAAAAAATGTCAGCACCCCTGGATTGATACAGCAGACTTAGCAGCACCCCATAAATTATACAGCACACTTGGCTCACCCCTGGACTGATACGGCACACTTAGCATCACCCCTGGACTGTGACGGCACACTTAGCAGTACCCCATGAATTATACAGCAGACTTTGCAGCAACCCATGAATTATATGACACACTTGGCTCACCCCAGGAATTATGAGTCACACATGCGGGCATCCCTGACCTGAAACAGCACAAATGGAATTATACGGCACAGATGGCGGCACCCCTGGACTGATACGGCACACATGGCGGCAGGCATGGAATTATACGGCTGACAAAATCCTGCAGTAAAAATAAAATTATAGATTATTTTAATTAAAAAAAAGAGCAACACACCTGGAATTATACGGCAGACTTAGCAACACCCCATGAATTATACAGCACTCTTGGCTCACCCCTGGACTACAGCGCATTTAACAGCCCTTGCAGTAAAAAAAAAAATAACACCTTATTTTTATTTTCATTAAAAAAAGGGCAGCTCCACTGGTCTAATACGGGACACATGGGGGCACCCCTGGAATTTTATGGCACACATGCGGGCACCCCTGGACTGATACGGGACACATGGGGGCACCCCTGGACTGATCCAGCACCCATGTGTGCACCCCTGGATGGATACAGTACACATGCGGGCACCCCTGGACTGATACAGCACACATGTGGGCACCCCTGGACAAATACAGCACATATGTGGGCACCCCTGGATGGATACAGTACACATGCGGGCACCCCTGGACTGATGCAGCATCCCTGGACTTATACTGGGCTCTGGCAGCAGTAATTAAAATAATGCAGCCCCCTCTGTAGCACTAGCGGCCCCGTCTTTGCATTAATAACCCCCCCCCCCCCCCAGCAGGTTTCCCCCTCACCCCCCTCAGCAGACAGCACGGACACATCCGTGCTGTCTGAAATCACCAGCCTGTTTGAAAATGGCGCAGACCGCCGGGAACTGTATATCCCCAGGTCTCACGAGAATCCGACGCAGGATGATGACGTTTTAGCCTCGATTTGGACTCGGAAAGATGGCAGGAACCGGTGAACTCCTCGGATCCGGCCGCGGATCAGGTAAGCTTGGGTGCGTTCGGATCTCTAGGATCTGAACCCACTCATCTCTAATTAGAATCTTCTAGCTTAGGTAGAGGTATATAAAGGGTAGTCAGGTGATCCATCTTCCTCTTGAGTCTGGATTTTTTCTGCAAGATCAGGGGACACATCGTGCTGCAAGGGACAGGAATCAGAGCTAAGTACCAGGCAATTACTAGTCACCTATTGCTGCCCACTGCAAACACTTTCTGCCCCCAGCACCATGCGCCGCTCTCAAAGGCATGCCCCCCCTCCCCGCTGGCTCTCCGACGCGGCGCGTCCCCTGTCTGCTGCAGCAGCGCGTGGGGTCACCGCTCGGGAGTCGCGGCCTACCGCCGCTACACCAGCCAGCCCGCTTCTGTTCTCCGGGCGGGCTGCCTCCTCAGCGTCCCCCTCCCCACCTCCAGCGGCGAGCGTGGTAGGCGGGTCCTTGCCGGCATCGCCGCTGGATCTATCCGGCGTGCGGCCTACGCACGCGCCGAGCGGGGCGCGGGGTGTGCACACGGTTGCACCGTCCCCGGGCCCCGCTCTGCCGCTCGGATCACCCAATTCAGCCAGCTCTGGTAGAGCTAGCGCTACATATCTCCCCAGCCCCCTCGCGGCAGGGAATGAGCCCCGAGCGGTGGCTGGGGGTCAAAGACACCGCACAGGAGCTCCACTCCGGCGGTCATACAGGCCCCCTCCACTCCAGACATTAGGTCTGATTGGCCCATAATTCAGGGGGGTGCCAGGACACCCGTGCAGGGGGGTGGGTATGATCCCATACAAGACCTTCTTGCCACAGGCCACGGTACTCTAGCACCACCTGCTGGGCATCTGGCCTCCATGCTCTCCCAGGGTCCCATTAGGGTGCACATAGGGGGTTTCCTGCCTGGCCAGGGCACCCCGTCCGCCCGGGCTCCCCTGGTGGGGCCCTTTCACCAGCTCCCCACACTGCCACCCCCGGGTTGGGGGGGTCTTGGATGCCATCACACGGGGCCACCCGCAGCAGGGACCCACTGCAGGTACCCTACCCCGGGCCACTTCACCGTTTCCCTACTGTGTTCCCACCGGTGCAGGGGCAATAGTTCACCCCTCCATGGCCCTACCCAACACAGCAGGTACAAGGCCCCGATATGCAGCATGCCTACCAGCCGCACTGGGTGTACCCCCACGCAGCGGGTCAAAGCCATCAGGGGTTCCAAGGATCTGGTATGGGGGGGCACTACCCCAACTACTTCGGGCAGGGCTGGCCAAGCCAGCAGCACTATCCCCCGCAGTTCCCACCGGGCTCACACTGGGGTTTTAAGCATAACTTCCCGCCCCCATCCAGTTCAGGGTATCACCAGGCCCCGGCTGCTAGCAGCGCCACCATGACGTCAGCCACGGCCACCTAATCCCGCAGGGAGGTAGGATTACCTGTGACCACCAGTACCTCGTTAACCTTTTCTGCTTCTCCCGAGGTATCGGCAGTACGGCAGCAAGTGGTTTCAGAGGCGGAACGTCCCTCCAGAGACAGCGACAACGAACCAAGGCCGGAGGGCAGGCCAGCATCAGCGACAAGGGCTTCAGCAGCTGACGCAGCTTCGGGCGTCCCTTTGGCCGTTGCAGGAACATCACAGGAGGCCGTGTCGCTGGGCAATGGGGACATACCGGGTGATGGTGAGCACGATGATGACGATGTTGATTCTTCTTGTTCCACATCTGGCCACTCCTCTGATAGCAGTGATGGGTCGGGTACCGGTAGACGCCCCCGTAAACTAGCCAGGTTGGTGGCGCGTGCGGTAGCAATAAAGGTGGGCGGTAGTAAGCAGGCCAGTACAGTCAAGCCCGCGGAGGCACCACAGCCCTCCACAGACATGGTCCATTGCAGCAAAACGGCGGTATCCTGCGGCTTTCGCAAAGGCATCAAGGGTAAGATAGCCAAGGGGAAATTTGTGGACGTCTTCACATTGACTAGCGAAATTAAGACGGAACACGAAAAGGCCAAGAAAGCTGCTGGTGCCGGTGAAAACCCTTACAGGAGTTTTCACCACTGGCTCAAAGGGTTCCTCATATTTGGGTCATGCTACCTCGACACCAGGCCTGAGGAACATAACAATGTGCTCAGGTACATATTTGTGGTGAACGAGACATTCATGGCTTACAAGGGCACGGCGTGGAGGGACTACAACGACAAGTTTCGTCTGACCCACGACGGCACCCGTGTAATGCCCATGGGTCTCAAACATGTCGAAATTTGGTTGGAGGTCATCGGGAAAGGCCATCAGGGTACAGAGGCAGCCCACAAGAAGCCATTTCTTGCGGGGAAAAAGGGGTCCAAGCCCGCCGCCAAAGGCAGATGCTATGCGTTTAATGACTCCAAATGCGACAGGGCGCGAAATGCCGTTTTCGCCACGAGTGCCGCAACTGTGGAGCCAACCACCCCGCCAAGTCCTGTAAGTCAGGCACGGGTGGCGAGCACAACGCTGGCACTAAGTAAGGCCCCCTCCCCCATAGTCTTAGACGAGTTGGTACTGCGGTTGCGTTCCTACCCCAATAGGGAGGACGCTTTGTTTTTATTACAAGGTTTTCGTTATGGCTTTAGTTAGGTGGTGAGACAGAAGGTGCAGGCCGAAGTGGCGTTGGGCAGAATGGTTGGCCCATTCGCCTCCGAGCCATAGAGCAACTTGTGCTTCTCGCCGTTAGGCGTGGTGCCCAAGAAAGCTCCAGGTAAATACAGGCTCATCCAGCATCTGTCTCACCCTCATGGGTCATCCATTAACGATGCTATTCCTGATGAGGTGTGCAGTGTTCGTTACCAACTTTTTGACGAGGTACTTGCATTGGTGCGGGGATTTGGCAGGGGCGCCCTGATGGCAAAGTTGGACATTGAGTCCGCTTTTCGCCTGCTCCCGTTAAACCCTAAATCCTTCAGATTTATGGGTTCCTGCTTGGATGGTGGGATATTCCTCGACAAGTGTTTGCCCATGGGTTGCTCCGTCTCTTGCTCCTACTTTGAGAAGTTCAGCACTTTCCTTCATTGGTGCGTCCAGGAAGCCTTAGGGTGCCCTGGAGTGGCGCATTACCTGGACGACTTTCTCTTTGTGGGACCCGGAGACGGGGATACCTGCGCTTTCATATTGTCCACGGCGATCAAGGTGTTTCGAACCCTCGGGGTGCCTATCGCCGATGACAAGACCAAGGGGCCCACATGTGTAATATCTTATCTCGGCATTGAGATCGACACTGCTGCAGGCTGCTGTCGCCTTCCGGCTGACATAGTCAGCAAGTTGCTGGGGCTCATAAGGGAATGTTTGGCCCAACTTCGGCAGGTCCAGTCCTTACTGGGTTCACTGAACTTCGCATGCAGGGTGATACCAATGGGCAGGGTGTTCTGCCGCAAGTTGGAGAGGGCTACAGCAGGGACACGGGACCCCCATCACATGGTCAGGTTGTCACTGGAAATTAGAGACAACATGGTCGTCTGGGCATCATTTCTGGTAAACTTCAACCGGGAGTTGCTCTGGCCCTCTGAACCTGCGCCTAATGCGAGGCTTCAGCTATTTACAGACGCTGCTGGTTCCACAGGTTTCGGGGCATTTTTCCCAGGGGAGTGGTGCGCGGCTCCGTGGCCTCAGTCATGGGTAGACAGAGGTTTTACTGCCAACTTATTGTTATTGGAACTCTTTCCAATAATCATGGCAGTGGGGTTGTGGGCTCAGAGGTTAGCGAACCAGACAATCGTGTTCTGGTGCGATAACCTGGGCGTGGTGCACGCCATTAACAACCAGCGTACCTCTTCACCTCAGGCCCTACGTCTGTTGCGGCATTTAGTTTTACACTGCCTGCAGCATAACATTCATTTCATGGCGTGACACGTTCCGGGGGTAGAAAACGGCATAGCTGATGCGCTGTCGCGGTTCAACTTCGCGAAATTTCGTGAGTTGGCTCCTGACGCGTCCATGTTCTGTGTGGCAGATTGTAGAGCAGACATGATGGGGCTAGCATTGCGATCCCTGGCCCCTTCCACCAGTAGGGCTTACTCTGCGGCACAACAGGACTGGGAGGCCTTTCAGGAGTCCCCGGCGAACCGCGGTAAGTCAGTCGATGACCGTTTGCTGGCGTTCGTATGGGGGCATTACAGTTCTGGCCGGACAAAGTCCACCATGTCGGCAGCCCTAGCAGGGATAGCTTTCCACGCCAGGCTGCGCGGGGCACACGACCCCACCAAGTCCTTTGTATTGGCAAAGGCTTTGCGTGGGTGGGCGAAAGAACGCCCGGTAGCAGCAGATGCACGCAAGCCGATTGATCTGCTGATGCTCCGTAAGTTAATTACCTGTGTACAGGGCATGGCGGAAAGCGCAGCGGAGGCGTCGCTCTTTCGAGTGGCATTCTCGTTTGCGTTTTTTGGGGCCTTTAGGGTAAGCAAACTTGTAGCGGCCAATAAGAGTGCCACTGATTACGGTTTGCGGTATGAAGACATGGTCTTCCAGGAAGGTTTAGTCCTTTGCAAGATCCGCCGGTCCAAGACCGATCAGTTGGGCAGAGGCCGCTGGGTTACCCTGAAGTCCCAGCCGGAAGGGGAAATATGCCCCATGCGTTTGGCCGCGGCATACCTGCCTCTGAGGCCGACCCCTCCGGCGCAGTTCCTTGCGCATGCAGATGCATCACCTTTGACGCGCTTTCAGTTCACTCCGGTGTTTAAGCGATGTGTGACTGCGTTGGGTTTGGAGTTCGCCGACTACGGGAAGCATTCGTTCTGTATTGGTGCGGCCACCAACGCAGCAGCGGAGGGTCTTCCAGTGAATGCCATACAAGAACTCGGCCGCTGGAAGTCCTCCGCTTATAAATCTTATATTCGTTTAGATAAGGTTTAGCACGCGCCTGTGGCGCAGGATACAAAAACGATGTTTACACTCGGTTTTGGAACGGCAGCGTTCCGAAATCGAGGGTGTGAAGGGAATTTTTAACTTTTTCCTCCGATAGTGGGCTGATTACAATTGGCTTCCCCTCTCAAGTCCACCGGAGGTTTTTTAAGGTTTTCCTCTTCACTTGGATTCTAGTGTACTAATTCATGTTGTGCATTATCTGTTTAACCCTAAGTTGTGCATCGTACAGTTTAAGTTTGAATGCTAACAGGTTAGGGTTTTCTTTTTCAGCCCTTCCCCCCCTTCAACAACTCATGCCACTGTCTGGTTCGTCGGGCATTCATTTTCTGGGCATCCAAGCATCAGTTAGCTGTCAGGGCCCGGGTAGAGCTAGGGGCAAGGGCAGTCCATTGGTTTGGTGTCAGGGGTCTCCGGTGGAATGGTCTTTTATCATTGTTGTCCGACAGAGAGCGTCGGTGGGGTCGCCCGGATGTGTTGGTTGTCCACTTAGGAGGGAACGACTTGGGTCAGGGTACCAGCATAGGCCTTATTTTGAGGATCGAGGCTGATCTCAAGACTCTGGTTGGCTGTTGGCCCGGATTGCGGATCGTTTGGTCCGACATAGTGCCTCGTTTTAATTGGAGAGGCTGCTGGAACCCCAAGTCTTTGGAAAAAATCAGGCGCAAAGTAAAATTTGCGGTCTCCAAGGTGGTCATGTCCATGGGAGGTAAAGCTGTCAGGCACCCCTCTTTAGTACTGAAGTCCCCATCTTTCTACAGAAATGATGGAGTCCACTTGTCAGAATCAGGCATGGCCGTCCTCCTTCAGGATTTGTTTAGTTGTTGCAGATAGGAGATTATGTTTGTTTTACTCTTGGTTTGCTTTAGCTTATTGATAGGGTTGGCGGGCTAGGGTTCTGCAGTAATTGTCTTTAACCCCTTCCCGCCGCAGCCTGTTTTTGCCTTCCTGACAGAGCCCTTTTTTTCAAATCTGACAGGTATCACTTAAGTGGGGATAACTTTTTTTTGCTTTTACTTATCCCAGTGATTTTGAGACTGTTTTCTCGTGACACATTGTACTACAAGTTAGTGGTAAATTTGGGTCGATACAGTCTGTGTTTTTTTGTGAAAAATACCAAAATGTCGTAAAAAAATGGAAAATTTAGCAATTTTCAAAATGTTAAATTTTCTGCTTGTGAGACAAATAATCACACCACTCAAAATAGTTAATAACTCACATAGACCATATGTCTACTTTATGTTTCCATCATTATTTCAACATCCTTTTAATTTTTTTGGACACTAGGAGGCTTAAAATATGAATAGCAAATTCTCAAATTTTCAAGAAAATTTCAAACACTGATTTTTTTAGGGACCAGTTCAGTTCTGATGTGACTTTGAGGGACTTGTATGTGAGACACCCCAATAAATGATGCCATTTCAAAAACTGCAACCCTCACAGTATTCAAAACAGCATTTTGGAAGTTTGTTAACCCTTTAGGTGTTTCACAGGAATTAAAACAAAGTGTAGGTGAAATTTCAAAATTTCATTTGTTTTGCAGATTTGCAATTTTAATACATTTTTCTAAGGAACACAGTAGATTTTACTAGAGAAATGTGACTAAAAATTGATTCCCCCAATTATTTTGTTTTCATAAATATCCTATATGTGGCCCTAGTGTGCACGTTGACCAAACCAAAGGCTTCATAATAGAAGGAGCACCTACTTGATTTTGGAGCCTCCTTTTTATGAGATTATTTTTTAGGCACCATGTAGGTTTCTAGGCACCATAAGATGCTAAAAGTTAAGAACCCCCCCACAAGTGACCCCATTTTGCAAACTACACCCCTCAGGGAATTCATCTAGGGGTATAGTGTACATTTCAAACCCCCAGGGGTTTCACCAATTGTGGTACAACTGGGCAGTGAAAATGAAAAATTAAATTTTTTACACAAAAATGCAGTTCTGGCTCAAAATTTTTCATTTTCACAAGGAATGAAGGAGACAAAGCACCCCAAAATATGTGCCCCAATTTCTCCCGAGTACGGCAATGCCTCACATGTGACCAAAAAATACCATTTGGGTGCATGGCAGGACTCAGAAGGGAAGGAGTGATATTTGGATTTTGCAGCACAGATTCTGGTGGAATGTTGGTGGGTGCTATGTCGCATTAGCAAGACCCCCGAAGCACCAATACAGTGGAACCCCCCCACAAGTGACCCCATTTTGCAAACTACACCCCTCAGGGAATTCATCTAGGGGTATAGTGTACATTTCACCAATTGTGGTACAACTGGGCAGTGAAAATGAAAAATTAAATTTTTTACACAAAAATGCAGTTCTGGCTCAAAATTTTTCATTTTCACAAGGAATGAAGGAGACAAAGCACCCCAAAATATGTGCCCCAATTTCTCCCGAGTACGGCAATGCCTCACATGTGACCAAAAAATACCATTTGGGTGCATGGCAGGACTCAGAAGGGAAGGAGTGATATTTGGATTTTGCAGCACAGATTCTGGTGGAATGTTGGTGGGTGCTATGTCGCATTAGCAAGACCCCCGAAGCACCAATACAGTGGAACCCCCCCACAAGTGACCCCATTTTGCAAACTACACCCCTCAGGGAATTCATCTAGGGGTATAGTGTACATTTCAAACCCCCAGGGGTTTCACCAATTGTGGTACAACTGGGCAGTGAAAATGAAAAATTAAATTTTTTACACAAAAATGCAGTTCTGGCTCAAAATTTTTCATTTTCACAAGGAATGAAGGCGACAAAGCACCCCAAAATATGTGCCCCAATTTCTCCCGAGTACGGCAATGCCTCACATGTGACCAAAAAATACCATTTGGGTGCATGGCAGGACTCAGAAGGGAAGGAGTGATATTTGGATTTTGCAGCACAGATTCTGGTGGAATGTTGGTGGGTGCTATGTCGCATTAGCAGGACCCCCGAAGCACCAATACAGTGGAACCCCCCCACAAGTGACCCCATTTTGCAAACTACACCCCTCAGGGAATTCATCTAGGGGTATAGTGTACATTTCCAACCCCCAGGGGTTTCTCCAATTGTGGTACAACTGGGCAGTGAAAATGAAAAATTAAATTTTTTACACAAAAATGCAGTTCTGGCTCAAAATTTTTCATTTTCACAAGGAATGAAGGAGACAAAGCACCCCAAAATATGTGCCCCAATTTCTCCCGAGTACGGCAATGCCTCACATGTGACCAAAAAATACCATTTGGGTGCATGGCAGGACTCAGAAGGGAAGGAGTGATATTTGGATTTTGCAGCACAGATTCTGGTGGAATGTTGGTGGGTGCTATGTCGCATTAGCAAGACCCCCGAAGCACCAATACAGTGGAACCCCCCCACAAGTGACCCCATTTTGCAAACTACACCCCTCAGGGAATTCATCTAGGGGTATAGTGTACATTTCAAACCCCCAGGGGTTTCACCAATTGTGGTACAACTGGGCAGTGAAAATGAAAAATTAAATTTTTTACACAAAAATGCAGTTCTGGCTCAAAATTTTTCATTTTCACAAGGAATGAAGGAGACAAAGCACCCCAAAATATGTGCCCCAATTTCTCCCGAGTACGGCAATGCCTCACATGTGACCAAAAAATACCATTTGGGTGCATGGCAGGACTCAGAAGGGAAGGAGTGATATTTGGATTTTGCAGCACAGATTCTGGTGGAATGTTGGTGGGTGCTATGTCGCATTAGCAAGACCCCCGAAGCACCAATACAGTGGAACCCCCCCACAAGTGACCCCATTTTGCAAACTACACCCCTCAGGGAATTCATCTAGGGGTATAGTGTACATTTCAAATCCCCAGGGGTTTCACCAATTGTGGTACAACTGGGCAGTGAAAATGAAAAATTAAATTTTTTTACACAAAAATGCAGTTCTGGCTCAAAATTTTTCATTTTCACAAGGAATGAAGGAGACAAAGTACCCCAAAATATGTGCCCCAATTTCTCCCGAGTACGGCAATGCCTCACATGTGACCAAAAAATACCATTTGGGTGCATGGCAGGACTCAGAAGGGAAGGAGTGATATTTGGATTTTGTAGCACAGATTCTGGTGGAATGTTGGTGGGTGCTATGTCGCATTAGCAAGACCCCCGAAGCACCAATACAGTGGAACCCCCCCACAAGTGACCCCATTTTGCAAACTACACCCCTCAGGGAATTCATCTAGGGGTATAGTGTACATTTCAAACCCCCAGGGGTTTCACCAATTGTGGTACAACTGGGCAGTGAAAATGAAAAATTAAATTTTTTACACAAAAATGCAGTTCTGGCTCAAAATTTTTCATTTTCACAAGGAATGAAGGAGACAAAGCACCCCAAAATATGTGCCCCAATTTCTCCTGAGTACGGCAATGCCTCACATGTGACCAAAAAATACCATTTGGGTGCATGGCAGGACTCAGAAGGGAAGGAGTGATATTTGGATTTTGCAGCACAGATTCTGGTGGAATGTTGGTGGGTGCTATGTCGCATTAGCAAGACCCCCGAAGCACCAATACAGTGGAACCCCCCCACAAGTGACCCCATTTTGCAAACTACACCCCTCAGGGAATTCATCTAGGGATATAGTGTACATTTCAAACCCCAAGGGGTTTCACCAATTGTGGTACAACTGGGCAGTGAAAATGAAAAATTAAATTTTTTACACAAAAATGCAGTTCTGGCTCAAAATTTTTCATTTTTACAAGAAATGAAGGAGACAAAGCACCCCAAAATATGTGCCCCAATTTCTCCCGAGTACGGCAATGCCTCACATGTGACCAAAAAATACCATTTGGGTGCATGGCAAGACTCAGAAGGGAAGGAGTGATATTTGGATTTTGCAGCACAGATTCTGGTGGAATGTTGGTGGGTGCTATGTCGCATTAGCAAGACCCCCGAAGCACCAATACAGTGGAACCCCCCCACAAGTGACCCCATTTTGCAAACTACACCCCTCAGGGAATTTATCTAGGGGTATAGTGTACATTTCAAATCCCCAGGGGTTTCACCAATTGTGGTACAACTGGGCAGTGAAAATGAAAAATTAAATTTTTTACACAAAAATGCAGTTCTGGCTCAAAGTTTTTCATTTTCACAAGGAATGAAGGAGACAAAGCACCCCAAAATATGTGCCCCAATTTCTCCCGAGTACGGCAATGCCTCACATGTGACCAAAAAATACCATTTGGGTGCATGGCAGGACTCAGAAGGGAAGGAGTGATATTTGGATTTTGCAGCACAGATTCTGGTGGAATGTTGGTGGGTGCTATGTCGCATTAGCAAGACCCCCAAAGCACCAATACAGTGGAACCCCCCCACAAGTGACCCCATTTTGCAAACTATACCCCTCAGGGAATTCATCTAGGGGTATAGTGTACATTTCAAACCCCCAGGGGTTTCACCAATTTTGGTACAACTGGGCTGTGAAAATGAAAAATTACATTTTTTTACACAAAAATGCAGTTCTGGCTCAAAATTTTTCATTTTCATAAGGTATGAAGGAGAAAAAGCACCCCAAAATCTGTGCCCCAATTTCTCCCGAGTACAGCAATGCCTCATGTGTGACCAAAAAATGGCAGGACTCAGAAGGGAAGGAGTGATATTTGGATTTTGCAGCACAGATTCTGGTGGAATGTTGGTGGGTGCTATGTCGCATTAGCAAGACCCCCAAAGCACCAATACAGTGGAACCCCCCCACAAGTGACCCCATTTTGCAAACTATACCCCTCAGGGAATTCATCTAGGGGTATAGTGTACATTTCAAACCCCCAGGGGTTTCACCAATTTTGGTACAACTGGGCTGTGAAAATGAAAAATTACATTTTTTTACACAAAAATGCAGTTCTGGCTCAAAATTTTTCATTTTCATAAGGTATGAAGGAGAAAAAGCACCCCAAAATCTGTGCCTCAATTTCTTCCGAGTATGGCAATGCCTCATATGTGACCAAAAAATACCAGTTGGGTGCATGGCAGGACTCAGAAGGGAAGGAGTGATATTTGGATTTTGCAGCTCAGATTGTGGTGGAATGAATGGTGGGTGCTATGTGGCATTAGCAAGACCCCCGAAGCACGGTGAAATGATGAACCTAATAATCCATAGATGTGTGGTATATTTTAAAACACTCCTTTATACATAGGCCGGGTTTGTCGGGGCAAGTTTCACAGTGGAAAATAGTATCCTTTCTTATTCCCTTTTTATAGCAAACTTTGCACCTTTTTTGTGTCCTGCCCTTTTTTGCAGTGGAGGGGATTTCGTTAGGAAAATGCTGCCCTGGTACAATACGGGGGCCAGTACTAGAAGTACTGGGGCCCTCTGCCTGCTGGTTCCCAAATATTAGGCCCTTTATGACTTCCTCTTGAAAGTGCATAAATGTCCCCCTCTGGCTGGTAGAACGGAATAGCACGTAAGCGTTATACAGTGCCATCTGGATGATATACACGGCCAGCTTCTTGTACCAGATTTTTGTTTTCCGCAGGGGACTGTACGGCTTCAGTACCTGATCTGAAAGATCCACTCCGCCCATGTACTTATTGTAATCTAGGATACAATTAGGTTTTGAGGTGTGGGTACTGGTACCTCGTACAGGGACGGAGGTGGTACTGTCTCCATGAATTGTTGTCAGTATTAGGACATCCCTCTTGTCCTTATATTTGACCAACAACATATTTTCGGTGGATTGTGCCCTGCTTTCACCCCTTCTCAGTACAAGGGCAATGTGCGTTTTTGGGAGGCCTCTTTGGTTCTTGCGCACAGTACCGCAAGCTGCTGTACCTCTTGAACCAAGGGCCTTAAACAGGGGGATGCTAGTGTAAAAGTTATCCACATAGAGGTGATAACCTTTATCCAGGAAGGGGTGCACTAAATCCCAGACAATTTTTCCACTAACACCTACGAGGGAGGGGGGGCATTCTGGCGGTTCAATTCTTGAATCCTTCCCTTCATATACCCTAAACCTGTGGGTGTACCCTGAGGTGCTTTCACACAGTTTATACATTTTTATGCCATACCTTGCCCTCTTACTGGGAAGGTACTGGCGGAATTTAACCCTTCCTTTAAAATGTATAAGGGACTCGTCGATACAAATAAATTTTTCAGGGATGTACATCTCTGCAAATTTGGCACTGAAATGATCAATGACCGGCCTGACTTTGAATAGCCGGTCAAAGGTGGGATCATCTCTGGGTGGGCACTGTGCATTATCGTTGTAATGCAAAAATTTAAGGATTGTCTCAAAACGAGTCCGAGTCATGGCCACACGGTAAAGTGGGGTGCTGTACAGAACATCTGTACTCCAATATTGCCTAATTTCTGGCTTTTTTACTATGCCCATATGTAATACCAGACCCCAAAACGTCATCATCTCTACTGCATCTACAGGGGTCCACCTAGCAAATGATGACGTGGGGTTTTGAGCAATAAACTGCTGGGCATATAAATTACTTTGGTCCACCATTAAATTTATAAAATCATCAGAGAAAAATAATTTGAAAAAGTCAATTTCTCTGAGACCTGTTGAATCAAATTGGATTCCTGGGGTGGCCAAAAACTCAGGAACCTGGGGCTCAAAATTGTCTGGTGGTGGGGTCCATACGGGATCAATCATTTGGGGGGGGGGGTCTCAGCTGCTCTACGGGGGCGTCTTTGAGGGGGTCCCTCATCACTAGAGGAGGAAGATGAGGTTAAGACGAATCCTTCAAATTCCCCGCTTGCATCACTGGCTGTGTCAGAGTCAGAGGCAAGCATGGCATATGCCTCCTCCGCTGAATACATTCTTCTGGATGACTGGGATGACATTTGGGATGACATTTGGGATGCCATTTTTATTTTTGTGTTTCTGTAAGTGTAATGTTTCAACACGTGTATAGTGTAGGGGGGGTACAAACTTTATTTCAACACGGGGGGTATGTAGTGTGTAGTGTGTATGTAGTGCAGAAAAAAAAATACTTTATACAGGAATTTGATCCCAATAAAAAAAAAAAAAAAATTGAAGGGGTTAAAAAAAAAAAAAAAGGTCCTGCGCCAAAAATTTAGCACAGATGTTGGTCAGTAACGTCCGTCACTGAACAGCGCTCAAAGGCAACAGGAATTTGATCCAAAAAAAAAAAAAATTATATCAACCCTGTGCCGAAAATGCTGATCAATGATGTACGTCACTGATCAGCGCTCAGCGGCCACAGGACACCCACAAAAGCAACGTGGGTGTAAAAACTATTTAAAAAAAATAAACCACAGCACTCTCCAAAAAAAAAAACAATTTAAAAAAACTGCAGAAAAAAAATTATATCAACCCTGTGCCAAAAATGCTGTTCAGTGATGTATGTCACTGATCAGCGCTCAGAGGCCACAGGACACCCACAAAAGCAACGTGGGTGTAAAAACAATTTAAAAAAAATAAACCACAGCACTCTCCAAAAAAAAAACAATTTAAAAAAACTGCAGAAAAAAAATTATATCAACCCTGTGCCAAAAATGCTGTTCAGTGATGTATGTCACTGATCAGCGCTCAGCGGCCACAGGACACCCACAAAAGCAACGTGGGTATAAAAACAATTAAAAAAAAATAAACCACAGCACTCTCCAAAAAAAAAACAATTTAAAAAACTGCAGAAAAAAAATTATATCAACCCTGTGCCAAAAATGCTGTTCAGTGATGTATGTCACTGATCAGCGCTCAGCGGCCACAGGACACCCACAAAAGCAACGTGGGTGTAAAAACAAAACCCCACTGCACTCTCCAAAAAAAAAAAAACTGCAGATCAGTGATGCAGTGATGCAACACTGATTAGCAGTGAGGGGCAGCAGGCACACAACTGTGGGTGCAACCTGACAGGGTATATATAAAAAAAAAAACCTGGACCCCCAAAAAGTTGCTGATCAGTTAATTTATACTGATCAGCACAAAAGGGGGGGCAGCAGGGGGGCAGCAGTCAGTTGCACAGGCAGCACAAGCGTTGGTGCAACTGACAGGTATATATATAAAAAAAAAAAACCCTGCACCCCCAAAAAGTTGCTGATCAGCACAGATATACTGATCAGCACAAAAGGGGGGGCAGCAGACACAAAATATAGCACTCTCTATCACTCTCTGTCACTATCTCTCACTATCTCTGACTATCTCTCACTATCTCTCAATATCTGTCACTCTATGACACTGCAGCAGCAGCACACAGGAAGTGACAAGATCCAGGAAGCATCCAGCTGCTGGCAGCACGCTACCAGCGGTGGTCAGGTAAGTATCAGGCAAGGATCAGGTATGTGTATCACGACAGATTGGCACGGTGACCGTTCTGCACGCAATTCCAGACCGGAATGGCGTCTGCAGCGCAGTCACCGTTAGTTTAAATCACGCGCCATGGCTGTGATTGGTCCGTCGGTCCGACGGACCAATCACAGCCTTGGGGGCAGGTGGGGTGAGGTGTGGTCATCACCGGTGACCCCCTCACGCCCCCTCCCACCCGGCGGTGATTGATCCCTGTGTTACCGAGCGTCTGATTCGCCGGTAACACAGGAAAACGCTGCGACTGGCTGTTCACATTGAACAGCCAATCACAGCGATCGCCGACGGGGGGGAGGCATCGCCGACGGGGGGGAGGCATCGCCGCCCCCCCTGGGCATGCAGGGACATGTCTGCTGTCAGGGACAGCAGACATGTTTAAACTGTCACCGCGTCTATAGACGCGGGGACAGTTTAAAGTCATGACGTATATATACGTCATGTGTCGGGAAGTACATCCCGGCCATGACGTATATATACGTCAAATGTCGGGAAGGGGTTAAGTGGCAATTTTTGAACCTAGCTGTGGCGGGAGGGCGCTCTCGATCAGCGGTCAAGTTTGAAGTACAGGAGGTCACTGTGAGGTATTGCCACCCTCTGCCAGGAATGCTGGTGAGTCCTGCCCCCTCGGGACGTTGGACACTTATTAGAACTGTCCTCACCATGCACTAGGAGGGGCGGCAAGACAGTCACAGCGCGGGCTGTGCTTTGAATCCAATGGGGGCGGTTCATCGCCCTGGTTACAAGTTGGGGCGTTGTAGTCACCGCCATTGTTAACGTTTTATGACTTAGCTGGTCTCCAAGCGCTCTCCAGGCCATCCCTTTTCAATAGGGTCATACCACAATAAATACCGTTGACCTTTTAAACTTACGCAGTGGTTGTCCGTGTGATTATTTCAGGTCATGTGTCCGTGTGATTTATTTCAGGTCATGTGTCCGTGTGATTTTCTTCTAAGGGTAATCAAGGTTTAAGTTAAAAGAAAAGGTTAATCACAATAATGCAATAGGCGCCTTATTAAGCTGGGTACATGCAAGTAAATATATCTGCAGATCATAGGGGGAGGGGCCCTAAACTGCAGATCAATTGATGGGATTGGCAGTACAGGAGGAACTATTTAGCCTACAGGGGGGATAGTACACGACACGATAAAGTGGGTACACGCTAAATGATATGCACAATAATATCATTAACAACATCGTTATCATGCATACAGTTGGCTAAAATAACATAGCTTATACCCAGCTTTAGGAGTTGATTGGTTGTAGAACCATTTATCATAGTCTAGGCCAGTGGTAGCCAACCCTAGCCCTCGAGAGCTACCAACAGTTCACATTTTCCAGACAACCTAGCTGCTGCACAGCTGCACTCATTAATCACTGACACAATTTAAAAGATCCACGGATGGAGCTAATTTGCTCACTTGTGATTCTGTGAGGAGACCTGCAAAACATGCACTGTTGGTAGCTCTCGAGTGTGGCTACCCCAGGTTTAAAAGGTGCCCACACACGACAGCAATTTTTTTGGCCAATTTATCTGGCAATTTTCCTGCAAATCATTTGCGATCATAAATGACCACGATACGATGCGCACACCCGCGGATCTTAAGCTGCATCTTCAGATCTTGCATGTTACAGGGAAGATTCGAAGATGCAGCTAAAAATCTGCTGGACTTGCTTGGTGCTTGGGTACTCAGGTGTTATGGGGCAGTCGGGCATTTAGGAGTTGGGATGCTCGGGTGTTCGGGCACTCATTTATTTGGGAGTTGTAGCACTCTGGCGCATTCAGGCTTTAGGATGAGTATTCAAGGGTTTGCTGGTATTTGGGAGTTGGTGTCCTCGGGCGTGCTCACGTACTCAGGCACTCTAGTGCACTCAGGGAGTTGGGATGTTATAGTATTTGGGAGTTGGGGTGCTCAGGTGTTCCGGCGGTTGGACACGTTCAGGCATTCAAGCGTTCGGGCTTCCAGGCTATCGGTGGGGGTCAACGAAGTGAGTGCAGATTGTGCATACCTACAGGTCAGTAGCATGCAATCTTCCGGGGGAGCCTCAACCGGCAGCATAGCTCTCCCTGGAAACTTACCGGGCATACCACCAAAAATCTTTGGCAAAATGTACTCTTTGCACATTCTGATTCATTCACTCGGATACCAATTTGCATCCTTGCGAGTAACCCGAGCGTCCCATCCTGTGATGTCAGCTGCCCGCCCCCCGCATGTTCGTCAAGGCTCTATTAGCATGGGAATGCCCAAGAAATGCTGGGCATTTCCATATGATAATGGGCCAGCCCGCTGCACCCCCCTCTCCCCCCCCACATACACACAAGCATGGGACCAGTTGCACCAAGTGCATACACATGCACAAAAATGATCATTCTAGTGTGTGGGCATCTTAAATTTACTGTATCAGGCTTTAACAGGATAGATCTTGTTTAGGAGTTGGAGCCCACATATATCAAGCTTTTCCTCAGTAATGGTAATTTAAATCAAACTCTTTGTTGGTACTATTAAATGTAAGCAAAGGTCTTCTTAGTTGCTACGGGTTACTGCATGTTACTTCGTATAGCACACTGGGCCTAATTCAGCATCGCTAAATTAAGAAAACGCAATCTAGTAGACCAGGCATTCCAACCACGGTCCTCAAGGCACACCAACAGTGCAGGTTTTGTAGATATCCAGGCTTGAGCACAGGTGACAATTAGTATCTGAGGGATTCTGATTAAACCATCTGTGCTAAAGCCTGGATATCACTAAAACCTGCACTGTTGGTGTGCCTTGAGGACCATGGTTGGGAATGCCTGTAGTAGACTATCAAATGACTGCACATGTGCAATTTTCACATTGTGTATGTGCACCCGCAATTTGTGTATGCATTCTTCTACAATCCATACAGCCAGCACTCTCTGCCTTCACAACAAATCAGGCATGCGGCGATGGCGGTTTTTCTTATACCAGAATCTCCTCTTTAGCTTCCACAATCAATCATATATATGAAAGAGAAAGAAGAGAACAATGCAATGTCTAGTACGTCTATAATTCAGATCATACTCAGGGGGGGGGTTTATATGGTGACCCCAGAAAGATGCGTACCCTAACTCACGTCAAAAGACGTGAGAACCTGTGTATAAAGGTATCTTTAATCCGGGTCACTCTGGTGATGTTAGTAATAGTTCCCTCCACCAGATGGTATTAGAAGGACGTACCGTAAGGCTGCAGCCTTGACAAAGATAGGAGTACCTATCGAAACGCGTCGGTGGAGAGGGGTGCCAACCTTTGTGTACTGTGATCTGTATTTGGGCGGTAAAGTGTTTGCGCATGTGGCCACTGCGCACTTTCAGGTACCGCCTATTATTTCCAACTTCCAGCCACTATTCTGTTTTATGCACCTTGAATAAAAAATTGAAAATAAGAGAGATTCTCTCGTTATTTTTCATTTGCAATACATGCCTGAGTCTATGCCCATGGAGTGACTATCCTAGTCCATGGAGGCCAAGCTTATGACTCTAAAGATAACATTATAGGAGTTATCAAAGTGTACGTTATGTGAGTACGGAACATCCTTCTAATACCATATGGTGGAGGGAACTATTACTAACATCACCAGAGTGACCCGGATTAAAGATACCTTTATACACAGGTTCTCACTTCTTTTGACGTGATTTAGGGTACGCATCTTTCTGGGGTCACCATATAAATTATAGACGTACTAGACATTGCATTGTTCTCTTCCATATATATATATATATATATATATATATATATATATATATATATATATATTTGATTGTGGAAGCTAAAGAGGAGATTCTGGTATAAGAACAACCGCCATCGCCGCATGCCTGATTTGTTGTGAAGATTGTTGCTGAAAAAGGACTGTGTGGTGGTCCTAGTTTGAAGGCTTGGCAGAAGGCATTGGGTAGCGCCTTGGGACTTTTTTTCTTTTCTTGTTAGCACTCTCTGCCTGGCTGCCATTTCTTTAAATTAGCTGTGTCCAGCGGCGAGAGACATCCCCCTTGGCAACGAGCAATTTCACTCCCTCTTGGCAACAAGCATGTATTCCCCCTTGGCAATGAGCATGTAGGTAACAGGCATTATGGTGTGTGGTCTTATCTGTAATAGGCATGTGGCTTTATGTGTAATGGGTATTAGAGTTTGTTAAAATGTGTAATCTAAAGGTTAATACCGTGCCCCTTTTGTGATGCCACGCCTCCTTCCCATGAGGCCACACAGCTTTGCTGCGCAAAGGTCCACCTTGCTTGTATCACAGGGTCTCTGCAATGCTGTCTGAGACACTGCGCCTCTGCAGCACCACCACCCCCCCCCCCCCCCCAACTAGTTAGCATGTTCACCCAGGAGCTGTGTGTTATTTTTGCAGGATTCTGTTTTCTTCACAACCTGCCGTTTTTTTTTTAATTCTGTCAGGGTGCTTTCTGGGTACTCAGAAGCCCCCCCCCCCCCCCATGAGCCACTGCATTTTTCTGTCCAAAAGTATTGCCAGCCATTTTCAAGTACCTATTACGCAACATGTGTCATAGGTAGCCTGTAGGGTAGATGGCATTACCCTTTGCAACTGAACCCCGCTGGGAGGTGCTTTAGAAATCTGTCCAATTTCTATGGTGGAAACAAAGGGCGGTATTCAATGAGCTGAATCGTTTGTCACAGCGATTCAGTTTTTTCATTCGCCAGCCAATCGCCGTTTTTTTGCTGCCAATCGCCATGCATGGGGATTCGTGTGGAGTCGCCGAGTCACCCTATTCAACGTGGCTGAGAATCGCCGGCCCTAACGGCGATTCTCAGCCAACCCTGCGTTTCCCAAAACAGCGTCAGTAATGTCGTCAGTGTTTAAAAAAATGCAGTGAAATGCAAGAGAAATGCAAATTACCCTGAATAAACGCTTCCAATACTGCAGACGGCAAAATCGGGGTAATCTGCACAAAGGGCAAACGAAGGAGTGAGGTGGGGAGGAGAATCATGGGTAAGTGAGGTGCACCATGGGTAAGAACAGTGCTTTGTGGGAGAAAAAAAAAATACCTCAAAAAATTAAATATATATTTGTATAGCACTTCTACGACCATCACATCACACAAGGGCAGCAAATAATAATACATTACACTTGCACAGTTAAATAGAACACTTAAAACCAATTATTTGACATGTTCCTATCAAAGTTCACCAGAAAAAAATGACGAGGGACACTCGGTGAGGAACGGCGATATGTAACAAGAAAAAGGAATCGCCAACTTCACATTGAATACACTTTTGGCGATTCCCCTCGACTACCGTCGATTCCCCATGCAAAATCCTATAGACTAAAAACGGCGATTTTTAGAGAATTACATTTGGCGATTGGTGCTTCATTCACCGGTCCTCAACGGCGATTATAGGTCATTGAATAGGGTGATTCGCTTATACAGCTCATAAAATCGCCGGCACACATGAAAAAAAACACAGAATCGCCATAAAACTTGGCGATTCTGGCTCATTGAATACCGCCCAAAATATGGTGATGTATGGAAGCAGATTACAAAAAAAGGAGTTCTCCCAAAAATTCTGGAGCATAACTTGTTCATACAAAACTTAATCACAAATTTTTACCAATTTGCTATTTTTGTACCCAGCTATACAGTAGTGGTAGGTAATTGGCTTCAGATGACAATAACTCAGGTATACTTACTGCTGTCTGGTAGGATCTGTATTCTGAACACTGGCATCGTAAACCCCCTGTCATTCATAAGTGTACCCAAATTACCCTTTACTCTTATATTAAGACAAAAAAAAAATTATATTCTATATAAAAAATATTGGACATGGTTGGAGGATGCTTTGATAGAACCTATTGATGACATTAGGTAAATATTATTTGGGCTGGTGCTAGGGTGTCTGGCGCCCCCCTGCAAACTATAAATTTGGACCCTCCAATACTTTACAAAGAGACAGTGCTTGCCAAAGGCATACGCTAAATAAAAGTATGTATATACAAATAATGTGCCTAGTAGATGCACTAGGGTATCTAGACATTTAGGTACCCTGTACCAGAAAAGGAAATTGTCCCTGCTCACCACACTCCACATGCACAACATAAAACCAGTGATAGTGTGTAAATTTTCGGCGCACACTATTGCCGATTAAACATTAAGTCACACATCGTAACGCCCATTACATATTATGCCACATGTCGTACAGCCCGTTACAGATTACGCCCCCCCCCCCCCCTTCTACACCAGGGACGTCAGTTATACACTTTTCTCGGGGGCGGGAGTGCTGCTGGCATGAGGGGGGGCAGGTGTCTGCGGCGTGCTGGGATGTGTAGTTTCACAACAGCTGGAGGGCCGTAGTTTAGCCATGCCTGATCTATGAGATGTTTAGCACGTCAGCCATTTTAATATGATTGACCCTTTAAAATAATTGGACAGCTGGTCAAGATAATTATTTTTTTTTATTAGCATCAGATAAACAGTATTACAACTGAATGCAGAAAACAGGTAAACTGTTTGCAGTCTTGTTAATCATTACATACCAAACATTCTAGGCCAATGACAGTAATGTGCCTACAATTCCAATCTAGAATATCCCTGGATCTAAAAGTGCTGCATGGACAAAGCGCAAGTCAAATTAGACTTCAGTATTCATCATCTTCCTCATCTGCACCATCATTAGAGTCAGTTCCCACCTCTTCATAATCCTTTTCCAACGCGGCCATATCCTCTCTTGCTTCAGAGAACTCACCTTCCTCCATCCCCTCTCCTACATACCAATGTACAAACGCCCTTTTGGAATACATTAGGTCAAACTTATGGTCCAGCCTGGCCCAGGCCTCGGCTATAGCTGTAGTATTACTCAGCATACAGACCGCACGTTGAACTTTGGCCAAGTCCCCACCTGGGACCACAGTTGGGGGTTGGTAGTTAATTCCAACCTTAAAACCAGTAGGACACCAATCAACAAACTGGATGGACTTTCTGGTTTTAATTGCGGCTATTGCAGCATTGACATCTTTGGGCACCACATCACCTCTATATAACAGACAGCAAGCCATGTATTTACCACGTCTGGGGTCACATTTAACCATCTGATTTGAGAACTCAAAGCAAGCATTTGTTATCTCTGGCACAGACAACTGCTCATGGTATGCTTTCTCTGCAGATATTATGGGCGAGTATGTGACCAGTGGGAAATGAATTCTAGGATAAGGTACCAAGTTAGTTTGAAACTCTGTTAAATCAACATTCAACGCACCATCAAACCTCAAAGAAGCTGTAATAGAGGAGACTATCTGGCCTATTAATCTGTTTAAGTTGGTATAGGAGGGACGCTCAATGTCCAGGTTCCTGTTGCATATATCATAGATTGCCTCATTGTCTACCATAAAGGCACAGTCTGAATGTTCCAGAGTTGTGTGGGTTGTCAGAATAGAGTTGTATGGTTCCACCACTGCAGTGGAAATCTGTGGCGCAGGATAAACTGAGAACTCCAGCTTTGACTTCTTTCCATAGTCAACAGAAAGTCGTTCCATCAACAGTGAAGTGAAACCAGATCCTGTGCCACCGCCAAAACTATGGAAGATGAGAAATCCTTGAAGGCCACTGCATTGGTCAGACTGAAACACAAAACATAGTATTAGAATAAAGACATAATGTTATTATATATTTCTAAGCACTATCTAGCTTATTTATTCAGACCATGGAGAAGACTTGCAAAAACATAGTACCCAACATTTTTGCAGCCAAGTAATGTTTTATGGTGAGCAGAGGTTACACTATGCTATTAACCCTTTTTATCAGACATCCTTTGTACAATCAGGAAGCCATGGTATTCAGGCAGTATTTTACAGGTCATATGTACAAAAACTTTATACATGATGCGGAAGCACATGAAGTTTACTAGTAGCAGCATGATATTCTAGTAGTCTTTCAGAGTACAGAGGTGTCCTCATACATCTAGCTTCAATATTCCATAGTGCTCAAAGCCACCAGATCTTGTGCACCTGGCTAGCATTACTTATATTTTGCAAAAATGCAACTAACCACACAGCAAGGTGACTAGGATGCACCAGGAGACCGGTGGAATCATAATGGGGCGAGGCTGCAACATCAAAATACCAGATCCTGCAGTGTAACATCACACTGTAGGAGCCAATACTGTAGCAACAGCACAAAATTGTGGGGGCCCCCACAGACTCTGTTGCACACAGATATACATCATATACCGTAGTCTCACATTGATACTAACATTTTTTTTGTCAAACGAGATGCCCGATGCTAGCAAAGCTTCATGGGGCTGGTTTGATGTGACTGCAGAAATGTATTAGGACACATCTGTACCAGAAATGCTCTACCAAATAGGTATTTTTGGGAACAATTAAAACAAAGCTATAAACTGCAATCGTGTTCCTTTAACCTCGCATACTGGACACCTATTGAAACACTTTGCTTACCAGGCCAGGTAGACTTCAGAATGAGGTGTACCCTAGCTATAAACATAATGATGCATGGACTTTGCAGGGGAAAATAGCACAATGTATCGCTAGCCAACACATTTAAATGCTTGGTTTACCGATGTGTCCAATTGGAGAATTAAGGCAAAGGTTATTTGGCTACAAAATATAAGTCTTACAACATCATTGCATAACAAAAAAGTCTTAGTTTATCCAAACTCATGGTTATCAGTAGGTTGCAAAGCCAGTTATGTGCCATTTTCTGATTATAGGCAGATGTACTAACCCCCCCCCCCCCCTTAGTGCTTCTCAAATAACTGGTCCCGCTTCTCCTGTGGAATGAGATGCAGGCACCCATTATTGCCTAGTGTATTAACCCCCAGCAAGCCGATAAGGAGAGCCGTTATGCCCAGCGTTTTGCAGATTTTATATAATGTATAGCTAAAACTGTGGCAGGGCATGCTGGGACATGTAGATCCACAACAGCTGGAGGGTCATGAGTTTGACTACAATGGTCTAAACTTACAGTAGAACCATTGTGGCTAGTTAACACAAGCAGAGTTCTACCACTTACCATTTTACGTAATCTATCCATAACATTATCAACTATCTCCTTTCCAATTGTATAGTGACCTCGGGCATAGTTATTTGCTGCATCTTCCTTGCCAGTAATGAGCTGTTCTGGATGAAACAGTGACCGGTACAAGCCAGTTCTTATCTCATCTGTAATGATAGAGACAAAGAAGTACTGTGCTTAGATACATTTTCTGGATTTGCAAACAAAAATAAAGCATAGTTTACTTTTACAAGGCACTGGACCTGGCACAATAGCAGGCTGCACAGACCATAAAGGAAGTCATTAAGTCACTATCCCCATCCACAAACCCAACCCATTGCAAAAAATAAAAAAGTTACTTAAACTGGGTACACACCTAAAGATTTGTCCAATCTGTCTGGTGGAAACAAACAAAAAAAAAGTGTAATTAAGCAAACAATCAACCATTTGCTCCCAAATGGACAAAAAAAATAAATTGTTCTTTATGAAATAAAACAGAATTTACTGATGTGTGAGCAACCTTTGTCCTTTTGCCAGCAAACTGTAGATTTTCATTTGCTCAATTACATTGCCAGATTTGTTTCCGCCAGACAGATTGGACATACAGTTGTGTACCCTGCATCAAAAATATGGTATAAAAGGGTTTCCATAAATGGAGCCTCCGTCTCCCCCCTCCCCCTCTCATTGCATGAGAGTTTAAATACTTGTAGATAACCTCCCTGCTGGACAGCTTCATTATTTTCAAATGCTGGTTATTTTTAAAAAAATAAAAACACCCCGCCACAAACTTACCAATAACAGTTGGCTCCAGGTCAACCATTACCTTTTTAAAAAAATAAAAACACCCCGCCACAAACTTACCAATAACAGTTGGCTCCAGGTCAACCATTACCGCCCGTGGCACATGTTTGCCTGCCCCAGTTTCACTGAAGAAAGTCCCAAAAGAGGAATCCAACTGTTTAATCTTATCCGGAGCAATAACACCATCAGGTTGGAGTCCATGCTCTAGACAATACAGCTCCCAACAGGCATTGCCCATCTGGACTCCTGCTTGGCCAATATGTATAGAGAGGCACTCCCGCTGTAAAGTAAAAACATATTAGACAGGAACAGTCCCACAAACATTATAATAATCGTAGACTCCCAGCTAGGAGAGGAACCATTCTGCTTACTTAAGGTGCGTACACACGGGGGCGATTATAGCAAATATCGCTGAGCGACCATATTGCTCCCGTTTTCTGACCTTAGTGGTCGCAGGAGCAAGCTCCTGCGACCAGCTGATTTCCACTGCTGGGCTCCCCCGGCAGTTTTTTTAATCAGCGACCATCTCTTGTCGCGGATGCAAACGGGTCTCCAAGCAATATATTGCCCCATGTGTACAGGGCTTTACAGAACCTCCAACTCAAAAGAGGAAAGTATTGTGAACAAGCCAGTTAATCTAGCTTTGCAGGTACATATGCAGAGTTATGTAGGATACACACCAGGACAACCATGATCCCACAGATCATGAAACTAATTCCTTTTAAATCGCACAATGGACTGGAGTACACTAACTGCACCCAATCCACTGTAAACAGCAAATCTTCACTGCAGCAAGTAAAATCTCCAATCCAACAGAGGACTACAGGGGCACCCATCGGATCAGAATCTTACTGAAAACAGGTCAAATTCTGCTCTTTTTAAATAAATCAGTCATACAGTGCATCAAAAGGGGGCTGGAACCCAGTATTACATTGCTATCCACTTATGAAAAAAAAACCCTCACAAAATGGAACTGCAAAAGCACCTTAAAATGAAAGACAGATTTTTTTTTTTTTTTTTAACATTACCACATTAAATTGAATGGACTTCAACCCCACCCCAGAAAAGACCAGAAACAACCACCCTCACCATTAACAGACCTACAACGCACATACATTCTTAAACATTTATCAAAAAAAGAAAATTCTGCTGAGATCTATGGAAAAACTTACAATCAAAAATTCATTTTTAAAACACTACATCATAAAATCAGTAATAAACAGTTACACAATGCCTATAGACTAACAGCTCAACTACAAACTAAAGAACTCATATTCATGCACTAATATGAATAAAAGAAACCCGGTTACAAATAAACATTTCATATCCTCCGTCACTCACCATTGTCTTGTCTTCTACTAGTCTGCTGCAAACAGAATGAACAAAAAGGCTGTACAGGGCCTACTCCCAGCTGGAACTATAAGAACTTGTGCAAATTAAGCAATCCCAGCTGTGGGAGATGGGAAGGGCTCAGATTCTTAAAGTGGAACGAACACGTCAAAATGAAAAAAAAAAAAAAAAAAAACATTTCCACATTTACAAAACAAGATTGGCTGTTGGAATTGTGTTTGTTCTCATTTATCATTAAATACCATACAAATTACAGCAAAAAATAAGACAATGTGCAAGAGCCATGTTTTGTTTACCTTGAGAGCAGGTTATCGTTCTAAGGAGTACATTTTATAAAAGCTAAAATGCATACCCTCCAACATGACCCATTCCATTAGGTACAAAATGCTCTGTTTCTGGACTTCCCTGCCAGTGGCAGTAACAGAGGTGAGGCTCTAGCACAGTCCAATATTCTAAAAGGGGAGCCACACCTACTGCCACCTCAAACATCACTGCCTGGATCACTGGCAGTTGATGTGACCTCCCCTCTTTGAATTTTGGACTGTGCTGGAGCCCCACCTCTGTAACTGCCACTGGCAGGGAAGTCCAGGAACAGAGCATTTTGTACCTAATGGAATGGGTCATGTTGGAGGGTATGAAAATGAAAAGAGGTTACTGCTGTATGTTGCCCATAGCAACCATTTGGATTCTGTCTATAATTTCTTTATTGCATCCTAGAAAATTATAGACAGAATGTGAGTGGTTGCTAATGGAAACATGACACTGCACTCAATGCAAATTTTCCCTAAATTATCCACATTAAATGGACCGTCTGGGTATTAACGTGCAGAGAAGCCCATAGATTCCGGGTACTTCATTCTGATCTATGTGCTCCCCGTGCGTTTGCACTGGGGAGCAATGTTTTGTTTTTGCGCATGCGCATAACCATTTATGCGCATGTGCATGCTCTGTTTGCGAACGGATGTGGTGCCTTGTATAGGCACCGGCCCATTCACACAGAGCAGTGCGGGCAGGGGCATGGGGCGGCGGGCACAGGTTGCGCAACGCTGGGCTTTCCCATGCAAATGGTGCCGTGACGCGGGTGCCTCGGATGGGCAGCTGACGTCACCGGATGTCAGCTGATGTCAGCAGGGCGCTGCAAATCTGAACTCATTCGATGGTCAGCACATGCGTTGGCATGCATACTGGTGGTGGGCGCCATTTAGTTAACCAGAATGACCCCCTGCAGAAACGGGATGCGGTTGGCATATCGACAATAAAAAGGTCAACAGTGAATAGGTCGACCACAATTGGTTGACAGGTGGAAACATGAAAAAGGTAGACAAACCTTAAGGTGCGTACGCACTGTCCTATGTATCGGCCATTCTAGTGAATGGCTGATACAGTATATCGATGAACCATCGGCCACTGTGTACAAGCGATATATCTGTGATCAGCGTTGTTCACAGATATATCTCATCGGCTCAACAACACAGCCAATGCTCAATATATCTAGATATATATTGGCGCATTGCGCGAGCCGACAACCGCCTGTACAGCCAGGCCAGGGGCCATCGGAGATTGACAGCTCAGTGGGCATGCGCATGCAAATGCACCCCCACACTTGTGATGTCAGTTCCAACGTATTGGGCAGTGTGTATGGAGTACATGCTGCCCGATCTGTCTGTAGATATATCTGTAGATCAGTTGATTTATCTCATATAATATTCCAGGGAGCTGAAGGCAGGAAGAAGGAGAATTAAAAACAAAACACATGGAATGGACAGCCGCTAATTGGCTGAGAGGTCTATCAGTCAATCAACGGCTGCCTATTCGTTTGAACGTGTTTTTTTTTTAAATTCTACTGCCACCCGCAACCCACCGTCTGCTGCCCACCGCCCGCCGCAGAGCGGTGATAGCGCCTTATCTTATGCACAGCCCATCCGACTTCCGACTCCTATAAGATGCGCACAGCAACGCGCATTGGATCAGATTGGATGTCAGACACATCCAATTTGGGCCCGATCTCGGCCCGTTCTGTCGGAATCGGGTGAAATCGGGCACAAATCGGACATAAGTATATGGGCAACTTAAGGCTTTCACAAATCTGCTAAAGAAACAGGCTGGAAGAGATCATCTCTGACATCAGAGACCCACCCCAAAAATGCCTTGGCATGCCATTGTTATGACAAACACACCCAGAAAATGCCATGTATCTGCCCCTAAATCCTGGCTTCTCGTATAACTGTACCACATCCCCTCGCTTGCCATGCTTTGGGCACACTATTAGGTTCTCCCTCTTTGTCCATTTGGATATTAAAGAATAAAAAAAAACACCTGTTTTAGAAAAAAAATGTTTAAAACTCACGTCAACCTTTTTCATGGCGACCTTTCCCATCTCGACCTATTGTATGCATCGACCTTTTGATCATGTCGACTTATGGTATGTAGACCCTTTTCATGTGTCGACCTATGGCCTGTCAACCAATAGTGGTCGACCAATTAACTCTTGACCAATTTATTGTCGACCTGCCGACCGCACCCCCTAGATATATGAGACAAAGTAGCACTATGGGCAGAGGGGTAGGCAGCAAATATATAGGTCAGAGTAGTACTTTGGGTAGAGGCAGGGCCAGCACTACCTGCTCAGCAGAGGATGCAGTGCAGGGTGGCACTAGGCTGGAGAGGCGTTCTCCCCACTCTGCCTCCCTTGCTGCTGTGTGTTCAGTTGCTCATGCTGGCTGCTGCTGTACCTGTCACAGGGTAGAACAGGCATCGGCGGCAGCAGCAAGAAGAGTCCTCTCTAACACCCCCTTTGACAGCACCAGACAGCGGGCCCTGAATAGGGGTGGAGCTACATAGGTTGGAGGGGCGGGGCTAAATGGCATAATGGGGCGGATCTACATAGAAGCCGATTTGGGGCCTAATTCAGACCTGTTCACTAGGCTTCACTCGCAGCCTATTGAACAGGTAAATGTTTTTTTGGTACTTGTGTAGTTTCACGGCGCCAGTATGGCTCTATGCGTCTGAGTCCCCTTGCGGGGCACGCTTCGCTCGCCCACGCTGTGGGCTCGGTGGCTCTCTACGCTCGCCACGCTATTTAAAATCAACTCCATGCTAACATGGATAGTGGAGGTATGAACTATCCATGTTGGCATGGAGTTAAGTTACTTTTTTTAACATAGTTTGTGGCGAGCGTAGAACCCGAAAGTAACACGGCGCCATGCTGGCGCCGTGAAACTACACAAGTACCGTTTTTTTTTACTTGTTCCCAAATTAAAGTGGACACTCAGCATTTCTCTGGGCGCCTCCACTGTTTTTGTGGGAGATATGGTCATTGGGTCATCAGCAAGTTGTTAGACAGTCATTAGGCCGACACGTGACGACAGGTGGTATTTCATGCCCTACCATCCACTAGGGTGTGGTGGAAGAATAAAATAGTGTGCCAAGCATACGGAGGCAGTGAGCGTGAAGCATGGCGAGTGCAGCGGTGCACTTTAACCTGTGTCCATGTCAACTGTGTTAACATTCGGGTCAAAAAAACTGTGAAAAACCCCATGTTGACCTTTTGACTGTCGACCTAACCCCTGTTGACCTAATGGTCCTGTCGACCTTATGACCCTGTCGATCTAACCCATGTCGACCTAGACTCATGTCGACCTTCCTGCATGTCGACCTAGACACATGTTGCCCTAAATGCAGGCGACCTAATGGTGTCAACCTAATGACTGATCCACAGCCTTTTGTGGGCACGCCCAGGAAATGCTGGGCGTTCTCATGCTCCAGCCCACTATCCGCCTCCTTCATACTACCGTCTGGGCGAATGCCTCGGCTAGTGTGATACTCACTGAAGGCATTTGCACAGCGGGTCTGCACATGTGTATTTTCACCCAATAGCATGCGTAGACCCGCAACAACGATCCCTGGGCTGAATTTGCTCAAGAACAAGCGGACCTGTATCCACATACCCTCCAACTGTACCGAATTTGCCGGTACAGTACCGTTTTTTAACAGTCTGTACCGGCAAATCCAGTATGTACCGATTTTTCAATCACAGCGGGTGCACGGTGAAATCATTCCTGTTGCTCCCGGGCCCCGCTCCGGCGTGTGCTGCTTGGTCCGCCGGCTCTCCCCTCTCCCCCTCCCGTTCCCATGAGTGCGTCATGACGTCACGCGCCGGCACTGGCACCGCGCACTCAGAGTCAGGGGAAAGGCGGCTGGGCGTCTCTGCCCTCACTGTCTGTCTGGACACCAATCTCTGTGGGGGAGAGGGGTGCGGTGGGCAGCTGAGCCGCGGCACGCATGAGGGGGTATCCATCCCACAGATCCGACTTCACAGCGGACCGTCCAAAGCCTCAGCCGGTGCCACACATCACCTACAATGCAGAGCAAGTAGGTGGCTCTGCTCAGCAGGCTGCACTTTGAAAATCACTCCAGTCTTGTCTATCCAGGGCTGCAGCTCATGTCACATGTGGTTTGGTGGGCTGCTGGCATATTAAATAAGTATACTTATTTATTAACTAAGTATATTTTATTTAATATACTTAGTTAATAAATAAGTATGCTTATTTAATATGCCAGCAGCCCACCAAACCACATGTGACATGAGCTGCATCAGGTGCTGTGCCGGGGGGCATGGTGGCTGGGGACATGACCACGCCCACTTTTACTCAAGGACACACCCACTTTACACATGGTCACGCCCCTTCCTAAATGTGTACCGATTTCTGCCCTTCAAATGTTGGAGGATATGTATCCAGTCCTTGATGTCTTCCACAGGGTCAGCCAGGCATTCTTAGATAAGTGAAGGCACAGTCAGTGAGTGATGAGTGTGTGGCCATTATGTATAGAAGCATCAATACTACTGGGGGCATTATAGGTATATGCAGCACTGCTACTGGGGGCATTATGGACCTTATTTAGGTCCATTTGCAGTGGCCGTTCGTTTGCATGGGGACTAATGTTTGGCGCATGAGCATGTGCATACGCCGGGTGCGTGCGGCCAACATTGCGGGCGGTGGGGCGGGTGTGGTTCGGTGGGCCGGGGTATTCACCCATGGGAATGCCGTGTTCCCATGAAAACGCTGAGCGTTCCCAAGGAAATCGTTTCAATTATACCAATTTCACACCACACAAATAACACGGGTCTGAACTGGGTTGTTCCTGGGTCGACCAGGGTCACTTTGTGGTGTGAAAGGGCCTTTTCCAAGGTTAAAAGAAGGGTTTTTACCCGGGTCAGACCCAAGTTGCTGGGCAGTGTGAATGGGTAACCCGGGTCCGTTCACGCTATAGGGAGGAGGCAGGATCAGCTCCAAGCGCTGCCTCCTCCCTCGTCCCCGATGATGCGCCATAACTCCGACTTATCCACTCCTCCCCCGATAATGTCATCAATCCGGGTTGCTGCATGGAGCTTCCAGGATGGACCCATCTCCAAATCCATTTGCAGTATTAGCAATCTCTGAGCCTCTGACTCAGGGTTGAAGGTAAACCCGATAGACTATGGCCCTAAAGGTGTGTACACATGGGGGCGATTTTTGCTAATATCGCGAGCAATATGGTCGCTGAGCGAGCATATTGCCAGCGATGAGAGTGTGGACCGGCGATATATCGCAGGGTGCGCGCTCCTGTTTTTCCCCCCGTAGTGATCACTGGTTTCCACTGCCAGTGACCAGCTGATTTGCACTGCCAGGCTCCTCCGGCAGTTTCTTTTTCATCTCCGTTCGCTGATGCAAATGGAATACTGAGCGATATATCGCTCAGCGATATATTGCCGAGCGATATATCACTCGGCAATATATCGCTGCCGTGTGCACACAGCTTAATTCAGATCTGATCGCTGTACAAATTTGTTCTCAAAATGGGCAAAACCATGTGCACTACAGGTGGGGCAGATGTAACATGTGCAGAGAGAGTTAAATTTGGGTGGGGTGTGTTGAAACTGAAATCTAAATTGCAGTGTAAAAATAATGCAGCCAGGATTTACCATGCACAGAAACAAAATAACTCACACAAAATGAACTCTCTCTGCACATGTTACATCTGCCCCACCTGCAGTGCAGCATGGTTTTGCCCATTTTGTGAACAAATTTGTACTACGATCAAATCTGAATATGTATTTTAAAGAGCTTTCAGAGTTCAGTGCATTCGCAGTTTTATTATTGGGAGATCATTCGCAAGCGGTTTGGGAAGCAGACCATCTGAAACATCTGTATATAATCTATACCTACTTTCATCTGAACCACGGGCCTAATTCAGACCTAATTGCACTGCAGGTGGAGCACATGTAATCTGCAGAGAGAGTTAGAATTTCGTGGGTTATGTTGAAACTGAAATCAAAATTGCAATGTAAAAAAAGCAGCCAGTATTTACCAGTGACGTGCAGTAAGGGGAGGCAGTGCCTCACCTGTAATAAATGATAACAAAGATATTTATTCCACATATAAGGCCTGATTCTGGTTGGCTCGCAACGCAGTGGTAGTTCGCTGCTTTGTGAGCCATGTAACGCCGCCTGTTGGCCATGTGAACGCCCCAATTTCCCCACAGCACTGCAAATAGATGATTTCTGTAACTGCTGCTAATCTAAGTCACTCTCTGGTGGCGGCTCAAAAAACAGTGAAAAACTCATGTCGACCTAATGACTGTCGACCTAAACCCATGTCGACCTTGGCACATGTCGACCTTAAGTAATGTCGACCTTGACCCATGTCGACCTTTAACCCTGTCGACCTTGGGGCCAGTCGACCTTCCGGGGTCAACCTAATGACTGTCGACCTAAGTCTGATCTGACAGATGACCGTTTCCCCAATATAATATGATGTGTTTGGTAATGTATGGGAGCAAATGGCAATCAACCAATTGCCCTAAAAAGCTGCAAAATGGACAAAAAGAACGGTTTGACAAATTTTTAAATGACATTTTTGGGTTTAAGAGCAAATGTTAAATCGTCATATGCTCCCATATATTACCAGATTTTTGTTCCTGCCAGATAGATTTACAGATATATCTTTAGGTGAGTACCCAGTTTAAACCATAGCAACAAATCCATGCTCTTTCTTTTCCATTACCATTCTACTGTAGTGTCCCTTTAAGTGCTCTTCCTTTGTCAGGTGATGCATTGACTTTCTCTATAAATCAGGGTGTGCATCAAGCACCTGATTCCAGCATCTGTTATACAGGCAGTGTGTGCAGAGTGGAAGGTTGCTGTGTGCCTTTGGGTTGAGGGGACATCATGGTAAGAAGACGTTTTTATGTGTTTGTCATGATTTAATACAAACAGGCAAAGGCGTAACTACCATAGGTGCAAGGGCTGCAGCTGCTATGGGGCCCATCTTTACTGTCTATGTAATATGTTTTACATACATTTATCACCATCAGTTGCTAAATAGGGGGCCCTTACAAACTTTTGCTATGGGGCCTACAAATATCTAGTTACGCCCCTGCAAACCGGATTGTGGATTTATTTTTCTGTGATAATTTATTGCTAGACATTTGTTTCTATGTATATAATGAAACCCTTTATGTACCTTTTTTAAATGAATTATTTGTTTAAAGCCTAACTTGAAACTGTGTTAGTTAAATCCATATTAAGTTTAAGTATAACTGTCTTCAATCCTGGTTGAATGCCTACATAAAAAAATAAAAAAAATTTGTCTTGTAATGGGTCTTAAAATGGAGATAAACATGCCAATGATCGATCATACTAGAATAAGGATCAAGTGCCAGATGCACTGTGTCAAAGTGATAAAGTGGAGAGTGATAACCAGCCATTTGGCTCCTAACTGTTGTGTTGCAGACTGGGTTTGAAAAATGGTTTGTAGGAGCTGCTTGTTTCTCGCTCTCCACTATATCACTTTTTGCTGCTTAGTGTATCTGGTGCCAAATGGTGCAATCTGTGGCACATGACTTATACTTCTCCCCTTTTTTTTAATTTGAGGATTTGGTACTCCTAAAGCTGGGTACACAAACAAATCCTTATCTGACTGAGACCAACGATCTTGTAATGAAAAAAGCATGAAATTAAATCCCCTGCTCACACCATAAATGCTGAAATATGGACAAAAATTATTATTTGGATAAATCTGTTCAGTCAAATAGATAAGTGGTTCTCAACCTTGGTCCTCAGGACCCACCCAACAGTGCACGTTTTCCAGGTCACCCAGCAGGTGTACAGGTGAACGCATTATTCACTGACTTTTTTTAAAAAGATCACAGGTGGAGCTAATTATTTCACCTGGAATTCTGTGTGGAGTCCTGAGGACCGAGATTGAGAACAACTGAAATAGATGACATTTGTGGGTCTGAATGACCATTGTATGTTTGGAAGCAAATGATTGATTGCCATTTTCTCTAATACATTGCCAGATTTTTGTTACCACCAGACCGATTAATCTGTATGTACTCAGCCTTAGAAATTGGAGGACCTGCTTTTGTGTTAAAGAACTGCATGTGTGCTCATTGTGGGTTTTAGCAGCTCAATCAGACCTGGATAAAGACTCAGTTTGCTGTTGAGGGTTGCTATTTATGTGTACACAGGGCCGGCTCTACCATTAGGCAGCTGCCTAGGGCGCCACCAAGTCTATTAAGGGTGTCTATGAGGATCCTTGTTGTACTTAACACAGGTGGCATTAAGTACCTCCATACTTTCCCTTGAGGCTTACTTCCCTACTTTGCTGCCCCCTCCTCCTTGTACTATTTTGTGAGTGGCAAAGGGGGCCTCGAGGGAAAGCAGGGGACTTGCCCACCTTCCCGAGGTGGGTCTGGGAGGACCACCCAGTATTTTGGGAGCCTTCCTGCCCTTGCAGAATGTTTAAGTATGCCTTAAGGGGTTGGAAAGTGAGTATTGGTGGCAATATGGGGGAGAGGGGGGGTGCAGTAAGTTTAAGTTTTGCCTAGCGTGCTGTGAAGCCTTACACTGGCCCTGTGTGTACAGTGTATATATCAGAAATATTTCATAACCCACACCACTCTTTGACTCATAGTAAATGGAACTTGCTAGGTCTCTGAAGTCTTAGTGGTAATACGTGCCTCCTGTGTAGTTGTATAAGGTAAGGGAAAGAAGGGACAAATGTATTAAGCTGTGATGAAGTGGACAGTGGCTGGTACTTTATTAAGCAACCTATAACTGCCATTTCCCAAACACTGGGGCAGATGTATTTAGCCTTGACAAGAGATAAATGCAAGGGTGATAAGGAGAGATAAACGTCCAATCAGCTCCTTACTGACTTTTTTCAAACACCGCCTGTAACATGGCAGTTAGCAGGTGATTGGCTGGACGTTTATCTCTCTTTATAACCAGCCAGCTCTTAATTTTCAGGTTACCAACAGGGGGGCAGATGTATTTAGCCTTGACAAGAGATAAATGCAAGGGTGATAAGGAGAGATAAACGTCCAATCAGCTCCTTACTGACTTTTTTCAAACACCGCCTGTAACATGGCAGTTAGCAGGTGATTGGCTGGACGTTTATCTCTCTTTATAACCAGCCAGCTCTTAATTTTCAGGTTACCAACAGGGGGGCAGATGTATTAAGCCTTAACAAGAGATAAATGCAAGGGTGATAAAGTACCAGACAATTATCACCTAACCAAACTTAATAAATCTGCACCTTTATCATCCTCCACCTTACAACTTTTTAAGGCTTAATACCTTATTTGGCCCAAAAGCACCTAGAGTAGCTTTGAGATTATGATAATAGAGCTTTGCTCCTAAACACAAGGAAACCGGACAATGGTCATTCAGACAAATTGGTTTAATTAATCTAATAAAAAAAGTCAAAACAATACTTTTATTTTTAGTTTTATGGGGCCAGTTTCCAGCATTTTGGTGCAAATGGTTGTCATCTGCTCCCATACATTACCAAACACTGTCTGTCTTCCAGAGAGAATGCATATCCGTTCATATTGGCCAGGCTGGCGTTCAGATGGGGAATTCTTGCTGGGAGCTCTATTGCTTAGAACATGGAATACAACCAGATGGCATCATTACATGTGAGAAGACTACGGCAATGGTTGATTCTTCATTTGGCACTTTCTTCAGTGAGACTGGATCAGGAAAGCATGTACCAAGAGCTATATTTATTGACTTGGAGCAAACAGTCATAGGTACAGTATGCTTGGCAATTCTCTAGTCCTATGAAAGCTTGGTAATCTGTGGCCCTATGAAATATATTTACAAAGCCATGCCATCTGTAAGCTGCTGCTTCTTGGTATGCAAGACTTCAAATTCAAATCTATAAGTGCAAATCCCACTGTTTTGCACTATGTGTGGCTTTAAGTTCTGTGATTAAACTGATAAGCAGAGACATTACAAATGCTGCTTTGGAAGTCGTAGGGCTGCTGGATCCAGCAAGCCCTGCAAGCTAAAGTACTGCAAATTACCTAAAGCTATCTGCTTAACATTTAGACCAATTGCAAAAGGAGATGTGGCATCATTGACTCGGCTCTCCTCTGTGCTTGCAAAAACAAGAGAAGCGCATTTGTTTGTTACTGTATATTTATTACTTTGCAATATTTCCTAAGTTAACTAGACCTTGTCTAAACTCTGAAACAAACTCAGTGGTGCGAGTAGAAAAAACGACTTAGTGGTACTGTGCTGCGCGCCTCCGGCGCGCAGCGAAAAATGGGCGTGGTCAGGGGAGTGGCCATGGGCGTGGTCATATGACACAAGGGGGGGTGGTTACATGCCACCGCCCCCCCCCCCACAGAGTCTGTACTACAGAGACATACTATATAACACCACAATGCCCATGACATACTATATAACACTCCGCGATGCCCATGACATACTATATAACACTCTGCTATGTCCATGACATACTGTATAACACACCATAATGTCCATTACATACTATATAACACCGCAATGCCCATGACATACTATATAACACCGCAATGCCCATGACATACTATATAACACTGCAATGCCCATGTCATACTATATAACACCGCAATACCCATGACATACTATATAACACCGCAATGCCCATGACATACTATATAACACTGCAATGCCCATGTCATACTATATAACACCGCAATACCCATGACATACTATATAACACTGTAATGCCCATTACATACTATATAACACACTATAATGCCCGTTACATACTATATAACACACTATAATGCCCATTACATACTATATAACACTGTAATGCCCATTACATACTATATAACACCGTAATGCCCATTACATACTATATAACACTCCGCGATGTCCATGTCATACTATATAACACACTGTAATGCCCATCACATACTATATAACACACCGTAATGCCCATTACATACTATATAACACAGCGTAATACCCATTACATACTATATAACACACCATAATGCACATTACATACTATATAACACACTGTAATACCCATGTCATACTATATAACACTACGCAATGCCCATGTCATACTATATAACACAGTGTAATGCCCATCACATGCTATATAACACTACGCAATGCCCATGTCATACTATATAACACTACGCAATGCCCAACACATACTGTATAACACACCATACACATTTGACACATAAGTGCCACTTACCTACATGCTCAATGCCAGGGGCTTCATGCCGATGCCAAGGTGGACTGAATTTGCTCGTTGCTCAGGGGGATAGATCTGTGCCACTGTGCTCATTGCCCAGGGGGATATATCTGTGCCACTTTTCTCGTTGCCCAGGGGGATAGATCTGTGCCACTTTGCTCGTTGCCCAGGGGGATATATCTATGCCACTTTGCTCGTTGCCAAGGGGGATATATCTGTGCCACTTTGCTCGTTGCCCAGGGGGATAGATCTGTGCCACTTTGCTCGTTGCCCAGGTGATAGATCTGTGCCACTTTGCTCGTTGCCCAGGGGATAGATCTGTGCCACTTTGCTCGTTGCCCAGGGGGATAGATCTGTGCCACTTTGCTCGTTGCCCAGGGGGATAGATCTGTGCCACTTTGCTCGTTGCCCAGGGGGATAGATCTGTGCCACTTTGCTCGTTGCCCAGGGGGATATATCTGTGCCACTTTGCTCGTTGCCCAGGGGGATAGAACCCCCCCCCCCGGCAGGCAGGCACATACACAGCCCCCTGTGCCTGCCCGCCCGCACGCTCTCGTCTCCCCCGCTGTGTACGCGGGGGAGACGTGCTGCTGCTGCTGCTCCTGATAGTTGCAGCTCCTGCTGCTGGACCGCGCGCTAACCAATAGCCGCGCGCGGTCCAGCAGCAGGAGCTGTAACGAAATCATGAGAGCAGCAGCAGCAGCAGCAGCACGTCTCCCCCGCGTACACAGCGGGGGAGACGAGAGCAGGGAAGACCCGGCGGGGGGGAGCGGCGCTAGCGCGCATATGTAAGTGGCCACGCCCCCCGCCACTTACATATGCGCACATGCGCAGTAAATATTTCGGCCTATTTGTTATGGTGGTACGGGGTACCGGCACCATTTGTTTTAATGGTACGCCGTACCACCCCGTACCGCCATAGTTGCACCCCTGAACAAACTTGACCTCCTAAAGCAGGCATGTCCAAACTATGGCCCTCCAGCTGTTGTGAAACCACAAGTCCCATCATGCCTTGTCACAGTTTTGCTATAAGGGAATGCTAAAAGTATGGCAAGGCATGCTGGTATGTGAAGTTTCATAATAGACCATTGTGAATGAAATTACAAATAGCATAACCTTCCATACTTTGGTACAGTCATCGCTTTACCCATTGGCTCACTACAGTGTGGATCAGGCATGTCAAACTCGCAGCCGCATGCGGCCCAGCTGCCTACATTTGTGGCGCACATGCTGCGAAAATGCTGCTGATGGGGCTTGAAGTTTCTTCTGAAGCCCGGTCCCAGCAGTGCTTTGCGGAGGTGCACTGGTGACCTCACCAAGCACCCACGTACGGCGCTTACACATCAGGCACCAAAGGAGTCGGTGGAGGCAGGCAGTTGGCCATAGGGAGGGAAGGATTGCTGAAGGCAGAGGGGCGGAGGGCGCTGATTTTTTTGCGGCTGAAGGCGGAGGGTGCTGATTTATTGCGGCTGAAGGCGCTGCAAAGTCAGTTGGTGGGGGGGGGGGGGTGGGGGTGAAGAAGGAACAGGGTCTGTTGATCCTACCTGACCCTGTAGGCAAGCTATGCTCACATGTGTTATATGAAATAAAAATTAACACTCGGTGACCCTCATTGGTGGGCATAGCTTGCTTTTGTGGTGTCTAAATCATGGCCCTCCAACTGTTGTGGAACTACACGTCCCAGCATGCCCTGCCACAGATTTTATATAATGGATTGCTAAAATTGTGGTAGGGCATGCTGGGACATGTAGTTCCACAACAGCTGGAGGGCCATGAATTTGACACCGCTTGTAATTTATGGTTTTAGGTGTCAGATGAGATTCCCTGTGCCACAATGTGCATTTGGTGGCTCCTTCCCTGTGCCACAATGTGCATTTGGTGGCTCCTTCCCTGTGCCACAATGTGCATTTGGTGGCTCCTTCCCTGTGCCACAATGTGCATTTGAAGGCTAAATACGTATGTATGTCTCCTTTTTTTTTTTTCTTGCGGCCAACACAAGACTAAAGGTGCGTACACACGGGGCAGTGTAGTATACAACTTAATCTGATGGTCCTGCATACGTATCGATCGGTATTTAACCCTTATTAACCTCCTATGGTGGCTTTATTTCTGGAATGGTCTAGCCTCATTCTCATTAGAACTGCTGTACAGACTAGCTAACTTGTTGATATTTGTGCCTATAATCTAGTTTTGCCATGATAAAGGCCACACTAATGTGAAAGCTTTCTGCATGTTACTTGAAACAGATGAGATCAGAACCGGGCGCTACAGATGCTTATTCCATCCAGAACAGCTAATTACCGGAAGAGAAGATGCTGCTAATAACTATGCCCGTGGACACTATACAATTGGCAAGGAAATAATAGATTCTGTACTGGACAAGATCCGAAAGATGGCAAGTACATTTGATAGCTTCAGTGGTGCAAATAAGGAAAAACATCTTAGTGGCACTGTGTGCGCACCAAAGTGGGCGGGCCACACGGTATAAGGGGCATGGCCATGGGAAATAGGGGCGTTTCGACCACAGTGGGGGGAGTGCACAGGGAGGAGAGAGACCACAGTGGGGGCACAGGGAGGACCGGAAGATCACAAAGGGGAGGGTGGGGACACAGGGAATAGTGTGGAAGCTATTTCCTCCAAACATGAGGCCATCCTTTACTAATTCAGCATTTCCATGTATGACATTCCAATGTGCTTTCAGTCTGTGTTTTTGGAGTGGATACATTTATCACCTTATCAAACATGTAGATGTCCTGTTTGGGGTCTCTTACCATCATTGGGCTGATGATGGGGTCCCTCAGACTGTTGTGATTTCTCTCCCAGGTCCAGCCCTCTCTGGGGAGCTGGGTGGCTCCTTATCACTGGTAGCAGCAAAACCAACAAAGGGTGGATTCTTAATGGCCAATTTAAAATAAAAAGATGCAAAAATGTTGTTGGCTGCTTATGATTTCTGTATACCATGCATAAATGACACTTAAAAGGCTAAACTGTAACTAAACCAACTTATGCTGGGTACACAATAGCTGATTACACCAGCTGCAGATATAGTTTACTAGACAGACTGTCTATATAGTGCTTAAACATGACCCCCCCTGTTAACAACCTGAAGCAGCAGTCTTCGCTAATGATATTGACCGTACACACTAGTCGATATGCATGCCATATCGTTAAGCATTGCATCCATATTTTTAACAATATATTGCTCAGTGTGTACCCAGCTTTAGGCTTTACATTGGCTGTTTTTAATGTTTAATGGAAATGTTTAGTATTGCTCAAATACGGCTCAGGCTTCAATGTTTAAGATTTTTTTTTCTTTTTGTTTGCAGTCTGACCAGTGCAGTGGCCTTCAAGGATTTCTGGTTTCTCATAGTTTTGGGGGTGGTACAGGTTCTGGTTTTACATCCTTATTAATGGAACGTCTTTCTGTTGACTATGGGAAAAAGTCAAAGTTGGAGTTCTCGGTTTATCCTGCCCCTAGGATCTCTACTGCAGTGGTAGAACCATACAACTCTATTCTGACAACCCACACAACTCTGGAACATTCAGACTGCTCCTTCATGGTAGACAATGAGGCAATCTATGACATATGTAACAGGAACCTGGACATTGAACGTCCTTCTTATACCAACTTGAACAGATTAATTGCCCAAATAGTCTCTTCTATTACAGCTTCTTTGAGGTTTGATGGTGCGTTGAATGTTGATTTAACAGAGTTTCAAACTAACTTGGTACCTTATCCTAGAATTCATTTCCCACTGGTCACCTACTCGCCTATAATATCTGCAGAGAAAGCATACCATGAGCAGTTGTCTGTGCCAGAGATAACAAATGCTTGCTTTGAGTTCGCAAATCAGATGGTTAAATGTGACCCCAGACGTGGTAAATACATGGCTTGCTGTCTGTTATATAGAGGTGATGTGGTGCCCAAAGATGTCAATGCTGCAATAGCCGCAATTAAAACCAGGAGGACGATCCAGTTTGTTGATTGGTGTCCTACTGGATTTAAGGTTGGAATTAACTACCAACCCCCAACTGTGGTCCCAGGTGGGGACTTGGCCAAAGTTCAACGTGCGGTCTGTATGCTGAGTAATACTACAGCTATAGCAGAGGCCTGGGCTAGATTAGACAATAAGTTTGATCTAATGTATTCCAAAAGAGCATTTGTACATTGGTATGTAGGAGAGGGGATGGAGGAAGGAGAGTTCTCTGAAGCAAGAGAGGATATGGCCGCTTTGGAAAAGGATTATGAAGAGGTGGGAACAGAATCTGGTGATGGTGCAGGTGAAGAGGAAGATGAATACTAAACCTTGTTTTAGATAAATTGGAGCCACACTGCTTTTGGGATGTTTGTATTAAAGGAGTGTTACATTCTGTAATACTGTATACGAGAAACACACTGTATCAGACCAGGCCCAGAATATAAATTTATATTGCATTGGAATGACATTTATGCTCTTGTATAAATAATAAAAAACAATGCATTATTTTGTTTCAATTTTAATCATTCCATAAACAAAACAATGGCACTTTTATAAACTGAAATTGACTTGTGTAGACTGAGCCTTGGACTGCGATGTGACTGAACACTTAGGGGGTTATTCTAGTTCACTCGCAAAGGCACAATCACTCTCTAATGGACAAAACCATATGCACTGCAGATGGGGCTAATGTTACATGTGCAAAAAGAATTACATTTGTGTGGGGTTTGTACTTCAAACTGATATCTATGTTGCAGTGTAAAAACAAAGCAGCCAGTATTTACCCTGCACAGAAACAATAAAACACCCAAATCTAACTCTCTGCACATGTTACATCAGCCCCACCTGCTGTGCATATGGTTTTGTCCATAATAGAGTGATTGTGCCTTTGCGAGTGAACTAGAATAACCCCCACAATGGGCTCTTTCTTGCCTCTGGAGACCCCCATTTTATTGTGCAGGGAATAACTGTTGAAGACTGGCTAAGAGGGTATCTTTTCATACGGTAATAAAAAATTTTAAAAGCTTGATTCCCACATTTAGAATCGGGTTTGTTTATGTAGGTTGGGTCCTTTTTAAATGTTCTTCTGAAATAACAATATTATGAAACTTTACCTGGTAGTGGAGCTGGGGCAGTGATCTGCGTTTATTAGATGCTAATCCTAAACCTTATACAGGGAACTACTGTAATTATGGCACTTGTGTTTCAGGTATTGTAGGAAGAGGTGTTGCACTGATGCCTAATTACATCCCTGTGTTAACTGACCAATTGTCCAGATCACTATTTGTGAGCCTAGCTTACTGAAGGTCTAAAGCTGGGTACACTCCTACAGGTTTGTCAGTCTGGTGGGAACAAAAACCTGGTAATGTATTGAAACACATGAGTATAAACTATTAGCTCTCAAATGCTCTAAAATAATCACTCAAAGTTTTGTTAAATCAAATGCAATTAACCAATTTGAATGACCATAGTATATTTTCCAGATTTTGGGAGCAAATTGCTGATCTCTGCTCCCATACATTACCAGATTGTTCTCTCCAGACAGATTGGCGAGAAGGTTTTTAGGTGTGTACCCAGCCTTAGACACAGCTAATAGCTGCAACTTAGAAGGGTAAATGGGCAAGGGTGGGTATACACTTTACAATCATTTTGACTTGTTTCTGGGCACATGGGAGTGACTGGATCATACAGTGTACAGTATATGCCTTGGGTCAGTTATGCTGAACCTGGAGATAGCGCATGATGCCGGGTTGCCCACATCAGTCATCTCATGCAAGTATTTACACAGCCCAAATCAGGTTCCAATTGTTTGTTTTTGTTTGCGCGCAAGTGTAAAAGTTGTTTTGATGTGTACCCAGATTAAGTGCCAAGCAAGGTGGGATTTTCAGTGAAGTAGGAGGGTAGGTCCTAACGCAAGCAATATGTGAAATTGCTGATTCCAGCCAAGGTACTGCATGCAATTATTCCTTTTCAGGTGTGAAGTGTGTAATCCTTTTATGGTTCCTATCTTTTCAGAGGCCCAAAAACAGAGCCTAACCTATAAATGCTAGTTTTATCGTTTTCACTGTCTACTTGCTGCATATTCCATGTGATCAGTCGACTGTTAGTAACCAGAATAGCATTGCAATATATGGCTATAACTGCACCTTCAGTCTAATATAGAGCATACACAGGAATGGGCTCTGAAAGGATTCTGTCAATTCAGTATGCTCTAAATCAAGCATGTCCAATGTTGGCCCTCCAGATGTTGTGAAACTACACATCCCAGCATGCTTTGCCACAGTTTTGCTATTAGAGAATGCTAAAACTATTGCAAAGCATGCTGGGATGTGTAGTTTCACAACATCTGGAGGGCCAACGTTGGACATGCCTGCTCTAAATGGTGCCAGGGCTCCTGAACATGTGTGGTGGCCATTGCTGGGAGAACATTCTATGATAAACACTTGGTTGACCGTAAGACATACTACTGAACAGTTTATTAGCTTGCTCAACTAATGCTTAATACCATCTAGATCAGGGATGGGGAATCTTCGTCCCTCCAGCTGTTGCTGAACTGCATGCACTGCTACATTTTTGCTATTCGGTCATAGTAAAACTGTTGCAGGGCATGCTGGGGTGTGCAGTTCAACAGGTGTCCTATCAGCCAGTCCAGTGAGGTAAATGGTTGGGGAGGAACCAGTGAGCAATAGAGCTGGAATTCCACACAATAGGAGTCCTAGGGATCATGTGGCATTGTACACAGCAGTACCTACTGCTGGAAATTTTGAGTCGTGAGTGGAGATGTGTGGATAAGGTAGTGTCTCAGTAGTTCAGAGTTGTTACTATAATACAAAGACCTCTTTGTATTGTAGTAATTTTAATCTTATTTTTATAGTCTAATCTTATGATGAAGAGGTTTGCCATTACTACCATCCTTTTGCTGTTACATCTTGCCTAACAAACTGGGTCAGATGGACTAAACTTCAAAAAAGTGATTAACAACCAACCAATCCGCTCCTACCTGACCTTTTTCAAACCCAGCCCGTGACATGGCTGCTAGGAGCTGATTGGCTGGTCCCATAGTACTCAGGCAGTTTATACTGCCAGTTGCAGTTTGTGACTGACTGTGAATGCCTATTTGAAGACCAACCTGTCAGTCACCAGTAGAAAAGAGTTATTCCTCTCTGGGGCTGCAATTAGCAGGGAGTACCTTTTGATAAGGCTGCCTAGTGCAGCGAAACGCATCGGCACGGTTGCTGCCTGCTCTCTACCTTTTGTATTGGATTGTAGTCTGGACCAGCCCCAGGACCTTATTGCCCCAAAAATCTACATCTATTAGGACCATTGGAATCTGTCGTTTTTCCAATCTCAGGATACTTTTTCAATTGGAAATCCAAGACCCTATAGTAAAGGCTCAATCTAGTGGAATCGTGATTTGTGCCAACTTTTGGGCCGACCACATACATCTAAAAGCCTATACTACCAAAGGCGGTAAATATCTGTTTATGCTATAAAATTGTGGAAGCTGGCTACTTATTTTTAGTTGCTTTTAAGATGTGTATATGATGTATTACATTTTACAAATTTTTTTTATTCTTTAATGTCAATGAAAGACATTTTTTTTTTCTTTGTCAAGATCATCCAATTTTTTTTTTTATTAGCGCTGCTTTGTGTTCCCTTCTTTGTTTGATTAGCAGGGAGTAGCTTATATGCCATGCCTAATCAATCATCCCTAGCTGGCATTTATAGGCTGCAGTCAAGCGGCCACTTGTGTACATCCACTGGCAATGCACTTCCTAGTGCATTACAATAGCGCACTTTCTCCAGCAGGACTATGTAAATAAAACGTGCTTACTTGGTCAGCAGCAGTGGCTTTCCACCTCCAGACAAGCACCATAGCATCCGTAACTCAATGTAGGAGAGATCTAATGTCTAGGTGTCCTTTACCATCACTACACCTATTGCTAAAAAAAAAAAAAGCAAGAGTACTCAGGCACTGTGTGCGCTAATGGTATGGGGCAGAGAGTTTAGTAATGATGAATGTGTTGCCTATAGCAATAATTACATAGCCAACATTTATCGAATATATTCCATTAAATGATAGCCAAAATATGGTTAAAAACCATCTACCGCTTTAATACTTACATAAAAATGCCAAATTGTACCCAGCTGTATTGACTTGGTTTACCACATTGCACTACAACTTGAAATCTTACTGGCTTCAACCCTGCAAACTCACCAGGTTCAGCAGTGTCTGCTAACAATAACTTGGAATCTTCTTCTCTTTGGAAATGGGCTTAATTAGAGGGGTGTTTATGCATGGAGAAAGATGAAGCACTAACCAATCCGTGTCTAAAGAAAATTGTGGGGGAGGATAGACAGTTTGAATACTTTTTACTATTTTTTTTTCTATTGTGTGATCAGCATCTAAGCCCAGGTCAACATCAGATTATGTTTTACTTTTTCTAATGACTATTTTAAATGTTGTCTAGTGTATACTCACCACACTACTACTTCTGTGGCTTGCTATTAACATGATCTAATAGCAGGGGTGGTTTGGTATGCAGGGACACCGGGTAGATTTCCAGTGAGCCGGTCCCTCACTCCCACAGCCATCACCTGTACATGCAGCTTGGGGGGCTGTTGCTATAGATGCCAAATGCAGTATTTGCTGGGTGCATTCATTATTTAGTTTCAACCAGCTTAACCCTATGAGTACTAACATATCTGTGAAAGATGTAAAAAAAAAAATGCAGACCACCAACTCGGACAATTTCCTGGCTGTGGGGGATGGGATTGCATATGATATATTACATGCAAAAGAACCGTATCGATTGTGAATTCTTCCTTTGGAGAAGTTGCAGTAATGTACAGTATGTGGGCCTTAAATCCTACCACGCTGCCGAACCTACCATGATTGCAGAAGTATGTGATAACAGGGTGAGGAGCAAAGGCTATTATCTGCTTGCCACCTGTTCACTAAAGACAATAGATGGTAATGTGGCTAATGACAGTGAGTCTGCCGACCTTGTTCCTTTCCCTGATGTGTGTCACTTATAGCTGCCTACCATCCTGTGTGAGACTCCCTAAATTAACAGCAATCGACACTTGTGTCGTTTCACGGTGGCAGACTATGCTTTCAGCATAGCCCAATGGCTGCCTAGCTTAGTCAGCGTAGTGACTTCGCAGAAGCCTTGCATAGTGTCCCTGTCAGGCAGCTAGTCACCATACTGTCCCTGGTAGCTGCTGCGCTGTCCCTGGCAAGCCTAGCAAGTGCCTCACACAATGCTGGTAACAGCCAAATCCCCTGCGCTGGCGGAGAGGCGCTCCGTGGTGTGGTGGTGCTTTTTCATGCGCAATAAATGTCAGTGCTCCATGTTACATACTGGCAAATGCCTCAATTTCAAACCACCACTATCCACGCCAGCACGAAGTGTGGCGAGGGGATGTGGTACGCATCCCCCCAACTTGTTCATGCCCACACTAACCACGGTGGCGTGGCGAGCCACCGAGCCTAAAGTGTGGTGAGGGGATACGGATTACTTGACGTGTATTCCGCGGCTTGCTGCACTCTCCACACTTTATAATAACAACTCCACGCCGACGTGGATAGTGGGGGTGTTTCAGGAACACATTCACACCTGTCATATCAGGCAGGTTCAAATGGTCAATAGTTTCCACATAATGTAATAAGTGCTGACTGACTACGCTAACTGCCTATACTAACTATGTAAGCTCTGGCTAGCCGCGAACGGGTGGGAATACTACGCTGATACTGACAGGGACCCTACGCTAGCTACGTAACTGCCGCTGTGAAACTACACAAGTACCCAGCAATCTCCCTCTCTCCCTCATTAGTCTAGCAATCTCCCTCATTTCACCTAGCCCACATTACACTGTTACAATTTTGGAGAAAAAAAAGGAATGAGAGACAGATACATTTACATTGTATCATCAGCACCATTTCCCAGCATTGGTGATAAAACACAATGATCCCTGTGTCTTCATGCATTTATTGTGCCCATTTATATGGAACCATGTGTAAAACACAAAAGATGAAATCAGTAACTTTTTTTTTTAACCAAGTACAGTAGCTCTTACTAACTGCTTTGGAGGTCATCTACATTTGCATAGAAGTCATTTTAAAAGATTCCTCTCAGATGTAGCAGAGCACAATATTGCTTCTAGGTCCCATGTTCACAATCTCTCTATATATGGAACATGACATGCCACCTCAATGGGGTGCTTTGCAAAATTCTATAACCAACTATAATCTTCCTAAAACTAGTTTTCATAAGTAGTCAAGTATGGTGTCACATGGTTGTTTATCAAAAGTCTTTTTAGGCCATGGTCAAGTCTAGATCCTGGGTTAAACGATTCCTTGCATCACTAGAGTGTGACATAGCACAACAGGGGCAGGAGCAAGGTCTGAACATGGAGCTGAAATGTACCCTGCCAGTCTTACTTTACTTGTCATTCTTTGAGCATTTGTTTTTGTTTGTTAACACTTGGTAATAGATTGTAACGTCAATAGTGAGTGGGTCTTGTATACTAAAGGCCCCCATACACAGTGCGACAGCACTGTGCAATGCGATGCGTGCTCCTGTGGGCATAGTATCGCACAGTACAAAAAGTATGTGCTGCACATACTTTTTGTACTGCCTTTTGATCGCATCGCACGCATGCGATCCGATGCAATTTAGTACAAAATGCACAAGTGCTATCACACCGTGTGTGGGCACCTTAAGACTTGGAGAGTGATAAATCACCAACCAAACAGCTCATAAATTCACTTTTCAAACAGTCTGTGACAGGATAGTTAACAGCTGATTGCCTGGTATCACTCTCCATTATCACTTTTCTAGCTTAATACAGCTGGCTGAGTATGAGTGGAACCCTTATGTATAAATGACGAAGCGTACGGTGAGTTCACATTAGCTGAAGCGGCAAACAGTGATCGTGCTTTCTAACATCCTCCTATTCATCACTCCTGAGTTCTGGGACTCCTGGCACATAAAGTACGCGTAGTAGTACAATACCACTTGTTGAGCCCTTAGACAAAATGGCCGCCTGCAGGCACGTCAGTCGTACGTTTCAATGACGTAGCTGACTGACAAGCGTCGTGGTATGACCGTGCCACCTCGCTAATCCGTAGCCTAGCAACTAGGTAATCGGCATCCGATTGGCTACTACCTGGCTTCCGCTTCTTTCAAACTAGCGGCGCGGCGGTTGGCGCTGTGGCGGACGTTCCGGATTCAGAGACCGCCGTTTAATAATAACTGAGCCCACCATGGAGGGGGAGGAGGTGGAGGTGATGGCGCCTCCGGCGGACCCCGCTCCACCCACCGGGAATAACAAGTCCAAAAAAAGAAATGTTCCTAAACGGAAATCCTCTGTCAGTAGCTTGGCCAGCCAGACCACCCCGGAGAAGTGCAGCAGGTAGGCGAATGAAAGGGGCCAGCTGGGGTTACTCTGTGGTGGTGATGGTTGATGTGTGATGTCCGGTATCCCTTGTTGTGCCTGGCGGGTGTGGATGTCACCCAGGGCCAGTGTCAACAGCCTTCTGCCCCTCCTCATTGTGATCTGCCCATGGCTGGTAACGCCTGACAAAGGCCCATATGTATGTACTATACCCTGTCTGACATGTTTGAGGATGAGTTAGCTTCTTATTCGAGCTCCAGCTTCTTATTCAGGACATTCAGTTTTGACACCTGAAGTGGACACATACCTGCACACCATATTTAACCATATTGTATAAGTAGCTGTAGTTCTGCAAGGGTTGAAGAGATTTCGGACACAAATTTGACACCTGAAATCAGCAGAGGGGGTGTCACTTACATGTGATCAGCATGTATTTTGGGGTATGGGTAAAATCCGGAATCGGATAAGACACCGGAATGCCGGACTGGACATCAAACTCTGCATTCCGGAGCTTGTAGTATCCGGTCTGGGGGTGTCCTGTCCGGGGGTGCTCCATCTGATGGGGCTGCTCTCGCACCTGTCACCTGGGAGAGGAGAGGGGGGAGAATACAGCCTCACCGCATGGTCCGGGGGTGTAATAAAAACTGGAACGGTCCAGACCACACAGGGAGGCTGTAATCTCCCCTTCCCCATGTCCCTGGTGTGAGCAATCACAGGCATCCCCCCGGACAAGACACCCCCCGCATGGGACACCCCTCGGACCAGACACTATAAGCTCCGGAATGCAGAGTTTGATGTCTGGTCCGGCGTTCCGGTGTCTTATCCGGGTCCGGTTTTTACTTAGTCCCTGTATTTTGTCTGGCCCAACGCATAGACCTAATAATATTTATCATTTTGAATAAGTAGCTGTAGTTTTGAAAGGGTTAACAAGTCTTGAGTCAACAGGTTGGGGGTGGAGATGGTGTCCCTTTACATAGGACCAGTATGTATTTTGTTATGGTAAATCATTATTCTCCTTTTATAAAGGTCTACTATACCTAACTTTTCTGAGATGTCCCCTTCCTTGCAGCTCAGATGGTTTCATTGACTTCCACAGTCAATCTTGTCTCATTCAATCACAGGATCATTAATTTGAATTTGTTCACCCCTTGACTACACATTGAACCGTCATCAACAAGTGTGGCAGATGACTTGTGTAGTGCTGGTCTACTGCCAGCACTCAAAAGTGATAAAATGGAGAGTGATAAACAACCAGCCAATCCGCTTCTGCCTGACATTTTTCAAACACCGTCTGTGACATGGTAGGTAGGAGCTGATTGGCTGGCTATTTATCTCTCCATTTTTTATCACTGTTGAAGCTTAGTGCATCTGGCCCTTAAGCTCCACAGCCAGTATCTCCTCAATCACTACTACAGGGAAGTTAACATCAACTTTGTTCACTGCTTTAGTATCTTGATGATCACTTGGGATGTTTCAATCTATTTAAGAACACAGCTACAAAGGATGTTTGTTTCTTTACTTGGAAGGGATGCAGTTAAAATCCCGGCGGTCGGAATCCCGACTGCCGAAAACCCGACACTTTCTCCCTCCGTAGGTATCCACGACACCCCTGGAGGGAGAATAAATTAGCGTGCCGAGCGCAGCGAGCCCGCAAGGGGGGGCCATCCACGTTCTCCCCCCCCTTGTCGGGATTCCGGCGTCGGGATTTTGAATGCCGGGATCCCGACCGCCGGGATTTCATACTGAATCCACTTGGAAGACTCCTTCCTGATTAGGTTGTTTGACTTATTTGGTTATTTTACGGTATGGTATAATAGTGCCCATACACTTATGTGATTAAATGCGACATCGCACTGCGATGTCCGATTGTATCTTGTGGTGCTTAAAGTACCCTCTTCCAGCACCCGATGTCGCATGCCAACTGCGATGGCACTTTGGGTGCTGGAAGAGGGTGGGCGGTGTCAGTCTGACTAGCTTAGCACTGTGAAGTAGCACTGTGAAGTAGCGCTAGCGGGGGTCAGTTTTGTCGGCAGCATTTGAAAAAAAAAACAGGGTGACCCTCTGGCTGAGAGATTCTCAGCCAATCAGGTCTGCCCAGTATTTGAAACCGTTTTTACAAATTCTGCAGCTGACCCCTGCCACCCGCTAGCACTACTTCACAGCGCTAAGCTACTCACTGATGCTGCCAGCAGTCCCTCCGGTCCCTTCTCACCAAACCCATCGCCAATGAAAGCAAACCCTTTGCCCCCCCCTCCCCCCGTTAAAGACTACATGTGGTCACCTCTGCAATATGGTAGATATTATGTGCAGCACATATCTATCAACGCAAATTCGACCAGTGGGCCCGCCCATCATGTCACCTAAAATGGGCATACAATTGTTTGATTTATCGAACAGATGTGGTCAAAATCTAATGATTGTAGGCAATATAGTGTTCATTTTAGCACTCGCCATCTTTGAAAACCCATGCAGTTTCTGTTCCCTGCCTGGGGTGTCGCTGTCTGCTGTGGTGTTTCTAGCCCAAGTCTGGTTTGCATATCAGTACTGATATACAGATCACACTGTGCTGGAGGCACTACAGCAGGCAGGGAAGTAGTAGTACGTTTATTTATAAGGCGCCGCAAAGTGTCCGCAGTGCTGTACATAGCAAACAAAAAAACAAATTACAAGGTAACGTACAGGGTGTGTTGAAAAATACAGTATAAATAGGGGTATAGCTGGTAGAGCTAAAATCAGCATCAGTTCAGAAGTAGGTGTCAAAATTGTCGAGGAGACTGAAGATGAAGTAGAGGAAGGGAAGAACAGGACAGGAGCATAGGTGAGGTAAAGAGGTAGGGTGAGTACGTGAGTAAGGAGGGCCCTACTCATAAGAGTTAACATACTAAAAATAGGTGGGTGGACAAACGAAAAACAATAGGATAAGTAGGAACGGAGGCAGGATAGGAGGATCAAAAGATGTTAGGAGGAGGGATAGGCTAGTCGAAAAAAGTGGCGGGAGGTTGTTCCAGTGCAGGGGGGCAGCGCGAGAGAAGTCTTGGACACGGGAGTGTGAGGAGGTGATTAGGTGAGAGGTCAGTCGGCGGTCAGCGATGGAGCGAAGAGGACGGGAGGGAGTGTGGATAGAGATCAGTGGAGGAGGAGAGAGCCTTGTAGGTGGTGGTGAGGAATTTTAAAGAGAACTCGGAAAGGAATGGGGAGCCAGTGAAGAGATAGACAGAGGGGGGAGGCGGAGGTAGAGCAGCGGGAGAGGAAGATGAGCCCTAGCAGCAGCGTTAAGAATGGATTGGAGAGGTGCGTGGCGGGTGAGAGGTAGCCCAGAGAGAAGGATGTTGCAGTAGTCAAGGCGGGAGATGACAAGAGAGTGAATGAGAATTTTGGTCGCGTCAGTGGAGAGGAATGGTCTGATGCGTGAGATGTTGCGTAGGTGAAAGCGGCAAGACTGTGAGAGAGCACGAATGTGGGGGGTGAAAGAGAGGGAGGAGTCAATGATGACACCGAGGCAGCGCGTTTGGTCGGTGGACGTGATCTCGGTTTCACCAATGCTGATGGAGATAGTGGGAGAAGAGGGGATGTTTGGGGGATGGAAGATTAAAAGTTCAGTTTTAGCCATGTTTAGTTTCAGGAATAGAATAGAATCAACTTTATTGGCCATGTGTGCTTGCGCACACTAGGAATTTTTTGTGGATATACAGTGCAACATCAGCAGGGATGAAAAGGGGGGGGTGGGGGCATTACATACATTACATTGAGACATTACATGTGGGGAACGCAGCCCGCCGATCAGCACAGCGCCTAGGCAGCCATCCGCGGCGCCACTGGCCGCTGAAGTAGCTGTGGAAGGTAGCAGTAACAGTATGAGCACAAACATTGCAATTAAAGCAGAGACAGTACAGTTATCACATAGGGGGCACGGGGTTACATATGGCTGAGTGCACAGATCCTAGGCAGCCATTTGCGGCGCCAACTTGTATCTTCCTGTCGGTGGTGGTTGTGGTGATGGTGGCGGGAGGAAGGGGCAGAAAGAGTCAGTGAGGCCGGGGGAGAGTCAGGGAGGGGGGTGGAGGGCTCGGGGGTCCTGCAGAGTTACCCGGGGCCGGTGCGGCCTGTCTGGGGGGGATCCTGCCAGACTGATGTGATGTGGAGACCTGCCCTGCCCCCAAACTGCCTTGTTCAGCCATATTCCCCCAATGCAGTGTGCAGGGGATCTTCTGACCCTGAAGTTGTTTCTGGGGGGGGGAGAAGATGGTACTGCAGGTGGGGGGGCCGCGCTGCCCGATGGTGCTGCTGGGGGGGGGGCCCGCAGTGCTGCTCGCTGGTGCTCGATCGATGGTGCTGCAGGCGGGAGCACAGCTCTGTCCGCCTCTGGCCGGGTGCCGCCGCATCCTGCGCCGAGGGGACACGGGGGACACGGTTCTCACTTCTCACCCTCTCCCGCCGCAGGTCACCTCCGACCTCCTCCGCTCTCCTCAGCTCTGATCCCAACGACCGCCTCCTCCTCTCTGCCCGCCGCTGCCGCCACGCTGCTCCGGAGGCCGGGGGTAATGGAGCCTCTCCTGCCGCTGGTCACCTCCGGCCGCCTCCTCCTCTCTGCCCGCCGCTGCCGCCACGCTGCTCCGGAGGCCGGGGATGGTGGAGCTCCGTGGATGGGAGATCGGAGCTCCACGTGATGCGACCATCCCCGGCCACCACTGGAAGTGTTGGGTCATCCAGGCTGAGATGGCCGTGAGGCATTCGGAGACCTTGGACAGGAGTGATGGGGATAAGTCGGGGGAGGAGAGATAGATTAGGGTATCATCAGCATAAAGGTGGTAATGAAAACCATAGGAGCTGATGAGGGTGCCCAGAGAGGTGGTGTAGAGGGAGAAGAGGAGAGGGCCAAGGACTGACCCTTGGGGAACACCGACTGGCTGGCTGCTGGGTAGTAGGAGAGGAGGAGCTCGGAGTGGAGACGGAGAAGGAGCGATCGGAGAGGTATGAGGTGAACCAGGAGAAGACCGTGCCAGTGAAGAGGAACTGCATGGGTTTCAAAGATGGTGGGTGCTAAAATGAACACTACAATATCTCTTAGTGTATGTGCTACATCGGGATGCCGATGGTCGTTATCCCGACTGTCAGGAACCTGACTGGATGAGCGCATTCAAGTCCCCTTGTGGGCTCGGTGGCGAGCTGTGCTTGCCATATATTCTCTTCTCCCTCTATGTGGGTCATGACCACCACTAGGGAAAATATTCCATGTAAATTGGGATTACGACTGTCGGGCTCCTGACATTAGAAGGCCAGCTAAGCAGCAAATTTTTGCAGCTTAGAGTGTCAATCAGAATCACCCCTAAAGGTGTAGAGCTGTAGAACTACCCAAAACAGGGAGCCCTGTACACACTAGACGACAATCCTGGGTGAACGATCTCTGTAAACTATATAGTCAGTGACATCACTTGCCACCTGGCAGTTGCATGCCTTGTTGAAGATATACTGTAGTTAACAGTGAACATGCAGCACAGACCACAAGGGGTGGTTGAGGAAGTGTAGTTAATGATCTAAGCCAATGGTTTCCAACCCTGGTCCTCAAGGACCCCTAACAGTACACGTTTTCAAGGTCACCCAACAGGTGCACAGATAATTCAGGTACATTTTTAAAAGATCCACAGGTGGAGCTAATTATGTCACTTGTGATTCTGTGTAGAGACCTGGAAAATGTGCACTGTTGGGGGTACTTGAGGACCAGGGTTGGGAACCTCTGATCTAAGCATACACATATCCTTTGTCACTGCGTTGTGAAAAGGCATTTTGAAAAATACCATTTCCAGCAAACCAACCTGGATAAAAAGAACGGTTTTACCCAGGTTGGACCCGGCTTGCTGGGCAGTGTGAATAGGTAACCCTAGTTGAGTGACCTGAGTCCTTAGGAGGCAGCAGCATCACCTCAGTGGCTCTCTAAGCAAAAAAATAAAATAAATAAAAGATATTGCTTAGAAGGGCTAAAATGAGTGATACCTTTTTGAAAAGTCATCTAGTGTGTGGAGCTTCACTGTGCTTTAATGGTGTGTACACACTTGTACAATTAGACTATATTACAATTTAGTCTATCTGCATACAATTTAGACTATATAGCAGGGCTGGGCAACACCGGCCCTCCAGATGTTAATGAACTACACATCCCAGGATGCTTTGCATTAGTTTTGCTATGTGGCCATGCTGAAACTGATGCAAGGCATTCTGAGATGTGTAGTTCATCAACATCTGGAGAGCCAGTGTTGCCCAGCCCTGCTATATAGTCTAAATTGCAGATCTGCCCTCTATAGTCAATGCAGCCAAGACTTTCTGGCTGCGATACGGGAGCGCGCATTGGGATCGCAAGGGTTAAAACCTGTGCGATCTGCATGAGATCCAGATGAGATTTTGACTATATGGTCAAATTCTCATGCACATTGTACAAGTGTGTACACAGAAGAGATGAATTGTTCTGTAACCCTATTCGTAAGACTGTCTGATAGAGCTGCCGCTGATTGATTGAGAGTGCTCTATCTCAGCCATTCAAAAGCCGGACAATCATTTTGACATGTTATTTCAAAATTGTAATAGCCTCCGCTGCCCGCTGCACACAGTGACAGCATGCTGATGATCACCGCCGCTCGCCCCACTGTCACCGGCATCCCCCGCTGCACCCACCGGACACTCATTTCAGCGATGCTGCCGCCAGCCCCCACTACCGCAGCTGCTCACTGGCACTGCCGCTGCCCCCCCCCCCCCCCCCCCACACACACACACTGCTCCTCACGGCCCTGCAGCTCCCCGATTTTTTTACATGTGATAAATTGCAAGAGATTTATCACATGTAAAAAAATGGCACTTCAAGTGCCAAATTGTTTGTTAGCCTCCCGGGGTGCTGCCGGGCAGCTCGCAGGAGAATTGGTTCCGACTTGTCCCTAGACAAGTCGGCCTAATGTATGGGGGGCCCTTCGTTTTTTATTTCTGTGCTGAAAGGAGACCCCTAGATCAGATTCAGGGTCAGGGTTTAGGCTTTGCAGAGTAGGTTCCTAGCGGAACTCTATTATAAGCATCCCCTGAGTCATGCTGGAGCATGGACATACATAGATACACCTAGAAGCATCAGTTGTAGAAGCCTTGATTAAAAAAAAAAATAGAGATATATATATATAGATATAGATAGATATATATATATCTCTATCTCTATATCTCTATATAGCAGCACGGTCCGGCGGCACTCAGGAATAATAACTCACGACAGCAGCCTGTGTGTAGTCAACGTTTCAATAAGCTTTACTTCTTTTCGTCAGGACGAAAATAAGTAAAGCTTATTGAAACGTTGACTACACACAGGCTGCTGTCGTGAGTTATTATTCTTGAGTGCCGCCGGACCGTGCTGCTATGTGGGAGCTATATGTTTTCTAATTACGGAGGGCAACAGGGACCAGCTGGGGCAAGTTTGTTTTTCACACTTACCAGTTAAATCTTACTCTGAGTCTATCTGCGGAACATAATGGTTGTGTATGTGAGCTGGATGTACGTCTGCCCTTAGTTCTTCAACCTATCCTTAAAGCCTACTGGGCGGTAATCAATTGTTCCCCATGCCTGCCGACCATTTTTCAATTGTTTCTGCCAACCTGCAAACTAAAATCCTTTCCGCTCACTACTCCCAGGGATGATGAGATAAAATATAGAATGTAAGCTTGCAGCAGGGCTCTCCTACCTCCAAGTCTGTTGTTACCCAGTTTGTTTTATCACTGTCTACTATTGTAAAGCGCAACGGAATCTGCTGCGCTATATAAGAAACTGTAAATAAATGTGTAATACGGCCTACACACATGCCGATATTAAGGCATTTTCTAAGCGATTTTGCTTAGTTTGGCAAAGTAGCTTAGAAAATGCCCTCACATCGGTGTGGGGGCTATATCGACAGCAATGCGCATCCCCGCACGTCTTTGTCGCTGGCTGAGATTGATGAACAGTGTCCATCAATATCGGCAGGGTTCTCCCACCGGAGAACACTGGCGCTGTCTGCTCGCTTAGCACACAGAGCTGACAGCTCGCTCTGTGTGTGGGCTGTCAGCTCTGTGTGCTGAGCAGAACGGCCCGACGTAGCACAGCTAGGTCGCCCTACACACATCGGCATGTGTGTAGGGCCCATAACAGTCATCTGTTGAGGAGCTAAATCGGGACTTTTCGCATCTCGTCCATTAGTTTATCCATTAGTAATGAGTACAATAAAGATCAATTGAATAATGCTATGTGATCTCCCGCCAATGTAGACATGAAATCGGACACAATATAACAATTGAATATCATCCATTAAGTTCAAGCTGAGGAAGGGGTTGGAGGGAAGAAGCTTATATACCTGTTTTAAAAAGTTAACCTATTAAGTGCTGGCTCCTCGATTGTTAGTATACCCCATGGTAGAAGTGTCCCCCAGGAGGACTGGGGGGGGAGATTTAAAGGTAAGTACCAAAAATCTTATTTATTTTGGATGGTGATCCCTAAGCAAATGTATTTGTGGTGTATAATGAACCGACTTACATAGGTTAGCAAATACTGTGATCCCTGTACAAAGAGGTTAGTGGTTTTTAGGCCCGTACAAATGGGTTGATGCAGTCTCTGTGCTAAACGAGATGCATCAGCACAGATTGCTCAGCACGAGCGATGTGTGCTGACTAGTGTTCTTTGGTGAGAACACTGGCGATCTAGCTAGATGTATACTGCATGCCGTATCTATCTAGTCAGGTGATGGCGACGGGTGGGAAAGCAAATCACCATTGCATGAGGGTATACACATTGGCCCTTTAATCTGGTTCAATCGCAAAGGCAAATTCCTTCTTAGCTGGACAAAACCATGTGCACTGCAGGGGGGCAGATGTAACCTGTGCAGAGAGATTTAGATTTGGGTGAGTTATTTTGTTTCTGTGCAGGGAAAATACTGACTGCTTTATTTTTACACTGCAAAATAGATCTCACTTTATAGTTAAACCCCACCTAAATCTAATTCTCTCTCTGTACACGTTACATCTGCACCACCTGCAGTGCACATGGTTTTGTCCATTTGATAAGGAATTTACCTTTGCGAGTGAACCAGAATAAGGGCCATTGAGCGAACCATGCTTAATTTCTAATCTATCTAGTCAGATCCCTAAGAAATAGGGCTAAAATTGCCCCATTTGTCTTTGCTCAGTGTACATGTACTTACAGATGGCGTGCCTCTCAGTCAGCACCAGGAATCGCCAGATTCCCTGCGCTAGCGAGAGCAGGCGGAGAGGCGCTCCATCTGATGGGGACGCGCGTGCGAGCCTGTCAACACTGTGGCAGGGAGCGCGTCCCCTGCCCGTCTCCACTTCAGGGAGGGCGGCAGGGTGCGGGCAGCTGCGGCGGGGAATTGATGGGAGGCGGCGGAGAGCTCAGACGGAACGGGGCACGCAAGCGTCTTGTGCGTCCCTTTCCGTCTGGCGGTTGGCAATAGTATCATAAGGACCCGCAAGAATGAGAGGCGGTCCATATGTACATTTTCTCTACAATTTGTATCATTTAAATCCTTTTTTACATATTTTTTTTTTATTTTTATTGCTGTATAGGTTTATTAAAAGGGACAAAAAAAGACTGCTGTAAAAAAGGGGAAACCTGTAATTAAAGGCAATGGCATCTTCTGTTTATAGGGTTTTTTTTCCCCCCAAAGAATTTAAACCTACACATGAAATACCATGGCTGTAAAAATAAGTCTCAAACCTTTTGATTGTAGTGGATGCATATAGCCACTAGATGGTGCATTATCACAAGACAAAAAAAAAAAAGAAAAGGTTTTGCTATAACTTTTTTTTTTTTTATAACTATTTTTTGATTGTCAGTTGCTCCCATACATTTCCAGGTTTTTGTTCCCCCCCAGATGGATCAGACAGAAAATCTGTACTGCTGCTTTCACATTACAAATCTGCTTTCAACCCGTTTTTGTAAACGTTTCTTAAAACGGGTCTAAAGCCAGTTAAACCCCTTTCACATTGTATGGTGTAACTGGTATATTACCATTTCAATACCGTTTTTGTACCATTCACATTCAACCCATTTTACCCATAGAAAACAGTGGATGACATTTCTGGGACACAGGCTCACATCTGAGGTTTTTTTACAGCATAAAAAGAAGGGTGTGGGTAAAAATTAAGTAAGGTAAAATAAATGAGTATAAATAAATAAGGTAAAAATAAAGTCTCCTCTGCACAGAGGATACAGTCGATGGGTTGACCATAAGATGGTCGACAGTCATTAGGTCGACACTGTTGGGTCGACATGCTAGAAGGTCGACAGGTGTCTAGGTCAACATGGCAGAAGGTCGTAATGAGTCTAGGTCGACAGGGGGCAAGGTCGACAGCTGTCTAGGTTGACACATGCGCTAGGTCTACATGGGGTTTTTCACTTTTTTTTTGAGCTGACATGTGCCGACAGGCGGTATTTCATGCGCTACCATCCACCAGGGCATGGTGGATGAATAAAAAAACACTGTGCTCAAAGCATGGCGAGCGCAGCGAGCCATTTGAGGGGACCTGGTGCACTGTGTCGACATTTGGGTGAAAAACCCCATGTTGACCTTACCCACGTCGACCTTGTCCCCTGTTGACCTAGACTCATTTTGACCTAGACACCTGTCGACCTTCCAGCATGTCAACCCAACAGTGTCGACCTAAGGACTGTTGACCAAATGATCCCAACACCTGCACAGTATGCACTGGGTTAAAAAGTCTCCTCTCTGCTCTTTACTTCCTGCCTGTTCCTGGCGAGATCACAAGGGAGATAGCCTATCACCCTCTGTCACCTGCTCATGACTTGTAAATACCGTTTCAGAGCCATTCACACTACAAATGGATTGGCTCTGAAACGGGTAGGACACTGCTTCTAACCCGTTTTGGATTACAGGTATTTTAAAAACGGTAAATTCTCTCTGGACCTTTCACATTACAGCTAGAAACGTTTTAAAGCCATTTAAAAATATACCGTGTTTTAGCTGTAATGTGAAAGGGGTATACGTGTGTACGCACCTTTATTCCTGATTCACTGAGAAACCTTTAGCATTGAAAAAACTGTTGTTGAATGGAAGCAGTGCTTTGCATGCAGCTGTTGACATTGGTTTTTGGGCCTAACTGGCAAAGAAGATGATTACGATATTCAGCCACTGAAACTTAATGTGTATTAAGAGGTTTTTTTTTTCTTTACTTTTAGTTTGTTTCTATTTTTTTCTTTTGCCATACAGTGGTGGAGAAATTAGTTATAGCATACATACAATACGTTATATTTATATATTATTTATTTAAGTTTCTTAAATAGCTTAAACATATTCTGCAGCGCTTTACAGAGTATACAGGTTGAGTATCCCGTATCCGTTATCCAAATTATTCCGAAAACCATACATTCCAGAAAGTGAAAAAAAAAAAATTTTTTTTGCTAAAAACTCACTGGGGACATTTGTAACAGCACTACTGGTGACATATACCCGCCGAGCTGCACAGCGCCTAGGCAGCCATCAGCGGCGCCACTGGTCGTTGCAGCAGCCGGTAGGTAACAATATAAGCAGGGACAGTACAATATCATGGTGGGTATATGTTCCCTGTGTGATATTGTACTGTCCCTGCTTATATTGTTACCTACCGGCTGCTGCAACGACCAGTGGCGCCGCTGATGGCTGCCTAGGCGCTGTGCAGCTCGGCGGGTATATGTTCCCTGTGTGATATTGTACCGTCCCTGCTTATTATGTTACCTACCGGCTGCTGCAACGACCAGTGGCGCAGCTGATGGCTGCCTAGGCGCTGTGCAGCTCGGCGGGCATGTGTTTCCTGCATATAATGTCTCAATTTAATGTATGTAATGTCTGCCCCCCCCCCCCTCCCTGGTTGATCCTGCACTGTAAAATCCACAAAAAATTCCTAGTGTGCGCAAGCATACATGATACATGGCCAATAAAGTTGATTCTATTCTATGATATGTAACTGGCACTATATATGTGCAAGAAAATGATTGCTTGGCATTCAAATTCAATATCTGAGATAGTACACAAATTTTGTTTCATGTTTTGAAACCTTGTTTTTTGAACAAATAAAATATATTTGTGTGTATTTTATGTGTTTATACAGCATACATGCAAGATACTTCAAAATACATAATTGAAATATTAAAATATTCCGAAATATGGAATAATCCGTTATCCAAAATTCTCCTGGTCCCGAGCATTTTGGATACGGGATACTCAACCTGTATTTGAATATTCAGTCACTGCCCCAGTGGAGCTTACAATCTCTTTTCCCTACCACATGTACACGCACACAGACATTCTAGGGTTAATAGTTGGAAGCCAATTAACCTACCAGTATATTTTTTGATTGTGGGAGGAAACCCACGCAAGTACGGGGAGAATATACAAACTCCCCAGTTAGGGCCATGGTTGGAATCGAACCCATGACCTCAGTGCTGTGAGGCAGTAATGCTTACCATGACACCATTAGAAGCACAACCTGGGTTTGTTCCATGATGCTTATAATTGTTGTAAGGGTAGGCAGTATTGCAGTGTGTCAAGCCTTTATTTTTTTTTTCACATTTTCCTGGGGGAGTTCAATAATAAATCACTCATTTGATTTATTCTCTATCTGCAACTTTTTGAATTAATCTCTCCTGCTTTCTAAACACAATCTCCTTTCATTTGTTCGCTCCCTGGTTACAACAGCCAGATTCACACACAGTAAAGTTTTCAGGACCCTGTCTTTTTTTTTTTTTCATCCTTTTACACTTCTCATTCGTTCATGCCTCATTTACTGGTCTAGCTATATACCCTGCTGTCCACTCGGCACTCAACTCAGCTGTCCTTGGCACTCTAGTTCCCATCTGTGGAACTCCAAGCAGGCCAATTACTTTTATAAATGCTCCCACACTGAGTGCCACTTGAGGATATGGGCTTCATATGCATTCCTTCATTGTATAGCTCTGCCCTCCATCTCTTGTTAAACAGACCCACTGTTGAGTCTTCTTTTTCCCAGTTTTAAAATCTTTAACCAGTATTGTATAAGGAAGCTAAATATTACACCATATTTACATTTTCCTTTCCTATGCTATTGTATATTTGGTTCCATGTTACCTTTTTGTTCTGCCAAAATGTATATTAGTTATGTTTTCTTTTGGCCTATTATCTATAACACACTCAGGGGTACACTTATTGAGATGGGAGTTCTACTGAAGAGGGGAGGTTGCCTGTAGCAACCTATCAAATTCTACTCCTTTATTTAGCACCATCTAGAAGTTAATTGATTCTGTTTGGTTGCTATAGGCAACATCTCATCTTCGATAGAACTCTATTCTATTCTGCTATTTTGCAGTTTTTCCATAGAATAGGAACATTAAAACCCCCTTTTAAATATGAATACGGATATGTGATCTCTGGTATTGACTATATATTTTTCTGTATGTTATTTTTCGATATTATTGTTGTTTGTTTGTGGGGACCCTTTTTCACTGAGTCCCAATTTTAATAATCCGGGATATAGCAAGAGTTTAACTCTACCTGAGTGTTCATTCTATCACCCATCATCTTTTAAAACCAATGCAGTTCCTCTTCCCTGCCTGTGGTGTCACTGTCTGCTGTGGTGTTTCTAGCACAGGTCTGGTTTGCATTTCAGTGCTGACATACAGACCATACTGTGCTAGACCACAACAGACTGCACAAACACTACACCTCTTAAATTTTTGTCATTATTAACACTTATGAGGTGCAATTGATATTTTTGGATAATCTTTTTAAATGTTAAGTGGAAAATAAGTACCTGTCATGTATCAACATTTTGATTATTTGGCATACAGTGTATATATAATCCATTTATTAAGTATGGCATTTTGACATATAAATGATACTAGTTATTTGGCTACATTGTTAATGTTTTCCGGAATCGCTATTTAGTTGTGATCTTCTTCCTTTCAGATACTCACTTAGAAGAGGAAGCTCTTTCACCTTTCTGACCCCTGGAACACAATGGGATTTCACTCTGGTTAGTACTGTGACTGTGTGCATACAGTTGTTATGCAATGTTATAATAAAGCTACATTCTTTAGTCAACATGATTACATAGAATGATTGAACAAGTTGGGATTTCACGCACAGAATTTATATAAATCTGACCTTAGAATTTTCTTTCTCCATGTACTCTAATGGAAATGGCGTTCTACCATTGCTAAAACTATAGTGCTAAATTACCATTGCTTGTGAATTGTGACAAATTGGTTTCCTTTTGAGAGGATCTCAATCAGATCGGTGCATCTTACATGCACCCTTGGGTTTACTCATTAACCCAAGGGTGCATGCAAGTAGATGTGCATGCTACAGGAAGATGCAGAAGTCTCCATTAGTGGGTATGGGATGGAGAGAACCAGTTTTATAAACAAAACCTAGATTACTCATTGCATATTTATCCACCAAACTACTTACGTTTCAAATATTAAATGTAGTTGTGAATTATAAAAATATATATGGATACAATTTAAACCATAATCTACTCTATTATATACTTTGTAAAACAAGTCCACTTTGATTAATATTTGTATCCCAACATGGCATTGTAGGGACTGGGCATGGTGTTTTCTGTGAGCGTCTATACACAGTCTAGCTAGCAGATCTGAATTACCCCCACAGTGTGCTACAATGTAGCAGCGGTAGCTTTTTTCCAAATACAATTTCTGCTCCGTATACAGACTGCGTCATATGCAATATATGAAAATAATCCGCAGATTTTCCTTGTGCATTCCAGTTATATTGTTTTTGTGATGAAGACGCATTTTTGGCAAAAACAGGTTCTCATCTTTAGCAGAGTTGCATGGAAACTGGCTGCTAACTCACTCCATACATCTTGTGCTGTGTGGAACATTAAAGCTAGGTGTATAAGCACGCATCTGTAGCTGTGTGTCTGTACGAGAAGTGTTCAATAAGTTTCCTGATGTGTAGGGCATAGGCAGTTCTATGCCTTGATTTAACTTTGGGTTAGAGATTACAGTTCACAACCAGACAAACAGATTGTGTCTACTACACAATCTGTCTGGTTGTGAACTGTAATCTCTAACCTAAAGTTAAATCAAGGCATAGAACTGTTTATACGAAGCGCTACACACCCAAGAAATCAGTGTATACACAAAATAGGTGTATGAGGCAGTACGTGGAAGTCAAAAAGTGCTGCGGCCAACCTGTGTCTGCCATCGTCTGGGAGAACGTTGCTGTCATGAGGCCCACAGTTGTGGTAGATACCAGTTCGAGAAGGAGATGGGCATCTTATTGGGATCTATCCGATTCATATTCCTGAAAAGCTTGGCCTGAGCAAGGTTACCTGGGTGTTCCACCAGCTGACAGGAGAGTAATTGGATGCTCGGTGAACTTGGTGCCCAGTTTTGGTGGATGTGCAGTTTCATCCCTGAGACCAGTGAGTCCAGTAGACCCCAGTTGGAAGTGCACAGCCACAGAAGATCTAATGTGAGTGCAGCATGGCCAAGCAGATGGTGGCTGTTTTTGTGGCGAAGACTGGTCATGTAGCTGCTGTACCACTGGTGCAGCAGGACATTGTCACTGGGGACAGTAATGACAACCAATGCACGCCGCAAGTGCTGGTTTACTGCTACCATTCAAGTACATGCGCTTGAGGTGTCTTTCTCAATCAGTGCAATGCCCCTCCCCACAAGTCAAGGTAAATTGTGGATATTCTGGCCCATGAAAAGCAACTTTGCTAAGTTTGAGGAGTCCTTAATGTATATAAACTGGAAGGAATGATTTAGATGGTTACTACTAAAAGGTAGCAAACTTTTAAAGAAATACTGCTGGAGGGCACTGATAAATGTATTCCTAGGGTAAATAAAAGAACAAATGTAAAAAGGTAACAAACCTATTTGGCTTAACAGCAAAGTCAAATTTGAAATAGCTATAAAAAGGAGGGCATTCAAAGCGTTTAAACAAAATGCACCCAAATCATTTGCATATAAAGAATGTAATAAGAAATGTAAAAATCCAATCAAGATGGCTAAATTAGAGACTGAACGTAAAATAGCCTCTAATAGCAAAATTCTACAGTTATATAAACTGGAATCGGTTAAGGAAGGAAAATATTGGCCCACTAATAAGCAGGGTACCCTGGTAATAGAAGGAAAACAGAAAGCGGAATTATTCAATTAATTTTTTTGCTTCAGTATTAACAAGGGAAGAATCTTTAGAAGATCTCCTGCAGATTAAATCCTTGGCTTTTGATGTCTCCCAAACTGTGTTTGAATGCGTATATAGTCAAAAGAAGATTACAGAACCTAAATAGTAACAAATCTAGCCCAGACGAAATACACCCAAGGATACGAAAATAATTGAGTTCTGTCCATAGTACTACCATTATATGTGATATTCGAGGAATCAATATACTCTGAGAAACTAACCCTGAAAATTATAGACCGTCAGCCTTCCATCCATTGTGGGGAAAATGTTAGAAGGAATAATAAGAGATATTACCCATATTTTTAAGAACAGGAGAAAGTGATCACTAAGGTTCAGCATGGGTTTGTCAAAAATAGATTGTCAGACTAATTGAATTAGCTTCTATGAGGAAGTCAGTAGGCGGCTGAACTTAAGGAAATCTGTTAACGTACTACTGCTTGATTTCACTAAAGCTTTTGACACCGTGCCTCATAAAAGGTTATTAATGAAAATAGGTAATTTAGGGTTAGGAAACAAAATTTGTAATTGGAGTAAAAACTGGTTGCACAACCGGGGCCAGAGAGTGGTGGTAAATGGCATACAATCCAGCTGGAATAAGGTCCAAAGGAGTCCTGCAAGGTTCAATATTAGGACCCACCTTGTTTAATGTATTCATTAATGATATTTGAAGTGACATAGGGGTAGATTTATTAAGCTTGGTGAAGTCATTAAGTGTCTGTTTTTCACCATCCAATCAGCTCAAACCAAGCCTGTAACCTCACAGTTAGGAGCTGATTGGCCGATGATAAAAAAAAAAAAAACAGACACTTTTTATCACTTCACCAAGCTTAATAAATCTGCCCCTTAGTGAGTAAAATTGCAATATTTGCAGACTACACAAAATTGAGTAAGGAAATTAACTCAGGCAAGCATGTGGAAACACTACAAAGTGACCTAAATAAACTGGAAAGGTGGAAAATGCAGTTTAACGTTCATGTAAAGTTATTCATTATGGGAACAAAAATGAACAAGCTACTTAGACTTAATGTAGTTATTATAGGGAATTCAGCTGTAGAGAAGGACTTGGGGGTCATCATAGATGAAAAATTGGGTAATAGTGCACACTGCTCAAGTGCAGCAACAAAAGCAAAACAGACACTGGCATGCATTAAAAGGGGTATGGATTTAAGGGATGCCAATGTGATAGTGCCTCTTTAGAAAGCATTGGTGAGACCACACTTGGAATATTGTGTTCAGTTCTGGGCACCGCACCTTTAAAAAGGACATAAAATAATTTAAACAGGTACAAAGAAAGCTGACTAAGCTAGTAAAAGGTCTCAAATCACTAGAATAGAAAGATAGGTTAACCAGGCTGAATATGTTTTCACTGGAGAAACGGAGGTGGAGAGGTGATAGGATTAGTATGTTCAAATGCAGGTTTGGGAATCATATGGTACTGGGAGATGATTTGTTCACGAACAGGCCTATACTTAGGACACTCAGACATGTACTGAGGCTCGAGGAAAATAAATTCCGTACTGAATTAAGAGGATTCTTCACCATTAGAGCAGTAAAATTCTGGAACTCATTAGAGGGGATTGGTACGACAAAGGGGGGGTGTGGATCGCTCGCCACACCGCGGGCCCGGTGCTTTGCTACGCTCGGCACACTAATTTAGAGGGAGGGAGAAAGTGTGTCTGGATTTTGATGGCCGGGATTCTAACCGCATCCCCATTAGAGCAACTACTGTTATTGAATTTAAATCAAAACTGGATGCATTTTTAGCCACTAAGGGAATCCTATAGATATGACTTACTCAAGTCAGTAGTTACAAGTTAGATGGGTTGAACTCGATGGACTAATGACTTTTTTCAGCCTCAATTACTATGTTACTATGTAATACCCGGAGCTTGGTCATCCATTGTAGAGTCCACACCTGGCCCCCTGTGGCATAGGTGCGTGTGTGTGTGTATTTATTCTCAGTTTAAGCATATCCATGCTTAAGCACAGATTACTTGATTAATACCTCTCTGTGTTTGTGCCCTGTTGATAAAATCTAAGAAGAAATAATTTTTTTTTTTTTTTTTTTTTTTTTATTCATAATTTACAAAACCTTAAAGTGGTGTTTTTACAGATTAAAATTTGTCAATTTTTAGGGACAGATTTATATAATTGACATGTCATATGTACTGTGTTGGGTTCTTGTTTTTTGTATTTTATAGAAAAGGAAGCGCAAGGAAAAAGAGGACGACTCTTTGAGCCTTTGCAGCTTTGATCTCAAGGTAAGAGCGGAGCGATGTACTAAACAACCTATTGAAATAGGCTACACAATTAATCCAAAGTGAAATTGTCCTAGACATATTTTATGTGCATTCTTTGCAATTTCAATCGTATATTATAATTAAAGCAGACCTATGTGGGGGTACACACTAGACTGTATATATCACCCATGTATATCTTTCCAATGTGAACCACAACAATATATTGATTTTATGATCTAGTGTGTGCACCTATTTATATGCTCCCACCATTGTTAGCATTGCTTCTAGTCAGCCCTGCAGCAGCGTCAATCAGAAGACATTGCTAGCCCATGGTGTCCCTCATTGCTTGGTCATTCCTCCTGCATCCGCATGTGTGCATGCCCTTGCCAAAGCAGGTTAGTCTCCTTTAACATTGGCCAAGTACACATCGCTCTAGTGTGTGTACCTGGTTATAAAAAGATGTCCTCCTATACTTAGCATCTTTGTCATAGTGACAGAGCACCTTCAGACTACTGTGGTGCTTTGATGCTACTATGCGTCTTAGTTACATATTGGCTGCATATACAGCCGCTCAAAGTGTGTGAGAGATGAGAGATGCAAGACCTGCAGCTTTTCTCACAAGGGAATTTGCAGACTTGGCATAATGGAATGTGGGGAAGGAATAGCCGTATCTCCTTTTTATCGGCAGCTTAGTCACACTAAGATGTAAAAGTACAACAATCCTAGTGATCAATGTATGCTAGGAATTTTAATTTTGTGGCATAATTTTATTTTTAGCAAAGTTTTTACAAAACTTACTGTTGTGTCTTATTCATAAGGAGCTCATGTGTATGAGAACATATTTAAAAAAACTATAAAATACTTAGTAAAGTTTTAAATTAAATTAAATTACAGTACAGAGGTGTGTGTGTGTGTGTGTGTGTGTGTTCAGCTACACTACCCGTAATTGCACAGAAATGGCAGTGGCAAATGGCTGCTTGATTATGGCTGACTTGTACTACTTTTGGGATGTGGCCACTAGGTCTACAAGCATTTGGTTGAAAGTCCATTAGGTGTACCACTATAGGTAGACAGTCTCTAGGTTGACACAAGCATTAGGTCGACATGAAAAAGGTCAACATGAGTCTTTTTCCCAAAAAAAAGTGCAAGCGGGCATAGAGAGAGAATAGAAGTGTGCCAAGCGTAGCGAGGCATTGTACCCAAAGCATGCAGTGAACGCAGCATTACACTTATATGGCTGTCATGTCAACTTCATTCAGCATAGACAAAAAACATGATAAAACCATGTTGACCAAATGCTTGTGTCGACCTACTTCATTTATCGTCCTAAGTTGTCGACCTTATGACCCATACCCAATACTTTTTTTTCTTTACAATAGCCACACACACTTTTCCTAAAAACTGCTGCAATTCTTATTCTTTGCTATGCAAAATATATATAGTTAACACTGTTGTTAAGAGAGCGCACATATGACACTTGAAAATTGTTCAGTCAAGCACCATTAATTTTTATTAATAAGCAACAGTCATAAAAAATAAAGATATAACCATTAATTATAATGTATAAAATCAGTAAAGGGCAGTAGACCTTAGACACTTTATAGGAACCTCTTAAACCAGTCCTTTGTATAAGTATATATTTGGGAGGTATATTGGTGTGACTTGGATGTTAAAAGCACAACTATACACAGTCCAGAAGAGTTGGTCCGGCTAATGGCAATTTCAACTAGGAGAAAGTCTTTGGACAAGATTTTTGATAAGGTTTGAGCATATGTAAGCAAATATGGAAGATGACTGTATGTAGTCAAAGGGGTTGCCCAGAGCTATTATGCAGAAATCTGTACTGTTTAATCGCTTTAAGCCTCTAAACCCAGTCTATTGGTGCAAAAGAGCAGTGGGTGCCCAGTTACTCATGTCTACTGGCATAATCAATTAAATATTGCCCTGTCTAAAGTGATGGGAGATTAGGTGCAGAAACATTGTTCCCGTTATCTCAACAATCGATGTTGGGGTCGGCTATGTTGACATGCCAGCTGACCTAATGCCTGTGTCCACATTCTGATGTCAACATTTTGTACCACACTCAAGGGCTACAAATAGTCCCTTACTGAATTTTTAATCACACTAACCAGCTCCATTGATGACAGACATGAGGGCTGCATGATGTATGAGGGCACATCTGTAATATAGCAATTGACTAATAATTATTGTATCACCTTAGTATTATTGTTCTGTTACATGTGTGTGTTATTTGGATTTGTATACCAGTTTTAGGTTGGTGGTAACTTTTATTTAGCAAAGTGCTGGCAATAACTGCAGTTCCCATCCCCCTTCCCCACAATTCTTTGTGATACCACTCCAAAAGACATGTACCAAAAAAGGGTACTTGTGTATTATCACGGCGCCCGATTTTTCCGATCAACGCGATTTTTCCATAGAAATCAATGTTAAATGGTTCCAAATGTTCCCTGACACCCCATTTCACAGTAGGGGCAATGTTAAATGCCCCCCAGGCCCCCCCATTAGGTGTATGCCCCCTCATTATTAACTTCACCCCACCATCAACGCCAACCCGAAGCGTGGTGAGCGCACCGGTACGCGTCCTCCGACCTTTTCATACCCCCACTATCCACGTCGGCATGGAGTTGATTTTATATAGTGCGGCGAGCCACCGAGCCCGAAGCGTGGCGAGTGCAGCGGGGACACGGAATACGAGACCGAAGCGTGGCGACCGGACGCGGATTACTTAACCTGTATTTCGCGTGCGCTCGCCATGCTTCGGGCTCGTATTCCTCGTCCCCTCGCGGGGCTCGCTGCGTTCGCCACACTATATAAAGTCAACTCCACGCCGACGTGGATAGTGGGGGTATGAAAAGGTCCCCCTCTCTATTTTCATAGTACTATCTCTGTCCAGGATCACATTGTTCATGGTTATTGCACTGGGAAAATAGGCTCTTTGATGGATTTGGCATCAGCATGATGAACATGTTGCGTGATAGTCAGCTCTGTATGTTCAGAGTGAAGCCATGCATAAATGGCTAATGATCAGCAAGAGGATATAAGGAATCTCATTTTTTTTTTTTTTTTATTTTGGAAAGTTATATATATATATATATATATATATATATATATATATATATATATATATATATATATATATATATATATATATATATATATATATATATATATATTTTGTACTTTGGAGGGCTTATTAGGGACCACCTTGTTCAGTTTCTATTTTGTGGAGATTTGACAATACAACATACATGTACTAAAAGGAGGCTGCCTGCTGTGTGTGGATTTATGTATCTGTCAAACCGGAGCAAAAAGAGATGATATTACTACATTGCTTCTTTAAAAGTGACTCAGCTGCATGTTTACTTAGTTCAGGTGCTACCCTTGTTTTCTAGCAACCATATCCAACACAAGTTTGCGATAAACCTAAGGGAAGTCTCCCATTGCTAAATCCAAGGCACATGTCCTTTTAAAAACTATTTTTCGTGGAGCATATGTTTGCCTAGAATTACCTATTAAAATTACAATGTTTAAGATGATTTCTAAAGCCCCATACAAACTAGACAAGCTTTTAAAAAAAGATCACCCTTCTGGGCGATATTTTCTAAAAGAAAACAGTCTAGTGTGCGTGCCCAATGGCATTAACAATGTTTGTGCCCACCAATAGGGGAGTTCTTGGAGCAGTTGCATCACAACATGAGAGCAGGGTGCTGCATAAGGTTCCTGGCACATCCAGCAAGTAGTATGGCCCTTAAATGCTGTTTTGTTTTTACGGAGCCGTTTTCTGGGAGTGGCTGTAAAAATGCAGGCATGCCCAGGCGTTTTAGGGAGAGTCTCTGATGTCAGTGCTGACTGCATCCAGCCTGGCTCAGTTGCAAATTCGTAGTAGTCTCGGACCTACTCACATTTGCTCAGACCGCAAAGTTTTAGGATTTCTGTATGGGTCTGCGATGCATTCACAAATTTGCACAGGGCATTTTTTCTATCAGTCTGTATGGAGGCTTTCTGCTGCTTTCCATGCTTAAAAAGGCCCTGAGTTTTTGAGAACCAGAGGGGAACCGGTATGGGTCAGAGGGACGACAATCAAAAGGTCAACCGCTATGGGTCGACACATGTAAAAAAGGTACCTTGGATACCTTGGATAGATATTGTCAAAAGGTCGAGACAAGCAATAGGTCGACATGAGTTTTTTTTTTTTTTTTTTTTTTTGAGTGTCTGTCGACACAGGTCAACATGGGCACCAAATAAGTGTATAGTGTCTCTGTGCATGCTTCAGTCACGGTGCCTCCCTACGCTCAGCACACTATTATAATCTAACTGTATGTCCACTTGGATGGTAAAGCGTGAAAAAAAGGTGTTTTTAACGTGAAAATCGGTGGACCTAAGGTATGTCAACATTTTTCATGTGTAGTCCTATGGCCAGTCGACCTATTGACTGTCAACCATATTACTGTCGACCTGCCGACCGCATCCTGAGGGGAACACTTGATAAATGAGGTAGAGAGATAACTATTGGTGTGGAAAGTACATGTGATAAAGCTGTGGAGATGGGCATTTCTGTGCAGCTGCTGTACTTGTGTGTCCCGGGTTTTTGATTACAAGAGGTGGGAGGTTACACAGTTACTGAGCACACTGGGAGACTCGCTTCTTTGCAAACATCTTACCTCTCTCCACCTTGGAAATGCCACACGTGTTAAGGACCACTTTCTTTGGGCATCTCGCTTCTGAGGGGCAACTTTGGGTTTCACTCAAATTTCAAACGCAATACTGATTGCTGACTTGTTTGCATCACTAAAGGAGGCCACACACGCACCGATGCGGGCGGTGCGATGCTGTACGATGGGGTGCGCGCTCCCGCAGCACCTCATCGTACAGTACAAAAAGTATGTGCTGCACATACTTTTTGTACTAGCTTTTTCTAGCACAGCATCGCATCGCATGCACATCGTATGCACAAGGCATACGATGCGATGCTATGTGTGCTAGTTAAGCCCACAATGCACGCCGGGATCGGTGCGTGTGTGGGCTGCATTACAGGCTGCCTACCCAGTCACTGTTTTAAGATCATTCTTCGTATATGCAGATGTTTTACAGTGTCCTTCAGCCTGGCAAGTTGTTTCCTTTCCGTAAAATATCCTGTCTTTAGCTTTGAGCATATTTAACTTCTGCCAATAGTGGTTTTGCATCAAATAGCCTGTAGATGGCAGTTTTTCCTCTATTCATTACAAGACTGGTTGGCTCAACTGTGTTATACTGCCTGGATTATTATTGATGTTTTTGTCCACCTCCTGACAGGTTTGTGCAGTGTTTTTTCACACAATCCTGTCCACCTCTGAATGGCAACCAAGAACCTAGGCAACTTTTCCATTTCATTTTTTAGGCTTTATACATTTCCTGAACCCAGTATCTACTTCTAGGGGAGCAAATCTAATAATAGGAAACTAGCTTTGGCTCTTTGGAGGAAACGAACAGTGTAGATGCCTTTGATGAACCTTCTAAATGGGAAACATATGGATGACAGTGGGGATGCTGGCATTCAGACTACAGTCACTGGCATCCTGATGGAGGAATCCCAACAGGGTCAGTTCAGTATACTTACCTGCCCACCTCACCCTCCATGCAGCCTAACGCTCCCCACTAGTGACTAATCCTAACCCACTGTTCCCCCACCACCTATCCCTCTCTAAATAATTGAAAGGGACTTCTATATTTTATTCAGCCCTTCCCATCTGCCTGGTATATTAAAATAAATGTTTTGCTCGAATGCAGTATAATCATGAGCGATGGGAGCTTTAGAACACATCCTAAGGTCCTGCCCTTTTTTTGATGGATTTAGGGTCTTGCCTATTTAATCTGTAATTTGGTTGGGACAAGGACAATACAAAGATCTGTTTTTCATGATTTTTCTTGTTGTAAATTAAACGATTCCTATCAAATTTAGCATATATCAGATCCCATCATATATGCAGCCCATGCTCCTTTTATAGCAAATGCCTGTACAGGGCGTAAACCACTTCCCACTACTGCCTAAGTGACTATTCTACGATAGTATTGGTTCATCAAGACGGGAACAAATTAGGACACATTACCATAATTTAGATCCCACCAAATCTCTCCTATGCAATTGTTATGTTACACAGAGCGATATTCAGCCACGTTCTGAGCGATTTTACTAAATCACTCAGAAAATGGTTCAACATCGCTCTGTATGTAGCTCACACAGCGATGCAGTTGCGCGGCCCCGCTGGTCCCCGATTCACAACAGCACCGCTTGTCAATTCTTTAGTGGTCGCTCAGAAGGCCCTGCACATCTTTGTTTGTTTGTGGGGTGGCCTTCTTAACCATCACCGAAGCCGCCCTGCCTCTCCCACCTATGGCCAGGACAGCCACTTGCACCGCACCACCATGCTCAGCAACTCCAGCATGCTCCGCAGCCTGGAAGGAAGTGAGGTGCTGCTGGCCGGAAACTGATAGATGGAGGAAGGAGATGCCGTGCACTGTCCGGGAATAAGGGTAGATGCCAGGATCTGCTACCGTGGCGGTGCACCCTGTCTGAGCCGCTGCATTGGGGGGTAGAGAAGAGGGACCCGCTCTGTTATGGGGAGGCTAGGGTGACCTGCTCCCGTGTGGGCTGATGATCCTCTGCCTGGAGCTGCTATGTGGATGGAGGGAAGGGCCTGCTGTCAGAAGCTGATCTGTGGGTGGAGAAGGAGCCGCTACTGCTGTCACTACCCATATGCACACCAGAGCAGAAGATGTAGACAGACGACTGTTGGAGGCTACAGAACTTGTGATGTGAGCCCCACCCCTGATCTGTCCCCCCTGATCTGTTCCACTATATGGTGCACTATTTGTCTATACTACATCCATGCCCATCAGTCTGTGCCCCGTGTGTTGCTCTGTTTATAAATTGATGACCCCCACCCTTCCTTCTAGGCTGTCCCCTAACCATCTCTGTGCCCAATGAGATGGTGTGTCCATCTATGCCCCCCACCCTTACATCTATCTCTGCTGGCCCCTTCCCTTATGTCAGTCTATGCCCCCATGTCATGCTCTGTCCGTCCGTCCGACCATCTAAGCTGCCCCCGTCAGTCTGTCAATCTGTGCTTGCATATAGTGTCTGTCCCCTTTGCCTGTCATCCATTCGTTTTTCCATCTATGCCCCTGTAAGGTGTTCCGTCCACCCATCTGTCAGTCTTTGCCCCCATGTCCATCTGTCAGCTTATGCCCCTTGTGGTTTTGTCTGTTTGTCCATTAATCTGCCTCGCTCCCCATCTATACTCCCATATAGTGCATTGTCCATCCATCTAATTGTCCTTGTCCCCCATCTGCCCGTCTGTTATTTGTCCATCTATGTCCCCGCATCCCCCCCAGCTGAGATAGCAGCCACGTTCACCGTGTGTGTGAGGGGTCTGTGGCCGGGTGATGGTCCCTGGTACATGAGTGCTGCTGTCCCTCTAATTGAGCCGCTCCCCCCTGGCAGACTAGGTAGGGATTGCGGTCATAGGTTTTAGTTGTAAGCGCTGGCACATACATACAAACTGTACCATAGATGAGAGCGTTTCAAAAAAATTGGCACTTAGACTGATTGGTTGGCATGGATTCCTATGGCGAGTTTTTAAATAGTATGTGCCAAAATTATAATATGTGCATTTTTTTGTATGTCCGTCCTGTTCTGAGGAGCATGCGACTTGGACATATGTATCTTTTGGTGTAATTGGGCTTTTCAGGGTGGGAACTGCAATGCGAGCGGACAGAAACACGATGACTTTCAGAGGAGGTACGGTGGTTTCTGATGCATATATTGTAGGTAGCATTATTTCTTAAGGAATTTTATTTATAAGTTTATTTAGGAAATTACTGTTTATACCATATAACATTATTTTTGTATTTGTGATAAAGTGCAGTTTTTTATGTCCCTTTCTGTGACAGATTTGAAATCTTCCATTATGAATCTCTGGCACAAATCTCTGCGTATGTAGGGCCCTTAACAGTGAGACAAATGCAGATGGAGACCTGTCAAGCAAAACAATAGAACTGCATTTGTAATAAGTTTTTTTTTTTTTTTTTTTTAAATTCAAGAACATTTTAAATAAAAGTAACCTGTCAGGTCTTTGGGATTTTGATGACTTGGGTAAGGAACCCTAGGGCTGGCTTCTGTATTAGGATAGTGTATGAAGTTTGGTGACTTGATGAAGGAGATGTGTTCAGAATCCCAGCGGACAGGAAGTCGGCAGTCTCAGTACCCATGTCGGTGTTACGTCTACTGCAGAAGACCAAGGCCCCAATCCTGACTGTGGGCATCCCAAACATAAGTATGTGAGCAGTGCTAGTGTAGAGCCAGTGTGGAGGGTTAGGTTTAGGCACTAGTGTTGGACTGTGTTATGGAGGGGAGAAGGTTATGATTATCCTGCGGGATGTGTGGAGGGCTGGGCACTGAGAATAGGGGGTTTAATTGTAGGTGGCGTATTGGGTTTAGTCTGTGGGAAGGGATGGTTGGTGGGAGCTAGTAAATATACTTACCTGAACCTGGTCTGGATTCCCAGTATTGGGATGTCGGCATCTGTTCATTCTGACTGCTGGCATCCACACTATCTGTATGTATCCCTGATGGAGCTCCTCATGTAGGTTGGTAGTAATATGGGTGAGCAACAGAATGTGGAGTAGTCTGAAGAGACGCCTTGAAGTCTTCTGTAGCTGAGACCATCTGGATCAGTCCCTGGGATTCCCTCCAAGTCTCTAATTCAATGAGACTAAATGGGTCGATGAAGCAGATAGCACAGGCTAGGTTGGACGGATGCGTACAGATGACACCAAAGTAACAGGAAGCAGATAGGAGTCTTGGCAAGTATAGAGACTGGATAATAGGGTCTTGTGCAGAGCCAGAGGGTATCCGGACTCCTGATAGATTGACACTAGATCAACCACTAATGGACAGTGGGTAGGTTGATACCTTTTAACAGAAGGTTGACACAAGCAAAAGATTGACAAAGAAATGGTCGACACAAGTTTTTTTTGGGGGGGGGGGGGGGTTAGACCAACTTGGTTCATTCTTTACCATCCACTAGAGCGTGGAGTGAGCATAGAATAGTGAGCTGAAGTACACTTATATGGTGTCCATGTCGACAAAGGCATCAAGAAAACCAATAAAACTTGTCGGCCATGTCTATGTCTACCTTTTGCTCGTGTCGACCTTCACTCAGTTGTGATGTCACCGATAGGCTCTATAGCAAGCATATGGGCGTTTGGCTGACTGCCTGCACACACCACACCATTCACTGATATATCGGCCATTGGCTGTGCTGCAAAGCTGATGCGATAGGTTTGTGAATGATGTCCTTCAGACCTATGGTTGGTACATACCTGACAACGTGTCCACGATGTATCGGCTGTTCAGTGGAGTGGCCGATATATTGGCTAGTGTGTGTCTAGCTTGAAATTTCCCCTCTGTGTCAATTGTGGCACCTATACAATTAACAAAACAAGATACATTGTTTTGAGCAATATTAGTAATTGGCAGATTACAGCTGTGGAAGTCTTTTTGAATGTGGAATGAGTTTTAGTTGCCTCCAAGCATTTTGGGGCTATTCTTCAAAGCTCAGAGAGATAAAATTGTGAGAGACACAGTACTAGCCAACAGCTCCTAAATATAACTTTGAAAACACAGTCTGTAAATTATAAGCTATGGGGCCTAGACACAGGGAGACTTGCTGTGCGATGCTAGATCGCTCAGCACACAGCAATGTGTCAGGGCTGTGTGCTGAGAGACCTGTCAGGGTCAGTGTTCTCCGCTGAAAACGCTGGCCCTGACAGCGGAAATAGATTTATCCAGCATGCTGGATATTAATTGCCAGGTGATACACTATGGCCCCTCACTAGGAATGGGTTGGGATCATTTGGTCTATTGCATTATGGTAGAAAGTCATTAGGTCGAATCCATGAGGTCGACATGCTAAAAGGTCGACATGATTCTAGGTCGACATGGGAAAAGGTCGACATGATTCTAGGTCGAAAGGTCATTAGTTCGACAGGTCATTAGTTCGACAAGGTCATTAGTTCGACATTGTCTATGTCGACATTCACAAGGTCGACATGGGGTTTTTCACTGTTTTTTTACCTGAATGTCAACACAGTCGACATGGACACAGTTTAAAGTGCACTGCATCCCCTCGCATCGCTCGCTGCGCTCGCTATGCGTCGGGCACGGTGCCTCGCTGCGCTCGGCACACTATTTTATTCTCCCACCACGCCCTAGTGCAGGGCTGGGCAACACCGGCCCTCCAGATGTTGATGAACTACACATCCCAGCATGCCTTGCATCAGTTTCAGCATGGCCACATAGAAAAACTAATGCAAAGCATCATGGAATGTGTAGTTCACTAACATCTGGAGGGCCGGTGTTGCCCAGCCCTGCCCTAGTGGATGGTAGGGCATGAAATACCGCCTGTCGGCACATGTTGGCTCAAAAAACTGTGAAAAACTCCATGTCGACCTTGTGAATGTCGACATAGACCATGTCGAACTAATGACCTTGTCGAACTAATGACCTGTCGAACTAATGACCTTTCGAACTAGAATCATGTCGACCTTTTCCCATGTCGACCTAGAGTCATGTCGACCTTTTAGCATGTCGACCTAATGGATTCGACCTAATGACTTTCTACCATAATGCAGTAGACCAAATGACCGCATCCCCTAGGAATGTAGGGACATTTTCTAAGCCATCTATTGAGATGGCTTAGACAATGCCCTGAAATTGCCCTGTGTGTAGGCCCCTTTAGAAGCTGATAGGGTAGTACTTTCTCTGTCAGTTTGATTATTATTATTATTGTTTATTTATATGGTGCCACAAAGGTTCCGCAGCGCCTAACAACAATAGTTTGATATAAAGCAACAAGACCTGAGGACCTTTAAATGACAGGATGTGTCTACATTTTGCAAACTGTCATTATGTTTTTGCATATGTTTTACACTGATGCAAGCTTTCTATTGCTTGTTTGAGTACAGCTGAGTTTAATGCCTGATCATAAAGCACTTTATTTAAAAACATATGCAAAGAAACACACTTTCTATGTCATCCCCCTTTTTGTGCAGAGAAAGACTGCACTTCGATTGTTCAGTTTTATAGATCAGTGTTTTTAAATTAAACTGAAAAACAGCTTCTCTTTGGTTAACAGCTAAACAAAGAAAGCAACTACAGAGGTCACAGCTCTAAACTAAATGCAGTATGTAACTTGATCTGTAGAATGTAGGTGTACCAGCTGTCACACAAATGACATGGTATTCCATGGAAACCCGCCCAGCAGGCAGCTGCTTCTGCTCCTCCCACCTTTAAGTGTAGAGCAGTCTGTGTAGACTTTCCAAAGTTCACTATTTGCAGCAAGGGAAGTATGCAGTATGGGAAGGAGCTGTGAATGTTTCCTATCAAACCGAAGACTCGTTTATGAAACGTAGCCACTCCACAAGGAGCTTGGCCTCAACAGTGGATTAGTGGCTACTATTGTGAGGGAAATATTATAAAGTATGGTGGCTCATGATGAAGTTGGGGGTCTCTTGCCTATCAAAAGGACTATTCAGGTGATAGCTGTTCAAAATCAAGCTTCAAAGGAATTTGAGGTATGTACACACATTAGTGATTACATGGTGGTCATTCTGCCTATGTGTTGCAATTGCTGTATGTGGTGTGAATTGTATTTTTCACAGTAAAGAGCATTTTATTGGTATTTTTACTGCAACCTCTACTCTTCATACTTTAAAATCAAGGAGGTATTTAGCATAGCTTGGAGAGAGATACAATTGGGAGAGAGAAAGTACCAGTCAGCTCATAACTGTCATTTTTTCAAATGTCTCCCTTTAAAATGTAAGGTTCTTCAAGTTTTGATACATACCCATCCTAATTGCTTATTTAAATAGAGAACGAGTAATGTATGTTTGTTACTTCTAGACTATATAGTTTCTATGAGCCTATGGATCTCTGACTTTATTTTTTATTGACGTGACCTGGGCTCCTTTAAAATATCTGTATTATAAGGGAATAAATCATTTGTTAGTATATGTGTGTTTCTGCAGTAATAGGTTTATGAAAATGAAATTTGTGTAGATGTTCCGTACGCTGCAGATGCTAGTGGGTCTGGTCTGTAATCTGTTATCCTATTCGTTTCTTTCTAAATAATCATGTGAAGGGATATTCTGCAATACATCCTTTCCAGAGAGAACATTGTGGTGTTGTACTGGGGAATGTAGGACAAGCTACACTCTCATAGGATACATATGTTACGTGGCATATAGAGTTAGTGATGGTTATACTGTCTTTTTTTTTTTTCTTAAAAGGTCACCTTTTATTTGAATGTTGTATAATAAGGAGGGGGTGTCCATGAATTGGAGATTAACACTGTATTCAGCTTTTTCGCAGTGTTGTCTTTTTTTTTTTTTTTTTTTTAATAATCTTTTTGCGTTTTAGTTCTGGTACTTTATAGTCACACAATTCATCAAGTGGTTTATAAAGGCTGCTCCAGGGCTTTAAGTCAGGCAGCTGACCATGACGAGGAGTTTTTACAAGTGCCGCATAGCCTTTACTTTTCCCATGCAAATGATACAACATTCACTAAAAAAAATAAAAATCTATACACACATATACATTTTTAATGGAAGACTGGCTCTGCTGGACATTTTCTTGCTATTTGTGTTCAGTTGTGGCTGCTGCGGACCCTTAGTACATTGATCAGGCAAAACTTGTTTTTTCAGTAGTCGTGTAAACGGTCATAGAGAATAGCCTTATTCTTGAAGGCGGTGTTTATCATTTTAAAACAAGGAGCTCCTTGTCCTGTCTTAAGCAAATGTGGGTTTACCGTGTTGTCAGTGCCCCTGTAATGTGAAGCTGATACATGTGCCTTAAAGACATTAACACCTGTCTTTCATTGGTCATGGGCAGCTATTGTTCTCTATTTGACTTTTTATTAAGTTAGAGGAAAGTATTCTATTACTTTAATTATACATACAATGCTTTAGACTAGTGAAAAAGATCCTAATAGCTAACAGATATGATTCAGATACAGTGATGGTTATATAGTGAGAGGTGTATGTTCCCCTCAGCAAGCCCTTTACTACTAATTATGTGGCATTACTTTGGACTTGAATGTATTGTTGTTGTTCAATAATAATGCTCTAATAATAAATCTGTGAAACATTACGCATACAACAGTTTGTTTTAATGAATAGTTTCATTGGTTAGGTTTGATGTGAATGACTTCCTGAAGGTGAGGTTTGAAGCCTCCAGCAGATATATCATACAATGAGTTAGCGGCTATAATCTGATTGCATTAGGAGTACCTGTTTGTGGTCTTCAATCGTTACAATGGCAGGAAATTGGTTTATTGTGTTTTAGGTAGGTTTCAGAATGTTGATAGCTTATTGCTGAATCTTTTCTATTAAGCATAGATGTGAGCACTAGGCTGGTAACACTACTTTCATAGCTCTAGATAAGTTCAGTTTTGTAATGAGGCTGCAGATTAAGGTTATCGCCATCTTTATTGAAGTATGAGCTTTGCAAACGGAACTACTTACGCAGATTTTCAGGCTCCTTATAAAATAGTCAAAATTGAGCTTGAGTAAGACGGACAGATTAATCACAAATGTATGCAGTCAGCAACTTACCGGTCACTACAAACCTTTGAGAGTAGCCTTAAATCACTTGGCAGACCACTGGGGACTACTTGAAGGAGTACACATTAAATTATCTTTGGGTTCAGATTTAAAATGAAACTTGTCTGCACATTAAAATTCAGCAAAACGGGAACAATCTTTTCATTAGGGTTATATTTTGTGGCTTTTGAGTGTAAGCATACTATACAATGTTAGCATCAAAAATAGTTATGCCATACTCCTCTTTAATGTCCAGTCCTTTGACATAAACACACGGTGTTTGACTGGCTCAGTCCAGCTAATCATTCATGCAAATGCTTCATATATAATCGCCCTAGGTATGTTTCTACATGAAGAGTTTGCCCTTTGAACGTTTACTTGGATTACGTTTGTTTCTGTTTAATGCAGCTTGCGTGCAGACAGACTAAAGTACATAAGGCTGTATTGTCTGAATTCCATTACATGCTAGTTAGCTTTTCACATTTGCTTTGTGTTTTAAGAATGCCTGTGATTTGATAGCATTCTTGTAGCTGCCACGCTTGGGGAAGGGGGAATTGTGGATCACTGTAATAAATGCAACATGTTTTTGCTTTTGTAGGAGCCGAGCAATAAGAGAGTACGGCCTTTAGCACGTGTAACGTCACTAGCAAATTTGATCTCTCCTGTACGAAATGGCGCAGTCCGGCGCTTTGGCCAAACCATCCAGGTAAAATTAAATGTCAAAGCACATACAATGGTTGTTAACGTTTTATGTTACAGGTAACTTCTATGATTGATTGCAGTCATAAAGCACAAGATTGTGCCTGTCTGTTTAGCCAAGTCAATCCAAACCTAGTAACATGGCCTGTTTGGGCTATGGTGTCAGAGTATCTTCTTCTGCCCACTTTTTCTCTTTAAATGTAATATATAAGCTGTATTACCCTTTGCGAGAGCCAGGTGAATTTGTCAAAATAAGTGTAAAAATTGTCAAGCAAACATTTTTATTCATCATAATGACTTGAAATGAAATGTTTTATTTCTTATATTCTATAAGAAACAAAATCTTTTTACACAACTTTTTTTTTTATTATTTATATAACAAATGTGAGCAGCGCTGGCATTTTTAGTAGATATTTTGCGCATCTCTCACATGTTGAAACTCAAAGGGTTCAATATTCACCCTTCCCACTTCACACTGTTGGCATTAAACGCCAATACACACTAGACAATTTGTTCAATGTTTGTCAGTGTTTTCTCTGAGCTTCCTTGGCAAACTATATTGTGCATACACACTGCACGGTATCGGTAAAAGATATCATTCAGTGATGTCACTGTCGACTCACTGAACATGCAGGTCGTTGGCTATATAGCCAAATTGACCTGCATGTTTAGAAGACGGCAGGGGTGGTTGTTGATGCACAGGAGCGCAAATAGTTAACGATATTGAGTGTACACACTAGAGGATTTTGTAAAGGATTGCTTTTACAATATCCTCTAGTGTTTGAGGCTTAAGTTGGTCTCATGGCCTTTACACAATACAGTAAAACACTGTCCAATAAGCATGATTTCCCTTTTATTGAAAATGTGACATAAGGAATAGTTTGAGGGCATAATTTTATTTCACAAATACTGATTTGTTTTCTGATTCCCCTGTCAGTCATTCACAATGCGAGCTGAAAATAAGTCTCCAGGAAGTACGCACAAAACTTGTAGTAAGATGGCTGCACCCACGCCACCAAAAAGAAGAAACAGCGTCCTGTGGTCTGAGATGCTAGATGTCAATATGAAGGAAACTCTAAGCACCAAGGAAATTAAACGGCAAGAGGTATGAATTACATCCACTGTATGTTTGCATAGGATAACCATTGAGATTATTTGGTTTTTAGTAGATTACATATATTGTGAGAATATCAGGTGCTGAGAAAAATAGGATTTCGGTATTGTATCCACCGAAGCTGCTTGGTAGAAGCATTAATTCTAGAGATGGTTAAATGAAGAGCTTATTACACAGAAGCTTTTTGTTTTTATACTTGGGACTAGTAGATATCTTTGCCCACGATGATGCTGATTCACTTTCATTCATTTATATTGTTTTCATTAAAGGCTATATTTGAAATGACCAGAGGAGAGCAAGACCTCATTGAAGATCTTAAGTTAGCAAGAAAGGCCTACCACGATCCAATGCTGAAACTGTCTATTATGTCCGAGGAAGAGCTGGCACAAATATTTGGAGATTTAGATGCCTATATTCCTCTACATGAAGGTACAATTCAAGGCACCAATAATATAGTGAATCGTTCCTGACTTGTATATGTGGTGTGATAAATGTCTTCATGATTTTTTTTTTTTTCTTTTATAGAATTTCTGGCTAAACTTAGAGAGGCAACAATGGCAGATGGGACAGTTGGTCAGATCGGCCACATTCTTATTAAATGGGTGAGTTGCCAAACTTATATTAAGCCAAAGTTAGAAAAAAAAGCAAAGTCTTATTTTGCTTGTATGTATTTTTAACTGTCATTTGTGCTGACTGGACACTGTCTAAATGGATAACTCAGTAGTCCTTTTATTCAACTTTTTTGTTGTTTTTACTAACCAACTCAAAAATCCTATTCTTCTTTAGTTACCTCGGCTCAATGCGTATAAACGCTATTGCAGTAACCAGTTGGCGGCCAAGGCTCTTCTAGATCAGAAAAAATTAGACCGCAGGGTTCAGGATTTTCTGCAGCGATGCCTTGAGTCCCCCTTCAGTCGCAAGTTGGACCTGTGGAGCTTTCTCGATATTCCCAGAAGCCGCCTCGTCAAATACCCACTGTTACTGAAAGAAATCCTTCGTCATACTCCTAAAGACCATCTGGATGTAAAGAGTTTGGAGGAAGCTGTAAGTTATTAGCAAACTGCATTTTTACTAAAGGCAAAATCTCCTACAAAATAAAAATTGGGTCATGTGATTTACTAGATCTACATTTACTAGGATTATTACAAACCAGGTAGAATTAGTCATTAGCATTTGGCCCTGTAACTATACTTGTGGAGAATTCCACACCACATTCTCCACAATGTACGTTTAACTTGTGCAGCTTCAGAAACCATTTTTTTTTTTTTGTACACTTCATATTTTATGCCTTATTAATGTTGTGTTAATACTTTTTTCTGCAGCTATGTTTAATCCAAGGCGTTCTCACAGACATTAACTTGAAAAAGGGGGAGTCTGAATGCCAGTATTATATCGATAAGATGGAGTACCTAGATGATAAACAAAGAGACCTGCGGATAGAGTCGAGCAAGTCGCTATTATGCCATGGCGAATTGAAGAACAAAAATGGGCATGTAAGTGTCTGCTACATTGCTACTAGTGTCAACATTCTTAATTTTATTTTGTTAAACATATTTGGCGTGAGACTTAATTGATCACAGATGCTTCTTAAGTCTGTACCATGCTGCTTGTCAGGGTTCTTGTGCTGTACCACCTGAAGGTCTGTAAACAATAATAGATAAACCGTGAGATCCCATTTTCAAATTTATCAGTGTAAATATACTACATTTCCTCCTTTTGTGTCTTGTTACACAGTACAAAATAAACAAAATGTTGTTTGCAAAATGTAATTATTTACTGATGGAAAGGGGTATTTTGTTATTTTACTGGCTTATTGCAATGTTGCAATTTTGCATCCTAGTGTAACTTTGGTTGCGATGACTATGAAACTTATGTATTGTACACACGGTGCGATTCTGGCTAACTTTATATTCAGTTTTGACTTATAGTTGAAATCAAATGGAATAGACACCCAATGGTTTTCAGCCACATTCGATGCCGATTCACTCCCGTTTAGTGGAAATGAAACCGAAAATAGACTGTGCAGGCAATACTATATAGTACAGATCTGTACTATATAGTCCAAACCAAATTAGTTTTGGTTGCCGTGCCATGCAATGCCAATCGAATCTGGATAGATTTGCAAGGCAATTGCCCAGTGTGTATGCACCTTATAAACTACTTTAATTAAACAAACCCCACCGCTTGAAAACTTTATATTACTATATGTAAAGATATGCAGTTTTTACTTTGCTGGTTTTACAGCATTATATAAAAAAGAATGTTCAATGAAGAGTGGTCTAATGCCACATTGTTCTTTATCCACAGAAGCTGTACCTGTTCCTTTTTCAAGATATATTGGTTTTAACCCGGCCAGTTACCCGGAATGAACGTCACTACTACCAGGTATACAGACAACCAATACCTGTTCAAGAACTGGTGTTAGAAGACCTTCAAGATGGTGATGTGAGGATGGGGGGTTCCTTCAGAGGAGCATTCAGTAATTCAGACAAAGGTATTTCATTTTACTTAGTGTTTCTTGAATTTATTGTATTAGACAAGAACTACCTGCCTGGTCGCTTTGCACCAAATGCCGTTAATGTTACTGTTGGCCTTATTGATCGATGCAGGGCATAAAGAGTTACTGTGTGGTCATGTCTGTAATTATCCTCTTGAACTCCTGTACTTCTATAATATTTTGGGGCATAATGTATGTGGGTGCAGAATATCTCTCACATGGTTTTTCTATTGTTTAATATATTTATTTTTCTCCATCTCAGCTAAAAATATCTTCAGAGTCCGGTTCCAAGATGCCAGCTTAGGACAGAGTCACACACTTCAGGCCAATGATGTGTTTCACAAACAACAGTGGCTAAACTGTATTAGAACAGCCATTGCTCCATACCAACATGCATCGCCAACAGAATTAAAGGAACTGTCTGACCTCAATGAGGAATGTGAAGAAAATCAACCCCCCGTCCTGAACACCAAAGAACAGAGAAGATTGTCCACGATATCTGGCATTGTTGAAATGGACCTTGAAGAAAATGCAAGCAGTCCGGTTGTGGACTCAGCAGCTAGTCCTAAGGTTGAAAAAGCCCAAAGAGCACAGTTTGGCAGCCGGAAAATACGAGAGCGAACACAACAAAGTGCTAAACGAAAAGAGACTTTGGTTTAAGTTGCTAAACACATTTCGGCTGGACTTGTTATTTATAAATATTGTACATTTTCTTCTTAATGTGAGCATACTGGGATTATTTCACTGATCCTACTGTATTTGTTACCCCCATTCCCTTTCAGTGGCAGCTACTGGTATGCAGTGAACACTGTTAAAAAACAGAGTCTTTGGTTTTACTTCATTTTGAATAATTGGGTTAAAACAGAAATAGTAAAACTTTTAGTTTTGAAATGACTCCTGTGTCTTCAGTGTAGACCATTGGGATAATTTCATAACAGCTAAGTTATCATATAATGCGAAGAATGTTGGAAATTCCATGTAAACCCGTATCTAGTAATTACACCTACATTTACGGTTTTGTTTTAATTGGACTTGCCCAGCAGTACACTTAGACTGTAACCTGAGCCAGTAATTGATGCCCAATCATTGCAATTGTTCGATCTATATAAAAAGACTCTAGGTTTTAACAGGTTTTCCATGTTACCTACTGGAATTGTCCTTTTTGTTTACTGTACATTCCTTCATTTCTGTGTTTGTGAGAAGTATTTAATTTTTTATTTAGTATAGAGGGTTTTTTATTTTTTTAAACTGATTTTATTGTATTTTTTGAAGATTCTGAAAACTTTTTTTTTTAGTTATTCTCAAATGCATTTTCAAATTAAATTTTGCAGGGCAGATGAATTCTGAAATGCTATTAAGGTTTGTCTCTATTTATGATAGAATGCTATGAGAAAGGTAGGCACTAGTGAAGGATTTAAGTGATGTAGACGTTGAGTAATGGTTACCGTGTTTTCGCAAGAGGCTTTAGACTTGATGGGCTATGCACATAGCAAAAGTGTGACTTAGGTTGGTTTTCTGTATGTTGTAGAAGGTCAGAAGAAGGTATGTTTTGAAGAGAGAAGCAGAAGTGGGCTAACATAGTTGAATATGGAATGTTTGGTCTAAACTTATTTTTTTGACCAATTTAACATTAGATGGTTTGAGAAACTAATTTCATGTTTTGTCGAATTATGGTAGTTTATATTTTTTTATTTTTTATCCTTGGAATACAAATTTTAATAGCAACTAGTCCAATCAGTGTTGTAAAGACATTCACTGCCTGTATTTACTGTGCTGTAATCTTATACTGTAAATACTACTTTGGATATGGGAATGCATTGTTGGGAATTCAGTGTCTGTACATAAATGAAATGCGTGCGTTTTATGTAAATGTGTACAGCAATCAGTCTTCAAATACAATAAAAAAAAAAATCCCTCATGTTCAAGGAGTAAAGTATGTACATAAATATTCAAGTCTAGTTCCTCAATGAAATACAACTTCTTAAAATATCTCTTGGGACAGCTGCAATGTCTAACAGACACTGAAACACATGTTTCCTTCAGTGTAAAGCTGAAATAACTTGCATTCTTCTCCAGTAAACCTGTTTGTCCCAAACCATTCAGGAACATGTATTTTAATGTAGCAATTATGTTTATTTGTATAACTTTAATCGTAGGAACAGTAAACCAGATTCAATGCAATGCGAGCTACTGACCTCTGTGCACTTATCTGCCGGTTTCAGTGGGCACACTCTGTTTTGTAGCTTGAAGGCTGTGAGTAGATTCTGCCTTCTACAGTCAAGGTTCATGTGGTTTCTAAGCATTGCTAATTTTTATGTTATTTTGAAGGTAGCCTAGTGTCCACATTTGTATGGCCTATATATATATTCAAACAATGTTTTGTGTGGAGAATGTTCATATTTTATATACTGGATGTTTTACATTAGATTGTGATTTTAACAATGCAGTAAGAAATCTATAAAGTTGTAGGTTATCACAATTTGTTTTCTTATCCTATGGGCTGGGGTGCTGGGGCCATTCAGTTACATTCTGGTTCTCTCTAATGGACAAAACCATGTGCACTGCAGGTGGGGCAGATGTAACATGTGCAGAGAGAGTTAGATTTGTGTGTTATTTTGTTCCTGTGCAGGGTAAATACTGGCTGCTTTATGTTTACACTGCAATATAGATCTCCGTTTGAAGTAAAACCCCACCCAAATCTAACTCTCTGCACATGTTACATATGGCCCACCTGTAGTGCACATGGTTTTGTCCTTTGGAGAGAATTTGCTTTTGCAGGTGAACCAGAATCAGGCCCTTTATGCAGATTTCTGTTAAGCCTAGAGGCTACCGCCTGTTTTTTGTGCTGTAACTTACTGTGGCTAATTGATTCTGGCCCTATATAGGTTTACTTGTACACATGGTGGATTTGGCTATCTACAACTTGTTGAGCTCTCTTTGATTGGGTTCTGTGTATGACATTTGACAATCAAATTGATATACATTCATGATTGAATTACAGAAAAATTGTTACAGGTTATGGTTAATCTAACAATTAAAATATTTCACTATAAGAATGGTCCTCGTATACATCACGCTAAATATTTTTTAGTACTGTGACTAGATTTCTATTGGCATTTGTAGATTTCACTTAAACTGCGTGGGCTTGAAAAACAAGAGACTGGCTTTGTTGGAGAAGCAGATTTTTATAAAATCTTGGGAGATCAGAATTCCCTATGTATGATGCAGGCATGTATACAGTTTGGATACAGCTTAACTTTGTTGACAAAAATCTGTGTGTGTGTGTATAGATAGATATTCAACCTCAAAGTCCTGGGGTCCAACTCTACACTCGCCATTCTTAGGATTGGGGTGCAAGTGACCTAATCTCTTACATATTTGTTGTCTGGTATTTGTCGGTCTGTTTGTCTGGTATGCATTATAATACTGCTGGACCGATTTGGACGAAACCAACGCAAGGTGTTTTGATTGGGTCCAGATTAGGTTCATAGCAATCCAATTCCAATTCGAGTCGTGGGGGCTCAAAAAGGGGTTCCACTACTACACAAAGTGAGTCAAGGAAGCAAGTTCAGGACCTTCCATGGATGGAGTTGGATGAGAACTTCAGAGAGGGTTGGCAAATGTTCTGGGATGCCTGTTGGAGTGGCCAGGTCCTCTGTCCAATGTCAAGTCAATGTGCGCTGGGTAGACCTTATACCTGTGGCGTGTGGTCTGGGCCTCCCACTAAATGGAATTTGATGGAAATGTCAAAAACCATGACAACTAAGTGCTTGGGTTCCAGCTGTGACTTCTAAAGGTGCCCATACACGTTACAATTATTGTATACAATATCACATCTCATCAGATCTGTTTTGCGATGAAAGTATGTGCAGCACATACTTTTTATACTACATCTCATCACAAAACAGAGATGCAATATTGTATACAATAATTTTAACGTGTATAGGTACCTTATACAGAAAAATATAGAAAATTCAAAATATTCCCAAAAAATAAAAACTTCTACAAAAATATAGAAAATGCTACAGAAAAAAGGCAAAGGCATTGCCCCCAAAAAACATTGAAGAAAAAAATAGATGCTCTGAGAGTCTGTGGATTATGGCTACAAGCAATATCTAACTAACAAAAATTACACTAGGCAGCAACCTCCTGGGTCTGTTGGAAGAGCTGTCAAGCTTAAAACAAGAGAAGGATAAAGTTCAATTAATGCTAAATACAAAACCAAACCCGAGCAACGCTGGGTACCTCAACTAGTAGTATAAATAAAAATCACACCGTTCAGCACTCCCCATGAACAACTTATTCAGCATAACAAACAGCAGGCTTTTAGTTCTTGAATCCATTTCACTGCATGTCTTATGCAATCACTTCTATATACCGCTCTTATATACAGTGTGTATGTGTGTGTATGTGTGTGTATGTATATGTGTGTATATATATATATATATATATATATATATATATATATATATATATATATATTGTCTAGTGTCTGTTTGTGTGTCTCTGAAACACTGCCATCTGTTGGTGAATGAAACTACATCGCTTTTTCTCACACATTCACAAGGTAGACTAGCTTTCGAAGCCTCTGCATCGAGCAGGCTTACTAGTATAATGTGTGTGTGTGTGTGTGTGTGTGTATAATATATATTCACAATTTGAATGGCAAATATGAAAAATACACACATGCCACATATAGTCAATCCATATGTGCCTTCCCCAAAGTATCCACAAATTAAAGGGATCGTTAAGTAGTATGAACGTGGCCTTTAATGTAACAATTACACTTTTATTCAAAATACACTTCATCAGGTTTTTTGTGTTTTTGCCTTCCTACAAATGTGTCTGCACTTCTACCCTACTGGGATAACAGCCAGGAGTTGGAGCATAGGTGTGTACCTTCAACTACTTTGGGTGTGCCTCTTTGATTTGGTCTGGTGAGTGTAAAGTTAGATTTGTGAATATTTATTTTTCTTATTTCATTGCATAATTAACCATTGTTCTTAAGAGGTGGCTCCACATAATGTATATACATTTGTTAAACACCAAACTTTTCAGTACAGGCTTTCATGTGACTGGCTAAGAAGAACATGGTTTGTGCGGTGACTGAGCTAAATGATGGAATCTAAATACGCGTGCCAACATGGGAGCAATGTTTATTTATTAACTGTTACTTATATAGCGCACACATATTTTGCTGTGCATTACAGGGAACAATCATTCACATCATTCCCTGCCTCAGTGGAGCTTACAGTCTATATTCCCTATCACCTGTGTACAGACATTCTAGGGTTAATTTTGTTAGTAGCCAAATAACCTACCAGTATATTTTTGGAATGTGGGAGGAAACCCACACAAGTACAGGGATAATATACAAACTCTGCACAGTTAGGGCCATGGTGGGAATTGATCCCATGACCTCAGTGCTGTGAGGCGGTAATGCTAACCATTACACAATCTGTACTGAGTCATATGAGTGTGATCCTGTGGACGAATGTGAGAAGCAGTAAAATTCTACTATTTTCCTTTGCTTTTTGCCCCCAGGGTTTGTCATAGCTGGGCTTAACTATACATTTTTAGTTTGCACTTAAATGATTGGTTGCTTTTCAGGCTTGAATTATCACTAGAAATAATGTGCAGGTATATTCGAAGCATGTGAGTCCATAAAAGGGCTCTGGAGTTGGAGTAAAACAGATTGGAAAAGAAAATTTAACAGTGGAAAAGTCTACCTGTTAGAATCTACACAATATTTATTTATGCACTAAAGCAGGCATGTCCAACGTTGGCCCTCCAGATGTTGTGAAACTATACATCCCAGCATGCTTTGCCACAGTTTTGCTATTAGAGAATGCTAAAACTATTGCAAAGCATGTTGGGATGTGTAGTTTCAAAACATCTGGAGGGCCAACATTGGACATGCCTGCACTAAAGTATGAGGGAGAAGGAATATTCTAAGGGACCGCAGCCACAGTTTGGTGTTTATTTACGAAGATGGGAGTTCTGTTGAAGGTGGGATGTTATGGGCAACCAATCAAATTCTGTTATTTTCTAAAAGGTGCTAAATAAGTTGATTCTGTTTGGTCGCCCATCGCAACATCCCATCTTTAATAAAACTCCCATCTTGCTTAGTTTAAGTTGATCTAAATACCAACTGTTAATAATGGACACTTAAGTGTCCCTGGATATTTCATTTGTATGCCCTCTTATGTGGTCCTATTAATTTTGAATCCTAAATAATTGCTGCAATCCTCTAGTCTAGTACACACATCGGATCCGATACGATTTGCCGGCGGTCGGAATCCCGACACTGGAATCCCGACCGCCGAAATCCCGACAAGGGGGGGACATGGATCGGCCCCCCTTGCGGGTTCGCTGCGTTAGCCACGCAGCGGGCCCGGTGCCTCGCTGCGCTCGGCACGCTATTTTATTCTCCCTCTATGGGTGTCGTGGACACCCACAGAGGGAGAAAGTTTCGGGATTTCGGCGGTCGGGATTCCAGTGTCGGGATTCCGACCGCCGGCAAATTAACTGCATCCCCACACATCGGCCAGTTACTGTTCCCCCTAATCTTGCAAGTTTGGTGAAACTTGTGTTGATGATGGCCACAATGTCCCATTCTGGAACAAATTAAATCTGCTCCTCTTTGTCAAAGTTGCCAGAGTCTTTGAGTATGTTTTGTTTGAGAATGCCAGGAATGGGACGAGAAAGTATTAAAGAAGAAAGCAAGTCAGGTCTGTGAACAATGGTAAGACTATTAATATTGACCTCTAATAAATATGGTTTCTCTTTCGTCCGTCCTGGTGACACAGCTTGACCTTGGTATGTAGGACGGTCTGCCAGGGGCCAGGCACCTATGCTAACATCTTTGAGAGGCAGGCTCCTCCCTTCTGCATCCCAGCATTCCTCAGTTTCGTTTTAGGTGCCCACCGGAGTGGGTGCCATGCTGACAGGCTGCGGTAGGCAGCCATGTTGAGAGTAGCTAGTGTTTGTTTTTTTATTAATATTCACATTAGTTAGTGCAGTTTCGCAGTGGGAAATTTCTAACAAGTTTCTTCCACTGACAGCGCAGCAGAGGCTGACAGAAGCACGTCCTGTCAGGTCTCTTGTGTGCGGAGAGTTGCTGTCTGCGCTCTCTACATAGCGCTCAGCCACCTCTTTTAGGGGGTCTCCTCGGCCCTGGGAAGGTTCCTGATCTGACTCCCCGGCTAGGGAATCTTGTGAGACGGACTCCTCCCACGATGGCCCTGCCATTTTGATGGGTTTTTCAGGCAGAAATCCTATTAGTTGATGCATGTGACAGGAGCCCAGCATTGCTGGGCGCTTCCAAGTGATCCCTGAGTGGAGGGGAGTCACCGGAAGAAGAGGAAACTCTCACTGGGAGCGGCTTTAAGGGGGAGGGTGTCAAGACGCGCCCCTCCCCGCTGAAGCAGAGATTTGGTCTCTTCCCAACTCTGGTCTGGCGCCCTTTTCTCCACGTCTGTGTGGAGCTGGAAGGAGGATTTCTCACCACCAGGCAGAGTTACTGTTTCCTCTGTGCAGTGCTTCTCCCGGTGACCGCTGAGGTCCTTACAGCAGACCGATAAGGACTCTGATACATTAATCTGTACAATCGCCTGACTGTGTACACTGTGAGTTATCATGACAGAAAGGTGTAGCACTGCTGTTGTGGGGGAGGGAGCGGCTGCCTTGTTAATAGACTGCAGGTCTTGCAGGGTCAAATTAACAGGTGAACAAATGGACCATGGTGACTTATGCCCAGCTTGTGAGTCTGTGCCCTGTGGTGCCCAAGCTCAGAGGTCTGAACAACCTGAACCTGCGTGGACGGTTGCACTGGGGAAATCTGTTACAGCTCTTGTGCAAGTGTTAAATAGGCAAAGGGATGATCTGGCTAGGTCACATAGGCTATTTTCTTCCTCTCAGCATTCAGGGGGTTCCATTAACCCTTCACAGGGGGACCCTGCATTACTGCAGGTCATGCAGGATACTGCACAGAGTGTGCATAAAATGAGTTCCTTTATGGAACAATTTACTAAGGTCCCTGAGGCATTTTCTCCCAGACACACTGGGGGAAATTTACTAAAGGAAATTTGTAAAAAAAAATAGGTGTATTTGTATCCCGAAATACACTTATTTTTGACATTTACTATCCCGAAAATATAGCAATTCGTATTCATATTGATGGGCTATTAATACAAATATGAATTGCCGTATTTTCGGGATACTAATGTAAAAAATAAGTGTATTTCGGGATACAAATACACCTATTTTTTACAAATTTCCTTTAGTAAATTTCCCCCACTGTATCTACCCTTCCTCTACTTAATTTAGATTCTAACTAAGAGAGGGTGAGCGTGCAGACATGGTTTAGGACCAGAAAGATCAGCTGGAAGCTTCTACTCCAGGTATTGAGGATTTAATTTTGGCTGTTAAACAGACATTAGACCTGGCGTAGCCAATCCTAGTCCTCGAGAGCTACCAACAGTGCATGTTTTGCAGGTCTCCTCACAGAATCACAAGTGAGCTAATTAGCTCCATCTGTGTATCTTTTAAAAGGTATCAGTGAGTAATAAGTGCAGCTGTGCAGCAGCTGGGTTGTCTGGAAAATGTGAAATGTTGGTAGCTCTCGAGGGCTAGGGTTGGCTACCACTGCATTAGACCTTGCAGAGGATGATAAAGTACAGCACCCAGGGGAGTTCAAGAAACGTCACAGAGATTTAGTTACTTTTCCTGCTAATGAAGGCATGAAAGAACTGCTTGGGGAAGCATGGAGAACGCCGGATAAAAAGCATATGATGCCAAAAATGTTTGCAAACTTCTACCCTATGCCAGAGGAACAGGTTAAGCTATGGGAAAAGTTTCCTTTGGTGGATGCCCCCATGGCAAGACTGTCTAAAGCTATGGTATTGCCTGTTCAAGGGGGTGCTGCCTTTAAGGACCCTGTCGATAAGAAAATGGAAGGCTACCTAAAGGCGGTGCTTGAAGGAGTAGGATTTACCCTGCGGCCTATTATTGCTTCAGCATGGGTGTCCAAAGCTATGATTCGCTGGGCTGATTCCCTGTGCTTTTAACTGCAACTTGACTCAAAGGCCTTTGTTTTAGTAGAAAAACTAAAGTGTGCAGCTGAATACATGTGTGAGACTGGAGAAGAGGGCGTCAAGATGGCATCCAAGGTATCGGCCACGTCTGTTAGGGCCTTGTGGCTAAAGGCATGGGAGGCGGACAGTGACTCCAAGAAGTCTCTAAAAGCCCTGGCATTTAAAGGTGAACTTCTTTTAGGATCTAAGTTAGAGTCTGTAATTAAGCAGGCCACGGGAGGTAAGAGTACTTTTCTTGGTACTTATGTAATATCTGGGCTCCCGTTTTTCTTATGAGACCGCATCCCCTCGCGGGGCTCGATGCGCTCGCCACGCTTCGGGCACGGTGGCTCGCTGCGCTCGCCACACTATATAAAATCAACTCCATGCGTAGTTGGATAGTAGGGGTATGAAAATATGGGGTGCATTTAACATGGGAGTCCAGATAATACATAAGTACCCTTTTCTTTCCACCCCAGCAGCTAAACAAGCAAGCTCCAAGTTTGGGGTTTATCGTTCCTCCTTTTGTCCTTCCTTTCGAGGCGGTACGGCCAACAGAGGACAGTCTGCTGGGGCAAATTTCCCTCCACAAAAGGTAGGGCTAGATCCCGTTTTGGTGCCTTTGCGAATAAGCAATCTTCCAAAGGTGGGGAAAAGCCCTCTGCATGATGGGCTGGAGACTCCCTGTTCTGGGAGCAGAGTGGGGGGTCACCTTCTACAGTTCCAGGACACTTGGTTATCTTCCACTCAGGACAGTTGGGTTCAAGATATGGTTTCCAGGATGCAGAATAAATCTAAGAAGCTCCTCCGAAGAGTTATCTGCCTACTCCATTGCCGAAGGAACCTCGCTTGAGAAAAGCCCTGTTGGGGGCGGCAAGGTCGCTTCTGGAAGAGGGTGTGGTTATCCCGGTTCCGAGGGAAGAAAGGCTTTTACTCTATTCTATTCCTGGTTCCCAAACCAGACGGGTCCTTCAGACCTATTCTGAATCTGCAATCCTTAAACCTACATTTATGGGTGGATCATTCCATACTTCCATTTCTATTTTGTTTGTTCTACACAGTGTACATGGAGCGAAGGTCCATGGTGTACGAACAATGCCAAGCAGCACCATTAACCATACATGAATTAGTTTACACACATACAGATGTAGCGCCGCTCATCCAGCGCCGGGACTCTCCAAACCACCCCCACTGGCGAGCGGCGCTACATCTGACTGGGATGCAAATCCAAGGCCAGCCCCTGCAAAGATGAAGGCCGCTTCATCTGTATGTACATCAAATGAATCAGTACAATCTAGCACTGTAGCTTCTCATTCAGAATTTTATTTATGCAAAATAGACCAGTGCATCCAAGTTGCATACAAAATCTAATATTACAGTGTTTTTCAGTAAAACACAAGCTTTTAGTGTGCAGCAGTGGCGGGTTGCCCCAGGGCCCCCACACCCAACCAGCCCCTCCCCTGGTACCCGGCCAGCGTGGGGACTGCCCATCCACCGCAGAGACCCCGCTGCCTCCCCAGCGCTGCATGGACCCGCTGCACGGATCCCTGCGCCAGGCAGGGGAGGGGGCTGACCTAACTCCGTCGGCGGGGGGAGGGCGGATTGTCTGCCTCCGTCCAGGGCCCTTTTGTTGTCCAGGGTCCCCCCAGACCTTAATCAGATACACTCACAGTCACCCACAGAATATAGGCATGCTACATATCATTTCATTTTGCATAAGGTTATTGGGTATCTTATTTTCATAGCTTTGCTTATAAGGTGTGTTTTTAATGAAAAAAGTAGCATGAAAACATGATTTTGCTTTACTGCCAAAAAGAACTGTTTAATGCGTAAGGAGGCTAGATGTATATTGACATCTACATTTTATAGCTTTCTGACAGGTGCTGCACCTTCAGACTTCCATTGGCTACTTTCCCCAGGAGTCTGTGGGCATGCTTACATTGGAAGGAGAAGTGAAGCCAAGTGCTGAGCTGGAGAAGCAATCAGGCCATTAATCTGTTTGTGGTTAGGCAATCCCAAATTCCTTTCTGTATTTATTTTATTGTTTTTAAGCAGTTTTCAATATGTGCTCTCTCTGTTTGCAAAACTCTTGGAAAGTCTACCCCAATTCTGGCCTAATACCTCCTATTAATCTCATTCTTTGAGATTAAGGACCTTAATCTGGCCATGGTTCCTGGGGGTTGCTAACAAGAGTGGTGACTAGCCTTAATTAAATACAGCATCTCTTTACTACATCAGTTATATGCTAAAAATATACTGAAGTCCTTTTCTAATTTTCAGTCGGATTTCTGGTTACAGAACAAATACTGATTACAGCTCTTGCGTGCACTGCAGAAATATTCTTAATCTTAAAAAATGATTAACCCTAAATTCACAACAGGCATAATCCTTTGAGACATTATGATCACAGAGTTGCTAATTTTTGAGCTATTTAGGGTTTTACTTTGCAATTAATTTAAAAAGACTGATCTGGCCATAAAGAAAGAAAATGGAATGAAATTAAATGTTTTCAGGCCTGCCTGATGAGTAATGCCTTTATATAGTCCAGTAGTAAAAAAAATTAAAAAGGAACATAGGCTACACCAGCCCACTGAGCCCCTCTACAGGACATGCTACAGTGACATTCCACAGTGTATGAAATGTCATTTAGATACTGATGACTATTCTTTTTTTATGGCGTTGCAACTATTTAAAGTGCATCTGAAAAGTATTCACATTGCTTCACTTTATCCACATTATGTTATTTTACAGCCTTATTCCAAAATGGAATAAATTCATTTTTGCATTCACAGCCTTTGCTTGGATAGTATTGGCCTGGTGATCAGTGGTGCCTGGTGTCCTTCAAACATGACGCTTAGCATTCACACCAAAGAGTTTAATCTTTGTCTCATCAGACCAGATCATTTTGTTTCTTCATTTAAGCTGTAGGAACCTTTTGAGCTTCATGGCAAAGGCTGTGAATAATTATTTATTTTTAATACATGTGCAAAATCTCCCCAAAACTTTTTTTCACATTGTCATTATGGGGTGTTTATGTGTAGAAATTTGAGGGGAAAAAAATATTTATTCCACTTTAGAATAACTCTGTAACAGTTAAATGTGGAAAAAGTGAAGCACTGTGAATACTTTATGGATGGCCTGTATTGGAAAGGTGTATAGACCATGGGTGCTGTTTGATCCAAAGTTTATTTGTTAAGAACAGTCACATACGACAGTCAAGGGGTATGTGTTAATGATTGGTCTTCCAATTTAAGGGGTGATTCAGGTTGGTTTGCAAAAGCAAACTCCTCCTTTAATGGGCAAACGCATGTGCACTGTAGGTGGGGCTGAGGTAACGTGCAGAGAGAGTTACATTTGGGTGAGTTATTTTGTTTCTGTGCAGGGTAAATACTAGCTGCTTTATTTTTACGCTGCAATTTAGTTTTCAGTTTGAACACTCCCCACCCACATCTAAATCTCTATGCACATGTTACATCTGCCCCACCGGCACTGCACATGGTTTTGTCCATTAAATGAGTTTGCAAACCAACATGAATTAGGCCCTTTTATCACAAAATGGTTCTACATCTCTTACATTTTGCTCTTTTGTAATGTAAAATAAGGTTTGTACTAGGAACTCCACTAAGGAGGCACCAGTCTAAACTGTAGGTATGGATCCATAATTGCATGTAATGCTGATATCCATGAAAGATCTTGGCATTCCATGGGAACACAGACTACTACCTGAACAACAGAATAAAAGTCCCCTAGGCTTCCTCTAATTATAGCAATTACAGCATTCCAGAAGTTGTTCGCACTGCACTTTATTGTACTGGACTCCAAAAACTGAGATGACCGCAATGAATACATTTATCTCATTATTATCATAATTCACAAAAACATTATCACTGATTTTAGTGGATGTTATTAATAACATTACACATTTGGTTATTTTCACTGAAAGTTCTTAAACATGGTATATTTGTTACATTTCGGAGTGGAATGCTGAATAAAAGATAGGACAGTGTGCTTTCTATCTCACCATACAGTTGGGGATTTGTAGCATATTGTCCTGCATTTCTGTGAATGGGTCCCGTGCTTTTCTCTTTTGTTAAAGATTAATACATTTTACTGAAAGGATCCAGAATCAATGTGGTGTTACATGCTTTTTAGGGCCATTCATTGCTTTATTGCTAATTTTCCTATGTCCATACCCTAAATTGTAATGATGGTATTTATTACAAACTAAAGTACGTATCAAGGTGAAATAACAGTTAGCACTGATGTCTTTGACCGCTGGGGTCATGAGTATGATCCTGGCCTTATCTGTGTGCAGTTTGTAACTCGTTCTTGTGGTTATATGAGTTTGCTGTCAGTGCCCCAAATTACTCCCAGAGGTATATTTACTCAAGGTTAATTTTGACTGATTTTAAGTCGATCAAAATGAATGTGGTGTTTCAGGGGCTATAACTCAATTACTAACAGGAATTTTTTTATAATTGATTTAAGATGTATATTTTGGTCCCTGAAACATAACATCTACGTAGATCAATTTTCACTGATTTAGAATCAAACTAAATTAATGTAAATTGGCCTTTAGTTAATATGCCGCCGAGTCCAAAAAATGTACTTTGGTGAATAGGAGAAGTGTGGTTCAATCAGCCATTATATTCTGTTCCTTGAGGGAATACTAATCTTAGACATCAACCATTACAGAATTGCTGTTTACTGATTACTGCAATAGATAACAATCTGGCTGATTGGAAATTAGCTCAGTAATTCCAAGATCCACCACATTCAGCCTGATACAGTTACAAAATTCCTTTTGACTAAGTAACTAGTAAAATATAACAAATGTAACAAACTCAGGCAGGCTGAATTGATTAGGCCAGTGGTTCCCAAACTGTGTGCCTAGGCACCCTTGGGTGCCTCAGGACACTTGCAGGGGTGCCTTGGGTTGGTGGACCAGGATCAATTCATATTATTTATGGTCAATGTACCAGGCAAAACCAGTGCTTGTGGCTGCCAATCATAATATATGTGGACAAACAGAAGCAATACCTGTCCCTCACCAGATAACTGTGACATATAAACACAATGTACTTAATTTAATATTTTATTCCTGAATTTCTCGATAAGAAGCATTTGGCCTAGGGGTGCCTTGAAAATATTTTGATGCTCTAGGGTGCCGTGTTTCAAAAAAGTTTGGGAACCACTGCAGTAGGCAAACTTCATCACTGAGCATTCAGACTGGCTCCCTGGTAATAGAACCACAGTAAACATATAGTTAAAACTAACCTTCGTCACCACGTACCACAGAAGCAATATTAGTGGAAATATTATAAACATTCTACACATCACGGCTCCAGGATACACAAATTGTTTTTGCTCACCTTTTTTTCATCACTTGTCTCATATATTCTTGATTATATGTACCTTTTACTTTTGACTACCTTAAATCCATCATATATTGAAGGTTATTGTTGTACACTTAATGTAATCTTTTATGGGAAAACCAATAAAAATTATTTTTTAATTCTAAAAATAAAAAACGACTAAATGGAACTTTAAACTAAGAATCGCAGAGTGCACCACAAAAGTCTCTATCTTTTCCTCTTTGTTCTGTCCAAAAATGTACTGTAAGTTAATTAGCATCTGATAATACATTAATTAAAATCTTATAACAATGGACCCTTGTGTGTGTGGTAGACAATTTAGGCTGTTAGCTTCAGCAATATACTGTAGGGACTGCATAATTACATATTCTCCATATAACGCAGTGTAATTGGCGCTATTAAAACAAAACAAAACAAAAACTGTTACTAAGCCCAAACCCCAGAGTCAGAAAACGTGAAATAAAGGGAGTATATGCCTTCCATATTGGAAGTTCCCACTAAGCAGGAATTTTTCTTATAATTGATCCAAAAGGGGTAAACTATCATCCCAACCTGTTCATGCTTACTTCTACCCATTCTATCTGTCTGCCTCTTCCCTTTAGAATGTAAGCTCCCATGAACAGGGCCCTCTCCCATCCTCTATTAATTCCATACTCCTTTCAACAGCAACTAGCCCTAGGCCCTCAACATCTCTTAGGCCCAATTAGTTATCGACTTGGTTTTCACTTACCATGTATTTCAGAATTTTGTTGTAATAAATAAAAAAAGAGGCAAATCTGGATGGGTGAATTATAGAACACTTTGCATCTGCTGTGTTTGTTGAGTTAGAACATTATTTTCTTGTCAGATAGGTGGGTCATTCCATGGTAACAAACGCTACATTTTGGCTAAACAGATCAGGTGAAATATATTTTTTGAGCATGTGTTTTGAATATTTTGTGCAAAGTAAATGTTTGTGTGGTACATGTAATGAAAGCTGGTAACAAACATTGGGGTTTATTCTAGTTCATTCTTTCTGACAAAATCCTTCTTAGATGGGGGGCGTGGCCTAGCGACCTAACGAGACAGACGTGCTAAACTGAAGCTCCTGCCCTATCTACCGCGAAAGCACCCTTATCCCCACCAATTCTTAAACCTCAACACCCTACCCTCACCCTATCTCCATTTCTCCCGTGCCCCGATCGCCCCTGACCTTTTCCGCGGAGCCGGGGAGCTCTTTTCAGGGCTCCTGCGGGTTGCGGCCTGGTCGTGAGGTCGGGACCTCGAGTTCCCTGGAGGGGGCCACCGGAAGTCGCTGCGTAGCCGCGAAAAGAATCTTCTGCCGCGGCGGGGGACGAGACTGGGATCTCCCCCGGCACGCTGCCCGCCCGAGCAGGCACACCAGAAGCCCGGGTGCTCTCCCCGCCGCCTGCGACACGCCGGGATCCAGGACTCCACCGGCGCGAGTGACGGAGTTGCGGTGACGCGCCGCGAACTCCCCACCCGCCGCATACCCTGCAGATAACCCTCCGGCGGGGACCCGGAGGTTGAGGAAGACAGCCGACAACCGCAACGGGCTCACAGTACGCCCAATAGGTGAGGGGACCCAGCCACAGTATCACCACCGCCATCTTGGAAGGGGCGCGATCCTGGGACCAGCGCACATTCAGGCATTTAGCCCTACCTAGCCTGCCCATCATACCTGCGCAGCCCCACCAACCACCCCAGCACAGCCCTACCAACCACTAGCCCTGATCACTAACTCTGCACATCTGACAATCTGGGCAGCAGCAGTGGTGCACATTCCCTGTAGTGGGTGACCCCTGCCTTACACTGGTGCAGGCTAAATACCACCACCCCACCAATCTCACCAGGTGCCAGGGCTGACCAGTAGGTAAAACAAAAATAAAAAATAAGATACCACGCTGGTTGGGACTGACATCCTGCATAGCAAGTCTGGCAGCAGTCAGCCTCTCACCGCCTGCCCAACTTCCTGCACCTCACAACTACCTGCGACGCCCAAACTGGGCTGTGCGCAGCCTCTCTGAAACCCGCTCTCCCCCACGGCTACGGCTGGCCCTTTGCTCTGGGTGGGGACCCTCATCCTACAGGAATCTCCGACCAGCTCCTTCCCAAATTTGAGGTGCTGAGGTGTTCAGCTGACCCTCCCTGCACTAGGGAGACGCTTCCCACCACCACTTATACCCCTACTGCCCCGGGTGTCCGCCATACACCGGCCCGAGACACAATGACGTACTCCACTCTGATGTGACTTTAATCTTCAACATGTCACCGCCCATGTGACCCACAACCGCATACCTATTGCTCCATCCTACCACTCTAGTGCGTGTAGCCCTGTCCATCACTGTCTCCAAACCCCAATAGTTACAAAAAAAATAAAAAGAGTATTGAAAAATAAAAAGGGAAAAAAAATATATATAAATAAAAAAATAATAATAATAATAAAAAAAAAAAAAAATACAAAGGCTTGAGATGGCTCCTAAGAAAGCCAAAGGGGTCCCTACTCCCCGAGTCTCCTTCCCTGCACAAAGGGCCACGCAGGCCCAAGGGACATCCCCGAGCACCTCCATGGTAGTGCTGGCAGCTGATACCCCTGTACACGGCCCCGGCCTGTCCTCAACAGCAGGCGTCGAATGTGCACCTGACACCCCGCTCACAGCTGGGCTACTATGTCAAATACTATCTACCTTCAAATCGGACCTGACTAGAGACCTAACAACTGCGATCCGTGAAGTCAAAACCGACCTGATAGCTGTGGGGAACCGAACAGATCATCTCGAGAGAAAAATGGAGGAACTGGTGGCATCCCATAATGACCTCCTCTCCTCCTATGACCAACAACAGGCTAAAATCGAAGCAGTCCAAAACAAGATGGCCGACCTCGAGGACCGATCCAGGAGGAACAACATAAAAATCAGAGGGATCCCAGATTCTGTATCCAACCCTGAACTGGAGGGCTATGTCATCGCTCTGTTCCGAAAACTACTACCCTCCGTGGAAGACAGAGACCTCTTAATTGACCGTATCCACCGGCTCCCAAGACCCCGACAAGTCTCCTCGGCTCTTCCCAGAGACACCCTCCTACGTGTACACTTTTTCACTATCAAGGAGCGAATCCTGAGAGCCGCAAGATCAGCTGGAGAAGCAAATACCTTGGGAGGCCTACAGATTTTCCCAGACCTCTCCACTGTGACACTTGCCAAAAGAAGAGCCTTAGTCCCAATAACAGCAGCCCTTCGAGCCAACGACATTCCCTACCGTTGGGGTTTCCCTGTGAAGCTTTTGATTACCCACGAAGACTCCACGCACACCGTCTCGTCCCTTGACGCAGGAACCGCACTCCTCTCAGAATGGGACATTACGGTAAAACACCCACCTGCATCTAAACAAGCTCCTGCCCCAAGAACAGAATGGGTGGACACTTGAGAGACTACTCCGCTGCCCTCTTCGTGGCATATGACCCATAAGTCCCGGTCCTGGACGTTTTCTCTCCGCACTCCGGAGTTTGACCCCGTGGCTAAGTATCACAACCGTTAGTTCCTTAGTCTCACTGTTTGTTTAAACATTCCATGCTCTTTGCTTTACCTTTAAGATAATATTGTCTTATGTTAGCTGAGATGTTTGATGGTTACGTTGATAGTCTATATTATTCTTCAAGTTTTGCACAGGGTTTGCAGATATGTGTTTTAGTTAATGATTCCTGTGAGGTCTACATGGGCGGTGGCGCTAGGCCACCTTCAAGCCCCCACCTCTCCTATACTACTGCACTTGTTCCCCCTTCCCTCTACCTGCAGTAGTCATGTCGGTCCGATATAATGGACCGTTTTGGTTTGTTCTTTTCCCTCTCCCTGTCAACTTTTCCTTCTCTCTCCCTCTAAGTCAAAATCCCCCCCACCCACTAGTCTCTGTCTTGTACCCCACAGTGTACGCACCTTATATACCAGGTTAACACGCCACTATCTCTGGACCACTACACCCATCATCCTATCCATGTGGATCTATGGCGACTAAGATCTTATCTTTAAATGTAAAGGGACTGAACTCCCCCAACAAGCGTAAACTTGCCCTCACCTTTTTCCATAAACAAAGGGGAGACGTGATCGCCCTACAGGAGACTCACTTCAATTCGGTGAACCCCCCTATCTTTAGAGACAATAGATACCCACTAGGTTTTTTCGCCAATGGTCAGTCTAAGCGTAATAAGGTTGCCATCCTTTTCAGTAATAAAATGACTTTTACTCAACACTCTCTCACGGCAGATAAGAACGGGCGCTATTTGATCCTGACTGGATTGATAGATGACAAACTTGTTACCCTAGTCTCAGTGTATGCCCCTAACTCCAACCAGATTCCCTTTCTGTGTAAACTATTTATTCTAATTCGCAAAGTCGCCAAGGGGTCACTGCTGATAATGGGAGATTTCAACTTAGTATTAAACCCATATCTCGATAAATCCTCCAAATCTTTCACATCTCGACTCCCTCCCACTTCTGGCCCTTCCCTGGCATTTCGAAATATGCTGACAGAATTTGATCTATACGACATCTGGAGAACACACAACCCTTCGGGCCGAGAATACACTTTCTTTTCAAACGTTCACAACTCATATTCTAGAATTGACATGCTCTTATGTGAAAAATGGACTCTACAACATTCCAAGGACATAGACATCCTCCCCATCACCTGGTCCGACCATGCCCCGATCCTGTGGAAATGGTCGTTAAACAACTTCCACATGCCGCCTAGACCCTGGCGTTTAGCTCCCCATCTTCTAATCGACCCGCTGCCCAAAAAAATTATATCTGACTGCATCTCCTCGTACTTTACCAACAACACCCCCCAAGACACATCTATATTCACACACTGGTGTGCCTTTAAGGCGGTTACCAGGGGTGCCGCTATTCAGGCCGGGGCTACCCTCAAGAAACAAAACATCCAAAGACAAACCGACTTAGAAAACAAAATAAAAGACTTAGACAGTAGAAACCAATCTTCCCCTTCAGCTGCCCTAAGGAAAGAGCTTTCCGAAACCCGCAGCCAATTGCAGAAAATGCTCTTGGCCCGAACTCAAATAGCCTTGAACAGACTCCGTACAAAATTCTACCTATCAGGGAATAAATTTGGGAAAATGTTAGCACGCAAACTGAGAATGCAACATGCTAAAAATAGAATTAAGCTCATACATTCCCCCTCAAAGGAGAAACTTCTGAACCCAAAAGATATTTCCAACCAGTTTGCTAACTATTACTCACAACTATATAACCTATTCCTGGACCCAGACACCCCCCAACCCTCCAACGCCACCATCTCCTCCTTCTTAGATGGGGTAAACTTGCCTTCCCTGACCAATGATCAATTAGAAGTCCTTAATGCCCCTTGGTCCCAATCTGAAGTGGACGCCGCTGTCAGATCCCTACCTAGAGGTAAAGCCCCGGGACCCGACGGATTCATCAATAACTTTTATACTACTTACCGTGAAACCCTCACGCCCTACTTGACTAATCTTTTCAACACCATAACCTCTTTGGGATCTTTTCCCAAAGAAATGCTAGAAGCACAAATAATAACCATACCCAAACCGGGGAAGGACCCGGCCCACTGCCAAAATTACCGTCCGATAGCCCTGTTAAACGGCGACACTAAATTGTTTGCAAAACTCATAGCCATCAGAATTAAAAACTATCTCCCCATGCTAGTGCACCCGGACCAGACGGGGTTTGTCCCGGGGAGACAATCCTCTGACAACACCCGCTGAGTGTTCAACTTGATTGACTCCCTTATGGATGATCAGGGCCTTCTGCTGCTGTCCTTAGATGCGGAGAAGGCCTTTGCTCGCTTAAACTGGGAATACATGCAGGCCGCCCTCTCAAAATTTGGATTTCGGAATCAGATTATGTCATCTATTCTGGCATTATATAGTTCCCCCACGGCCCGGGTGTTCAGTAATGGTTTTCTTTCAGACCAGTTTCCCATATCCAATGGAACGAGACAGGGTTGCCCCCTCTCACCATTGATATTTGTACTATCTATCGAACCCCTCGCCTCCAGAATACGGGCCGACCCTGATTTCCCTGGACTCCGATCTGGCCCTTCTTCACACAAACTGAGTCTCTTTGCTGATGACATTTTACTTTTTGTCTCTGACCACCTACGTACTTTACCCCACCTTCACAACATTCTTGACAGTTTCAGCAAGGCCTCATACTACAGATTAAATACCACCAAAACAGACGCCCTACCCATTAATTTAGCGGACTCATACTCAACCCTATCTTCTAAATTCCCATATAATTGGCAGAAAATATCTATACGCTACCTGGGCATAAACATCCCATCAGATACTAGGAAAGTCTTTGAAGTTAACTTACCTCCCCTCCTTAGCTCACTGGTAACCCTCACTAAATCCTGGCTTGCGTTTGACATATCTTGGATGGGACGCATGGCTGCCTTTAAAATGTCTCTACTACCCAAACTCATGTATCTCTTCCACACGATCCCCTACACTTTCCCCAAGAAAGAGCTTGCTGCATGCAACTCAATTATGCTTAAATACATTTGGTCCTCAGGTCCCCCCAAACTAGCCCGTTCTAGAATGACCCTCCCTAGAGCCAAAGGTGGACTGACCCTCCCAGACCTGACACTATACCATGAAGCTTGTAAACTAGCCCAGCTTAAATCTTTCTTTGAACTGCAATCAGAATCTCAGTGGGTGGACCTTGAGAAATCGCATGCCCAGATTTCAATAGAAGATCTATTTAGATTGCCCAAACAACTCCGCCCTGATCTCTCCTCGCTTCTCCCAGCTACTAGGGCCTCCGTCTCAGCCTGGGACTTCCTGAATTCTAGACTCCCACAACCCATATCTCAACTCCCATTAATTTCATTAAAATCAATTTCTAAACTAATACCCAATCTACACCTGGCTAGATGGAATGCTTTAGGTATAACTAAGTTAGGAGATATTTTGGAAGGCCAGTCCGTTCTCACCTTCTCTACCCTCCAGCAGAGACTCTCCCTCCCTAAATCCGAACTACTGCATTAATTTCAAATCTGCCATTGGTGGAATCCCGCCTTAACCTACCAAACACCAAAGGGGATGTTACATTTTGGTACAAATTATTACAAGACATTCCGAATTCCCCTAAATCAAATGCACAGACTAAATGGGAAGCTGACCTGGGTATACCCCTGTCAGATGCTCAATGGAGCAAAATCTTTCTTTCTTCCTATACCATGTCAAAGTGCATAAACCATGCCGAGATGCACACTAAGCTGATACATAGATTATACTTAACCCCAGCTAGACTAAACTCCTTCTGGCCCTCATGTTCTAAATTTTGCTGGAGACAATGTGGTAACATAGGTCATATATTTCACATATTCTGGTCCTGCCCCCTCCTCACCGTGTTTTGGTAAGATGTATTTGACTTCGCAAATCAGGTCCTAGATACAACAATAATGCCCGCTCCTCTAATAGCTTTATTCAATATCTTCCCTGACATGGTCGCACCCAATAAACGCTATGTTCTAGGCCACATATTCATTGCAGCTCGCACAGCCCTGGCCCAGTGTTGGAAACAACCCACTCCTCCCCCACTTTCAAAAGTGATTCAGAAACTCAATTTTAACTACACTATGGAAACGCAATATTCCCCTGACTCCAGCTCTACACCTTCCTTTATAGCCCGCTGGTCGCCATGGCATGTATATATCACTGTTGGAGCGGGTACATCGCATGCTCCCAAATCACCCCAAAGCGACCCCCTTCAATTTAGCCTCAACGAGACACAGGACGCCTCCACAAACTCTCCATGATCCCCTATTCCCTTTACCAGGGTCTACTTGTGTTTATTGCAACAATGTTATTTGCTTAACTACCTCGTTAAATTTGTTTAGACCAGATAGATTTAACCTACATCATTATTATGGGTGATATCTTATCTGTTGTACCTGTTTAGGTTTACTTAACTCTCAATATGTGATGTTGAAGATAATTACTGTCTATGTATGTACAGAGCCTATGTATCCCCCCCCTAAACATCCCCCTGTATCCCCCTCCTCTTTTTTCCCCTTTTTCTGTATTGTGTAACCCCCCTCCTAAAATTTAAATATTTCTCAATAAAATATTGATGTTAAAAAAAAAAAAAAAATCCTTCTTAGATGGACAAAACCATGTGCACTGCAGGGTAGCAGATGTAACATGTGCAGAGAGAATTAGATTTGGGTGAGTTATTTTGTTTCTGTGCAGGGAAAATACTGACTGCATGATTTTACACTTCAATATAGATCTCACTTTGAAGAAAAACCCCACCCAAATCTAATTCTCTCTGCACAAGTTACATCTGCCCCACCCGCAGTGCACATGGTTTTGTCCATCTAAGAAGGATTTTGTCAGAAAGAATGGACTAGAATAACCCCCATTACGTGGAAAGGAGATAACCAAAATGTTGACATGGTAATGGTCCAAATGTGAAAAGTGCATATCAACCTTTTATCAATGTCGACCTGTTGGTGTTGAGCTATTTACTCTTGACCTAGACATTGTTTGTGAGCTGATATACTGTATACCTTCCTCTCCCCATTAAGAATATGTAAAAAAAAAAATCTGTTTAATGCTTTAAAACTGTAACTTTAAATGATGACTCCAAATATATATATATATATATATATATATATATATATATATATATATATATATATATATATATACAGGTTGAGTATCCGGTATCCGGACATCCCTTATCCAAATTATTCCAAAAACCGTGGTTTTTGGAATCATTCGAATTTATTTATTTTTTTTAACCCCCTAACCCTCTTTTCATACTTACCAGGTCCCCGGGCGTCCACAGCAGGCCTCCGGCATCTTCTCCAGGGTCTGCAGCGGTCCCAGGAATGCATTGCGCGAGTGTGCGTGCGCGCCGGTGACGTCACAATGCATTCCTGGGACCGCTGGAGACCAGGAGAAGATGCCGGAGGCCTGCTGTGGACGCCCGGGGACTGCGCGGACGCCGAGGGACCACCGGACACCATCAGGGGACAGGTAAGTATGGCTAAAATATATATTCCAAAAACTGGAAAATTCCCGTATCCGGAATGCTCGTGGTCCCAAGATAGGGGATACTCAACCTGTATATATATATATCGCAGGCCACTGCACCCCAACCTAGGAAGTGTGGGTGCTGTTTGCACCCCATTCATAGGAATGGCGTGTGTGTTGGTACTTCTGTATCTATATATTTGGGTTGATTTTTAATTAACCTCTGTTACTGTGATCATAGCTTTCTCATGCACCCTAGATAAGCTCATTTACCTGAAACCTGTGACAGCTGCCCCTTTAATACTAATTCAGGTGCTGTGTTTGGGATTGTCTCACCTTTAAAAGCCATAAGGTACTTGGCATGTGAGCTTTAACCCAAGAAAAAACACATGTTCATTTTAGCTATGACGTGTCAGCAGTTGCCAGGTTCCCATGAAAACCAGTTGTTAGTGTAGGACTTGCAGTGAAATGGGGTCCCTTGGCGATGGGCTGCAAGCTTAAATGCATTGATCAATTCATGAACTAAACCCCATTATTTATTTAATTGATGATTTGAATGTTAAGGTGAGTTAGTTTGTTTATTGAGTGCTGGGCCCCCTGTGTTTGTATTTACTAGAGTGTGTGGTCACAGGCCACTGCACCCCAACCTGGGAAGTGTGGGTTCTGTTTGCACCCCACTCATAGGAATGGCGAGTGTGTTGGTACTTCTGTATCTATTATATATATATATATATATATATATATGTATATATATATATAGCAGGTTGGTTCGTTCGGCACTCCGGACAAAGGAGCAACTACCTTGGTGCCTTCCCGGGGATTGTAGTAAATACTGTTGTTCCCTTAGGCTCTTGAATTTGAGCTTCAGGAAAAAGAGGCGGCACTCCAAGGGTTTGGTGAAAATAGCAAAACTTTTATAAGTTCATTGTAGGAATTATGGACATCAACAGCATTTTGTATATATATATATATATATATATATAAATATATATATATATATCGTCCACTGTATGTCGGCACGCCGCACATTCATATTTCTGGTGCACAGCAAGTCAAGTGATTGCTGTGCCCTGACAAAGAGGTTGCTACCTCAGTGCTTAATAAAGCCATGATCGTTTGAATTGCTGAGTTTGACTATTTATTTTGTCTGAGTGCCGCTAAACCATTGGGTATGGCTACCAACTGTAACCATACCCCTGCCGAAGTCCCTTGTGACGAAACGTGTTGATTTTTATGAATAGAGGACCATTTGTCTGACGTGGTCATCTTCTTGTTTGAAAAGTGGACGGAAGAACTATGTGTGTTTTTTAAATTACTGATAAACGCATCAGTGGAATGGACTAAATGTGGAAATTGGCTAGATGGTACCCTGATTAGCGCACCCTGATAACCCCTCGTTATATATATATATATATATATATATATATATATATATATATATATATATATATATATGTGTATGTCAAGTGTTGTCTATATAAAATAAACGTGTACATTAACAGTAGTTATATTTGGATGGATCTATAGAATAGTTGTCATATCAACACATTTTAACTGCTGGTCTTGGTAGGTAGCATGAGCTAGCAGCACAAATTAAGAACCAGTAAACAATAACCTATACATTTCAGGTGCATTATTTAAGTTTAGCTATAATATATATTTAATGAAAAAGCAATGTAAATAATTGTCCTACTGTATTTTAGTATAGTACAGTACTTTTATGTACTTCAGTTGATCTGTCAACTTGTTCCTGTTCCTATGTATGTTTTTCTATAAAGACCTTTTTATCTAGATCTATATATATATATATATATATATATATATATATATATATATAGACTCGGATAGAGGATGCGGCACACCATTCACGTACAAAACGATTCTTTAAAGAATCGTTTTGTACGTGAATGGTGTGCCGCATCCTCTATCCGAGTCTACCTACTTCCATATGCAGGCACCCATGTAGTATTCCACGTAGGAGGCTGTGCCAGACACCCTGGATCGCTATATATATATATATATATATATATATATATATATATACATTTTCATCCGGAGTGCCAATCACCTGCTGGACTATATATATATATATAGAGAGAGAGAGAGAGAGAGAGAGAGAGAGAGAACAGACTCTTGTTTCGCGCCACTTATTTGTTTGATATTATACTCTGGCTGCCGTACTCACAAGAACCCCTGTTGGATTGGGTTATATATATATGAGCAATTGAGCCTAGAGTCTCAGTAAGACATCTACAGGGATGGGCAGTTACAGTGGCTCACAACACAAGTTAAAGACAATGGTACTTTAAAACTTTATAACAGTTTATAATAGAATAAATGTATTCCTCAGAAAAGATGCATGAGGACACTTCTTTTGCCAGGATTCTGATAATGTATTTGAGGGCACATTACCAGACAATCTCAGAGGAATCACATATAGCTTCAGTTGTTTGTAGGAAGTGCCTTAGGTTACATAGGAAAATAGAACATCTATTAAGTGTCATATCTATGTTTTATCTGGTTCATTCCAAATAAACTACAGTTGTGAACATATTGGAACATTTTGACAGTTGCATAGTGTTATTTGTGGTTATGTTGGGTGTATTTTGTTTTGCGTTGTTACAATAATTATGAAAATTATTTGTTGCATATTAATGTTTAAATATTTATAGTTTACACCTTGGCCCGAACCTTCTGTATTTGCATTTGTGAAGTCTTCTCTTTATGGTAGACTTTGTAATAGTCATACCTCCTGGAGAGTGTTCTCTTGGCTGAATGTTATGGCCTCTTTCATTTACATTGAGAACTCCTTTGACTCTATGTTGTGGGTTCACTGCAACAGCTTCCAAATGCAAATGAAATCTTGGGATCGATTCCAGACCTTTTATCTGCTTAATTGATGAAAAAATAACAAAGTAATAGCTTAGACCAGGCATGCCCAAAGTCAGGCCCGGGGGGCCAATTGCGGCCCGTGCTGTCATTTCAAGCGGCCCGCAGCCTCCAGCTGGAAGCGGGCAGAGCATCAGATGTACAGATGGGAAGCACAGGACACTAAAATTGGGGCCCCGGCGAGCGCACCTTTACCTTGCTGTCTGCTGCAGTGAGGAGGTGCCGGCCGCCACAGTCAGATGTGTTTGGCGTCCTACCCCTGCTGCTGCAATCGTATATCACCCTACTCCACAATCACAGTGACAGCAGTGTTTGGGGAGGGGGGCAGCAAGGGGGAAGCTTGCTCCCGTAACATGCAGAGTGGAGGAGGGCAGCAGCGGGAGCCCAAGCATCTCCTGTCCTTGCAGTGCCTGCTTTGCCTCTCCTTCCTCTGGCTCACACAAGGGGCTGGGAAACATACAGAGAAGGGAGAGGGCAGATTGGCGGAAATACAGTGAAAGAGGGTCAGGCTGGGGGGACATACAGTGAATGGAGGCAGTAATGGCCATTCAGAGAAGGGGGAGCAGGGGCAGGCTGGGGGACATACAGTGAATGGGGGCAGAGTGGAGTACATAGTGAATGGGGGTCATACAGTGAAGAAGGGTCAGGCTTGGGGACATACAATGAATGGAGGCACTGATGGACATTAAGAGAAGGGGGCAGGCTAGGGGACAGAGTGAATGGGTGCAGAGTGGGGAACATACAGTGAAGGAGGGGCAGGCTGGGGGACATAAAGTGAATATGGGCAGAGTGGGGGATCATTCTGATGTGATTAATGATTCAAAGAATGTCAGGCTGAATGGTCAGCCCCGCACATTTTCACCTCACCATATCTGGCCCTCGTCGCAAAAAGTTTGGACACCCCTGGCTTAGACCTATCCATGAAACAGCTTTTGAGTCAGTTGTCCAATTACATTGGGGGCCTGATTCAGAGCTGTTAGCAAGGATGCAATTTTTGCAGATGTACAAAAGCATGCTGCACTGCAGTTGGGGCAGATGTAACATATGGCTGTATTTCATAAACATTATTTAATGTTTATGTGACTATCCTCAAATTAATGCTCACAGTCTTTATATATATTTATTTTGGTGAGCAGCTAATATGACAAAAAAAAGTGTCAATGGCAAAACATAAATGGACCTTAGGGGCTGATTCTGGATCACCCATAGTGATCTTAATTCGGCCCATGGGGATGCAGTCAAAATCCCGATGGTCAAAATCCCGACGGTCAAAATACCGACAACCATTGACCGAAAGGTCAAAATCCCGACAAGGTCCTTTCTTCCTTCTATCACTACCTGGGTGTCTAAATGCATCCAGCAACATTAAATCTATAAAACTTAGACTCATCATCTTTTGCTGTTGTTGCTACCCCTTTGACTTTATCCATCACTGTCACACTCTCTCCATCTGTCACACTGATTGCCTTTGTATCATCATCAACTTTGCTTCATTATGCATATCCTGTCATAGTCCTGTCATCTATTTTTTTAAACAAATCCATAATACACCCACACAAGACATAACTAAAACACTAGTCCACTCTAACACTAGCTTGCCGCCATGTCGACTGGAAACTCCTCCGAAGGTGGCCTTCCGCTCACTACTGCTTCACTTGCGTCTCACTAACCTTCCTCTGTAATTCACAGCACCACTCCGCAAATCCCTTCACCAGCTACCTATTTTCTACAGAACTGAATTCAAGCTGCTCACTTTAATAGTCCTCACCAAACACTTTCCCGTAACGCATTTCTGATCTCATCATAAGATATAAAGCAGCTCCAACCAACTCCACCGATCCTCTCAACTATGCCTGCCCTGTCCTCTAATTACCACTTCTTCACGCCATCTGCAAGACTTATCCCATGCTTCTCTGGTGCCTTACCCAATCAGTTTCTCACCCAACCTCCACTATTTTAAACACTCCCTCAAACCCATCTTTTTACTAATGCCAACATGTAACTCCATGGCCCTTTCGGAACCAGTTAATTTACTTCTCTTGCCATCTCCCCTTATGATGAAGATAGTACTGATGATGATGATGATGATGATTGTGATGTTTAGGTCAAACTTTGCCACATTTTACACACATGGAGAAAACAGGCAAGGAGAGGGTAGTCCTATAACCTTATTCTGTTCTTCCTAAAGCATCACATAATTATGTTTTTATTGTATTATTTAAATCAACAACTGTTATCTTATTGCATACAATACAAAATGTTCGGTTAGTGTTAAAATGTGCTGTGCCGCAAAATATTGCTGTTATTTGGACACAAGGAAAAGAACATTATCTTCCAATTAGGGCTGCCAGCTTTTTATCCCTTGATTACATCTAAAGAGTTCCTTTTAAATGTCAACATTAAGCAGACTTTGCCTGGTTGCAATTGTTTTCTATATCGCTCTCACAGCAGACCGATGACAAAAAAATCATATTAAGACACACAGGAACTGTAAGTGTTTTGAATGCTACACACTAAGGACCTTATTCAGGTCTGTTCGTTAGTGCATATGCACTAATGGGCGGGCAGCTGACATCACCGGATGTCAGCTGCCCGCCCATTTCAGTGAGAATGTACACGCATATAAAAGTGACTTGAGAGTCACTTTATATATGCGTGTGCGCACCACATCTTTCGATGGTTGTCGACCATTGAAAGTTGTGGTAGGTTCCCACTGGCATGCGAATTGATGTATATGTAAATCAGCCATTTGCATGCCATGTGAACGTACATGCTGTGCGAATGGTGGGCTAGCGTACCACCATTCACAGGGCAGATTCTGGTTGACTCGCGTGGAGGCAAATTCGCAATTCCGAACGGACCTACCAGAATAACCCTCTAAAAGTACTCGCACCAGTCCTGTTATAGAAACCATTTATAGGTTGATCTCATGATCAGATCATTAGCAATCATGTCATTGTGGCTCTGCTCCCCCTGCTCAGAGCAACAGTTTGTAACATATTGCTGCATGGGCAGGTCAATGCAATTTAGTAACCAGGTGGCGAGCAAAGCGGAGTAGAGCAAGCCACTGGGCCCAAAGCATGACGTGGGTAAACTTTGTGTGTCCAGTTGACTTTCCTGCTCCCTCTGCTTTCCTATATGGTATGTCCCATCAGCCAGAACACTTACTAAAGTGGATATATATCCAACCACCAGCAGATACGGCTCTCTGTTCTCTCCTGGCTGCTGACATACCGTACAGTGCCTAATTCAGGAAAAATGGGCTAAACCCTGTGTGCACTGCAGGTCGGCAGAGGTAACGTGCAGAGAGTTAGCTTTGGGTGTTATTTTGTTTCTGTGCAGGTTCTGGCTGCTTTATTTTTACTCTGCAACTGAGATTTCAATTTGAATACACTTCACCCAAATCTAACTGCACATATTACTTCTGCAGTGCAAGTGGGGCATCAGAGCGATCAGGTCTGAATTAGGCCCATAGTATTTTTCTGCCATGTATGGAAATACTGCTGTAAGCGTGGAAATTATCTGGGCAAGCACTGTAAGTGAATTGGGTACTTATGTAATATCTGGGCTCCCGTTTTTCTTATGAGACAGCGTCCCCTTGCGGGGCTCGCTGCGCTCTTGCCACGCTTCGGGCACGGTGGCTTGCTGCGCTCGCCACACTATATAAAATCAACTCCATGCGTAGTTGGATAGTAGGGGTATGAAAAAATGGGGTGCATTTAACATGGGAGCCCAGATAATACATAAGTACCGTGAATTGTTTAAAGTGCATGCTTAATTTTAACATACATTCTTGATCTATACCAATATTTTCCTTGTATTTAGTTACATCAATAAGTCAGGAGGTGCTCCTTATTAATATTGATTCAGTTACTAAAATGACAGCATGTGACAAAGGCAGGGGCAATGAAGGCTAAGCCCTGAAGGGGCACCTGCATGTATAGAAGCCTTGTGTAGTTCAATTGTGACAACTGCTCTTCGGTGAACCCGCTGTTGCTGCTGCATAGTTAATTGGCTCTTACCGAGGAGCAATGCTAACACCTGCAATAGGGGACAGGGCAGTTCCCTTATGATTCTGCTCAGCCTGTGTTGCAGGCGCTGCTCTTGGCCTGTAAAAAGGGACCTGCCAGTGAATGCTGATTCTACATGCTGACCCACCAGCCGTTGTCACACAGTGAAGTAGATACCCAGCCAATTCACTGCAGGCCTTTTTTTGGTACTCTTTACCTAGAAGGGCGCCCACGATTTTGATCGTGGGCATCGTTAGGAAAAACAATCGCGTGGGGAAAAAAAAGTGTGAAATGGCCCCCACAATTGTTAACGCCACCCCACGATCAACGTCAACCCGAATCGTGGCGAGCGCAGCGAGCCGGCGAGGGGCGGCGGTACGCGTCCTACGACTTTTTCATACCCCCACTATCCACGTTGGCGTGGAGTTGAGAATAGATAGTGTGGCGAGCGCAGCGAGCCACCGAGCCCGAAGCGTAGCGAGCCCCGCGAGGGGACGCGGACAGCTGTGAAGCCCGCGAGGGGACGCGTATACCTGTGAAGGTGTCCGCGTCCCCTCACGGGGCTCGCCACGCTTCGGGCTCGGTGGCTCGCTGCGCTCGCCACACTATCTATTCTCCGCGCCGACGTGGATAGTGGGGGTATGAAAAAGTCGTAGGACGCGTACCGCCACCCCTCGCGGGCTCGCTGCGCTCACCACGCTTCGGGTTCACGTTGATCGTGGGGTGGCGTTAACAATTGTGGGGGCCATTTCACACTTCAGGGTGCCTATTTGGCCTCTGTGGGCCATTTAACATTGTTCCCTATGCAAAATCGGGTCAATTGGGACATTGAACAGGAAAATCGGGTCAATTGGGACATTTAACATTGTTCCCTATGGGAAATCGCGGTCATCGCGTCGGTCGCATCGCATGCGATTTTTTAGTGCATGCGATGCTCGCGATGGCCGCGATGGGCGCCCTTCTAGGTAAAGAGTACCCTTTTTTTTAATGGGAGGAGATAGGGGGGCATAACTCGTCTCCGGCTGACTGGGATGAACTTACGCCCCAGGCCAGAGGTATGTCCACTTTCGTTGACAGCAATGAAGTATGATCCCCTTTAATGAAACTGAATTTTGGATATTTAAATATAATTTTATTTTTTCAGGCACAGTTATATTTCCACCAATAGTGTAAACTAGCTATCTTTATTTTAAATGTTCTGATTAAAACAATGGCAATAGTCCTCCTACCTGATATACACAGAGACCTCATTTGACTTTTTCTTCTACATATATTTCAGCTTTTTGCAATAAACATCTCCCATGCTGTATAAAAGGTTAATATGAAAATTAAACTTTGTTCTTAAGCCAACGTGTGTGTGCTTGCTGCACCTGTCAGAGATAAATGTATAGACTCTACCGTCAACCTCTCAAATATTTCTTTAAAGTTTACAGAGCAGGACAAAACATCCCTTTGAACATGGCAGACACTTAATCAATCCAGAACCTTCAGGAATTAGAGGGCACTTTATGGTATAAACTGGAGTCAACCTAGAAAGGTTTAAATAATATTGTTTCATTTATGCAGTACAGCTTGTTAGCGTTACATTTGTAAATTATAAATATCTTCAACACTTAGCAGGCAAACAAGGCGCACCATTTAGTTAAAAAAAATTATAGCAAACTTTTTGCTGCCATTCGCACATAAATACAACCCGGTGTGGTGTATTAGTACGACAGAGTCTAAGTCAACAATGTCCATGACAACACCAAAAGGTCTACACGCACAAGGTCGACACAGGAAAAAGGTTTGTCACAAGTAAAAGGTCAAAACATTTTTCATGAAAGTAAAAAAAAACAACATGGACCCCCAATTAGTTGAGCACGTCCCCTTGCAAGGATCACATTACTCAATGCTTTACCAGTCCCAACTGGAGTCCACGTGGATACTAAAGTTTGAAAATATTCACAAAATGAATCCCCCACCAAAAAAAACCCCTCATGTCAACCTTTTCATTTGTTGACCAAAGTTTTGACAATGTCGATCATATGTATGTTGCCCCCATGGTGTCGAACTATTGACTCTTGATCCCAAAATTGTCTATCAGTCATCCGGTTTCCAATAAAACCACACATATAAGCATAAACACAGACACACAAGCTTGCCAATGAAGTCCAATTTATGCAATGTGTCTATGAGGTTTGTACGTTGGGATCGTTACAGTGCCCAGTAATGTAATCCTACAATTTAATTTACACAATCTGTAGGGCAATGAAATCTGTGCAGTGTATGTCTGGGATGCAGTCTGTGTAAAGGATGCAATAGGCTCCAAGGATAGGTAACTGGTGTGATTTTGACAAGCTTGTTAATAAATAATTTAAAGCAGCAACCAGTTATAAGGTAAAGCTTGCCTTAACTTTAGCAGCAGCAAAATTACATTGGTTCTGTCAGAGGCATATTAAACCCTCCCGGGTCCCGCATTTTACATTGTGATGACAAGTGGGGCCCTCCTTTTGGTACTCTTTACCTAGAACGGCGCCCATCGGGGTGATCGCGGGATCGCGGGCAGTACATAAACGGCCGCGACGCGATGCCCGCGATCACCGCGATTTTCCCATAGGGAACAATGTTAAAAAGCCAGATTGACCGCGATTTTGCATTCAATGCCTCAATGCCCGCGATTTTCCCATAGGAATCAATGTTAAATGGGCTACAGAGCCCAAATAGGCTCAATTAACCCTTAAATGTCACCCCAATTTTTTGACGCCACCCCACGATCCACGCCAACCCGAAGCGTGGCGAGCGCAGCGAGCCCGCGAGGGGCGGCGGTACGCGTCCTCCGACCTTTTCATGCCCTACTATCCACGTCGGCGTGGAGTTGAGAATAGAATAGTGTGGCGAGCGCAGCGAGCCACCGAGCCCGAAGCGTGGCGAGCGCAGCGAGCCCCGCGAGGGGACGCGGATACCTTCACAGTTATACGCGTCCCCTCGCGGACTTCACAGGTGTCCGTGGCGACGCCGACACCTGTGAAGCCCGCGAAGGGACGCGTTTACCTGTGAAGGTATCCGCGTCCCCTCGCGGGGCTCGCTGCGCTCGCCACGCTTCGGGCTCGGTGGCTCGCTGCGCTCGCCACACTATTCTATTCTCAACTCCACGCCGACGTGGATAGTAGGGCATGAAAAGGTCGGAGGACGCGTACCGCCGCCCCTCGCGGGCTCGCTGCGCTCGCCACGCTTCGGGTTGGCGTGGATCGTGGGGTGGCGTAAAAAAAATGGGGTGACATTTAAGGGTTAATTGGGTCTATTTGGGCTCTGTAGCCCATTTAACATTGATTCCTATGGGAAAATCGCGGGCATTGAGGCATTTTACATTAAAATCGCGGTCAATTAGGCTTTTTAACATTGTTCCCTATGGGAAAATCGCGGTCATCGCGGGTACACGATTTTGATGTACCCGCGATTTACCCGCGATGCCCGCGATGACCGCGATTTTTTACCCCCGACGCCCGCGATTCTGATCGCGGGCGCCGTTCTAGGTAAAGAGTACCCTCCTTTTTCTTGGAACCATATACACAGTGGTATTCAAAAGGATAACACATATGCCAAGGGAGCAAATAATCTGGCACAGTGCCAGAGTTTTTGCTGTCAATGTGTTGTGTCATCTTCCCAACGATATCAGTTTGTATATTAATGCAATATCTGTATGGAAGGAATTTATCTGGTTGTACAGCCACAATGTTGCTAGCAATTGACACTGGCTAAATCTGAGGTAAGGAATATTATTATACTCTTGTATTATAGTATTATCCTATATTTATTTAGCGCCACAAGGGTTCTGCAGTGCCCGATTGCAGAGTGCATAAGCAAATACATAAAACAAAAACACAGTTAGTTAAAGTTCAAGACATGAGTACAGGGTATATAAATATAGATGCAGCAGCAAACGACACCAAAATAGGTGTCCTGTTGGAGAAAACTGAGGAATTACAATAAGGGGCTATGGAATAGAAGATTGGAAGAGTTGGAAAAAGCTCATGAGGGGAGAGGGCGCTGCTTGTGAGAGCATTCTAAAGGGGAGTGGCACCAATGAGAATCCGTTTTTACCATAAAGTGTAGAAGTTGGATCTTAGGTGCTCATGGGTTTCATTTTGAAGTGTTGGGTTGTAAAACCTGGTGTATCAAATCATGTTTATGTCTGATATTTAGGGCAATGCTTTACTAGCAAAAGGTCAATTACTTTACTCATTTTACAATGCGATGCTTCTTGAGAAACCACTTGGTCTTGATGGAATAATGTCCCCAATATAACATAAAATGGAAGAAAAATAATAAACCAAAATGGTGTAATATTGCAACAATAAGGACTAACACCAGTAGTGTATGTGAAAGTAAAATATGATTTATAGGTCCATAAACCAACATCAAAGGCGCACTTCACTCAGATGGTCAGACCCTTACTGGAAAACAGTAGCAAAAATGCTTAACACAGTTTCTTTTCCAAGCTGTACATTCCTGAGTGTGGAATTTCATTGTTCTCCCGAATCCTGCAATGTAAGAATAGTAGACTATTGCTACACTGTATGAGAACATGCACACATTTACTAAGTAGAATCAAAAATAATCAAAAACATAGAATAGAGAAAGCTTATTTAAAATATACTATACTTCAAAGATTGTCACACAAAAATATGCTAATAATATAAAGACAGATTGGTCCATTGATAGATTAGTCCATACATATAACAGAAAAAGCAATTGGTTAGTTTTCGAAAATAATTGTTATACCTAATGTAAATTTATTTATCTGGTGAAAACATTAAGAGGGTATCCAATTAGATGCCATCCATTTCAGACAATAAAAATGGCCTAATACAGGGATTTATGACAATGGTCATTATCATGGTATCCAATTAGAGATCATTTTTTCAGTAAATAAAAGACACACAATAGTGCAATAATACATCGGATCCAGGATAGCTCCCAATCCACGTGTTATCGCTGCTTTGAGTATCAGCTTTTTGCGGATTATGCTTAGAGTGGATGAGACACCTGAAGCATAATACCCAAAAAGTGCTGGTATCGGGGAGGAGGAGTGATCCATATTGGGGCCATCTGTATAGGAACCATCGAAGGTATTAGCAGTGGTAAATTGTCGCTGCTAATAGGGATACCCCACTCACAGGAGAATAAAACCCAACATATTAATAAATGTAGTATCGCTTAATCTGTTTTTTTTACAAATAGGCACAATATTTGTCTCACATTGTGATTCTCACTGGGATGGGGTGTGGGTTGGATCCTATCCTCTTCCACTTATTGCCAGGGAGGAAGACGACACAAAGTAGTGATAGCCTCAGTCCTGGCATGAAAAGGAGACACACAGGTGACTCACAGTGAGCACAGAAAGTGCACGTAGAACATGGTTAAATACTAGACGTCTCAGATACTAGCCTGTTAAACACTTGTAAATGTAAATTTCTATAAAGAATACATTTATTTAGTAAGAGCTGATACTTTTAAGGGTAATAGTGTCTCTCTTTGTTTCATTGCAGTAGATGGTAGGGGTTCCTAGACAGGGAAAATGGGTACATATATTTTAGTACTAAACTTTGTAACTACACCCTTGTGACCCCTTTAACTACACCCTTCTGCAATGCTACAGTCATGCAACATGATGAATACTTTGCCATGGACACAATGGTATGCAATGAGTAATAGTCCTCCAGCAACCACTCCCCCATAAACTATGCATGGCCAAAGTCTCAGAGTACCAAGATGGTGGTGGAGGAGCAAAGGGGAGGCGGGGCCCAAAGTATATTTTGCACTTGGCCCACCACTTGCAAGCTCTGCCACCAAACACATCCCTGCTCTTTATGACTTGCTCAAGTAGAATCCATTTCATAATGTAGACAGATAACCACTTTATGATTTGCTGATTCTTTTGGATATAAAAAAAGCTAGTTGTATCCTTTTGTAAGGAATTTTATTACTTATGCAGCAACATGTTATATTTACTGGCATATTGGGGCAGATGTATTAAGCCTTAACAAGAGATAAATGCAAGGGTGATAAGGAGAGATACACATACTGCCAATCAGCTCCTTACTGACTTTTCAAACAGGCTGTAACATAGCAGTTATCAGGTGATTGGCTGGATGTTTATCTCTCCTTATCACCCTTGGATTTATCTATTGTTAAAGCTTAATACATCTGCCCCAATATTACTGTATTAATTATGACCAAATATGATACTAAGGTTTACCGATGAAGTATATATCAAAGCAAATAACTAGTTCAAAATGTTTTAATTCTTGTTTTCTACAGATAGTAGACCCATGTACGGGGTACATCATCATGTACGTCACAGTTGCTTTAACAGTTTATGGCCAAGTTACTTTTGCCAGTATGTTGTCACATGGAGTAAGTTATGATTGTTCTAACACTGTTGGATAGAAATATTACCTTCTATACTTCTAACTAACATTATACACTGCAGAGAAGCTGTTTGTCACAGCGGCTTCATAACACAACTGTTATATTCTGTATAAATAGTAACTCTGGAAGTTCTTCCAGAACAATAACTTGGCAGCTAATAAGCTAAATCTTCTGTGCCCTGTGATAGGCTGCCAGATCTCCTGATTATGTATAAAACTGAACAGCAGAATGCCTTGAATACAAGCTCTAAATCTTGTTTTGCTCTAAAGCTTTGGTTTTGGCTTTGGTTTTGCTGTGTCACCTTCTCCCCTGGCAACTAAAGCTGGGTACACATTATAATATATATCGTCCTAGACATTGGCTTGTGTGTGTACACTTGATATGTCTGAATTACATTGTACACAGACATATCACATCTGGTGTGTCTGAAAGGCAGATGGCGATATATCTTGCAGATATATTGTTACATCTGCTTGTGTGGGCGGCCTACTGACCGACCAACTGATATGACTTCTGCAAGAACTGCCAACAATGTAATCACTACTGGTTCCATGGCCAGTCATGTATGGCGGCAGTATGTGTGGATGCACATATCATTTGTAAAAAATCATTGGTCCAGACGGCCCATCAGGAAGCTAATTGATTCCCAGCCATTACTGCATCCCTTACATGTAATTTATGAAGAGCAAGTCATCCTGTTCACAGTCCAAAAGCACTATAGCCTTGAAGTAGAGGTGTAAATTCACCCCAATCTCCTGGAGGCAGCGATCACACTTGGAGCCTGCTGTGATCCACACAGGTGCTGTTGTACATGCAGGTACCTCTTCTCTGCTTGGAGACAGGAGACTCCATTGCCTTTGGGAGTTACGCCTTTGCCCTCTAGTAGTACTTAGATTTGAGTAAAATCATTCATACCCAGGTGCATAGTTGTACAGTGCAAAGATTTGTATTTGTTTGTACAAGCAAATGGGAGAGTTGGTGCAGTAAGTGTGTTCAACATAAAATACCATTTTTGCACAGTGCGATGACTAAATTGAGACAAAGGAGATGCTTGCTGTATGTAGCGGGGCACAATCATTTATACGCCACAAAATAACTTCATCTTTGCAACAGTTCAGGTAGTATCATATAACTCATAAGGGGTGAAATTTAATGACATGCGATTTTTAAGCATGTATAAAAATCGCACTTTTTAAAATCCCGTTATTGGGCCGATTTTCGCATATTAAATGAGATGCGATTTCGCAGCAAAATAGCGCAATAAAGTGCGATTTTGTGCAATTTTTTAAGTCCTGAAAATGTGCGATTTTCAGTCATGAAAATCGGCACATTTTCAGTAATGTGCGGTGTGTTGAAAAAAGAAAAAAAAAACGGCGTGCGGTCCCCCCTCCTAAGCATAACCAGCCCCGGGCTCAAAAAGCCGGTGCTGGTATCATAAAATCAGAGGGACAAACAAATTGGGGTTCCCTTGATTTAATGAGACCAGCACCAGGCTCAAGGTCCAGCACTGGTTCCCAAAATACGGGGGACAAAATGACTAGGGGTCCCCCGTATTTTAAGAACCAGTACCAGACCCAACCAGCCAGCAGGGTAATGCCACAGCCAGGGGACACTTATTATATAAGGTCCCGCGGCCAAAGCATTATCCGCCGCTTTGTTTTAAACTAAAAAGCGGCGGATAAACTTAATATTCCCTTAGCCCAAACAAGGTTACTCATGGTATAATTGGAATACTGTATCCTTAGTCCAAACTATGTAATGTTGGGCGTAGCTGGAACTCCGTGCTCTTAAATACACACTAAAACGTACAAGACGGTGTATAGACTCAATTATTAGAACCACATATTGGAGGATTGGTGGTACATGTACACACTGTCCAATCACCCCGACAGTGCTGTACCCACCTACATATTAAAGACGGACGTCTTCCCACAAAACTGCCCTGAAAATTTACCTACTACCACATCATACCAGTGAAATATCACTTATAAATGAGAACACATCTGTATTACAACGAACCCCAATAACACACAAAAAAATCTTTTTTGGGGGGCATATCGAGCCCAAGTGACAGTCATTGGAAAATTGTAAACACTGTCACCCAATATTAGGAACATACAGGGATATTATAAACCTGCAAATAAAAGACAGAGCCGAGCAGCGGCCATTACATTTTAATCTTATTTCTGCTCTTTATTTCTTTCTAATGTTTTAATATTTCACCGAATTTTAATGCAAAAATATTAAAAGTTACATTTTATGTAACGTTAAAAGGACTTCCAGTGCACCTACATTATACTTTCTTTCCCTGTGTGTGTTATGTGTAGATATTCAAGTAGTAGGTAGCACCTCCAACTGTTAATATAATAAGGATACCATTACTACAAAATATCAGTATTTGAGGAGATACGAAAATCCCATTATTTAAAAGACTGGTGCGGGTATCACCCTCCCCCCCTTTTCTCTCTTAACCTCACTGTTGGTTAAGGAAGTTTAAGATGGACATTTATAAAGAAAAAAAAGGTGTTAATAAAATGATGCATAATGTGACCTAGGCGCAGGCCTGCATGGTTATGCCACTACTTGGGGCCTGGGGATAGAAAATGAATCTATCTGCACTCTAACATTTCTGTATACATTTAGTTATAAAAATAGGGAGCACTCTTGTTGACTTGTGATCGTTCGTAACCTGTTCTAACCAACTTTTGGCTAATATATTCCTTTCCCTCTTTGTAAACATTAAACAGTGATAATATAAAAAAAATTGTATTCATTCATAGCAGCAGTGATAGGGCTGTATGGTGATGCAGCATGACGTTTCTATTACAAGCAGAGACCTAAGACACCCAGAACATAGGCATCGGATCTCTCACACACTAAGGGCAGCTTGCTGCATCTATGGGAAAGTGTAAGCTGCCTATAACAGGGGCCTAGAAACCTCTGTGCAACCACAGCCATCCTTGGCCTCTTCTCTTCTTTAAACAGTGGCGTCACTCTGTCGCCGCACCTCCCCATCAGCAAAAATCAGACTGTCAATCACTGACAAACAAAGATGGTGGTGACTGCGCTAAAAAAATCTGTGTGACAACATTTTAAATATAAATTACACAATTTAATACAGGAAATAAATAATCATCACGTGGTCATAAACCTCCCCCACGCTGATTGGTCAGGGGCTTGTTACTATAGTGATCTATATTATGGAAATCTTTGCTCATTTCCCCACTCACTCTGATTTCATTGGTTTACAGCCATACCACAATTGTGTCACTTCATGAATTGTTTAAGCTACTGTATTTGTTTCATTTTAGAATATCTACATTGCACGTTTGTTTTTAACATTTTTATTATTATTAAAACTTGGTATGTTAATAAAAGATTTATATTGATCATTTCCCAAGCGTCATTTTTTACATTTATTTCTTGCTCTTTTTTCATGGGACTGACCTCCCCCACTCCTAAGTGGCTGCTCTTGGCAATACACTTCTGTATTACAATTTAATATAGTATAATATTATATAAAAATAAATATAAAACAATGATACAACAAATTGTTATATGTAGGTGACTGTGTAGCTTCACTGAATATACTGTAAGTAGTGACAAACTCAGTCTTTTATATATCATTTTTATAACTAGATCACTCATAAGAAATGCACAGTGGCCCCATGCGTGTGTGGGGTATTAAGCCATGTACATACGGCAGTGATAGGGGCTGATATCGCTGGGAATATGGTCGCTGGCGAACATATTGCCAGTGATTGGAAGTGTGCCCCGGTGATAAATCGCCGGGTGCGCGCTCCCGTTTTCAGCCCCGTTCTAATCGCTGGTCGCAGGAGCCTGCGACCAGCTGATTACCTCTGTGGCACCGCCGGCAGAGGTTTCTTTTCATCAGCGACCATCTCTGGTCACCAATAAAGAGGGGGAATTGAGCGATATATCGCTCACTGATATATCGCCCGGCAATATATCGCTGGGCGATATATCGCCCCATGTGTACGCACCCAGAGAGAGTAAATTCTCTTTAAATATTTCTCACACTTGTCTGAAAGAATCATTTCCACCACATAGCGCACTACACCTGGTATTTAACAACTTCAGTCTAACATGTGGGGCAGACCTGACTTAATAAGCAAGGAATGCACCTTCTGTTCTTTGTGTCTGAAAGTGTCTATGTAAACCTCACACATATATTATTATTATTCAGGTTTAAAGGTTGGGTACTTTGTGAGGCTACATTAACCTTACACAGATATTATTTTTCAGGTATCAAAATTAGGTACTTTGAAAATAAATGTCATTACTCCATTTTATGTACAAGCATTAAATATTACAATCAACTAAACTAGTAATCTGTTAAACACATTGAGGGAAATTTACTAGAATGGGAGTACGATTTCACATAGGATGTTGCTATGGGCAACCAATCAGATACTGTGCCAGATGTATTAAACTTCAAAAGTGATAAAAAGGAGAGTGATAAACAGCCAGCTAATCAGATCCTACCTGTCATGTCACCAAGGACGTAACTACCAATGGTGTAAGGGGAGCTGCTGCTATGGGGCCCAGAGCTGAAGGGGGCCCATCCACAGACTGTGTTTGAAAAATGTCAGGCAGGAGCTGATTGGTTGGTTGTTTATCACTCTTGATTTTATCACTTCTGAAGCTTAGTTCACCTGGCCCACCATCTATTATCTTCTAAAAGGTGCTAAATAATAAAAAGGAGATTCTCATTGGTTGCCCATAGTAACATCACCATATTTGTGGGCACGCCGGTAAAGCACTGGGCGTACCCCTGCACCCTTCCTTCCCGGACGGAACGGCATGGCGAGTATGAAACATCAAGCACAAACCCCGAACATTGGAGACCAAATTCATCCTGTAATAAACGTGTCTGAATCGACCCCTTAGTACATTTCCCACATTGATCCAAACATTAAGGACTGGGTATATTTTTGCCTAAAATCAATTATAACTAATTTAATGAAGTGAGTTATATCCCTTTTACACCAAAATCCCAGATCCCACCAGGTATTTTGAACATGGTTTCAATCCAGGTCAGATCCGGGATTTCTCCCGCTTACACTGCAGTGCCAACCGGCATTGTAAACGGCTGCACTGGGACCGCCGTTCGCCATGCTGGGGGCAAGTCCAGCACCAAGGTAAGCTGCTGGGCTGCCCACAGCCTCCGTGCATCACTAGCCCCTCCCTGCCTCTGCTGCTGTCTGCACAGTACAGCAGACAGCAGCGGAGGCTGTGTTCACCCCCGCCAAACCACTCTACTGACCACAGGGCACTGCGGTCCGGAGGTTGGGCTCCCCCATTGCTGTAAACGGGAGCCAGGTCAGATGACCCGGCATACCCATTAAACTGCCCCTCACCCGGGTCCTCCCCGCGTTCCACCCTGGTCAGGACCAGGGTAGGATTCGCGGGAAAATGGACCCATGTTTTTTTTCCAGCTACCCCTTTTACACACTGACGCTGACCCGAGTCACCCAGGTTTTTTACTTGGTGTAATAGGGTATTATATACTCTACACCTTTCATTTTTCTTTGTGGTTTTTTTTTTTTTCAATTATAGTAGCAGTGTTTCAATATAATGGTTTTAACTATATGTTGTATGATTTATTAAAAGATGACACCACTTTTTGAGGATTCCCTCTTTATTAAGAGTCCCTGACACAGAGATTAACATCACAAGTTTTTGTAAATTCTATTTTTTTTTGTTATTTACTACATACCCATACCACATACATACAACATACTTGGATCAAAGTGTTCTGACCACAAACTTTTCTTTTATTTTTCGATTACAAGCATCTGTATAAATTACTGTAACTCATGGTTACCTACCTGACCCTCTCCTTTGGTACTTATATGTTAGTTGGGCGCCCACTAAGCTTTTTTTTTTTAGTTTTATGCATCCCCTCGCGGGGCACGGGCCTAGGGGCGGCACCTGTCATGGGCGGCAGGCTGCGAACATCAGCCGCCACCAGCCAGGCAGTTCAAATTGACAGCAATGACAGCCGGGCTGTGGGCTGCCCGGCTTTCCTCAGAGCAGGTCCGCACCCCCACCCCCTCCCCACGCCGCAGCACAGATCGGATCTCTCCTCCGATCTGCAGCACTGCGCTCTGCTCCCTCCCTGCTGCGCTGATTGACAGCTGAGCCGCCGGTGCCCTGTAGCAGTACAGGGCAGCCGAGCGACGGCTCAGCTGTTAGTGTATATGCAGCCTGCGTCTCTCTCTGTCACTGAGAGTGGCTGGGCGGAAAGGAAACCTGTTCAAGGAGGCGGGATCTGGGCAGCGTCTGTTACTGTGGTGAAGAGATTGGAGAGGCAGACTCTAGTTCTACTGCTGCTGGGCTGACTGCAACTTGAAGATGAGTAAGGCAGTCAACTCTTACTGTACATCTATAATTTTAGGCAGGCTTTGGGTTATATATATATATATACAATATATATATACAGTATATATGTATGAATATAAGGTAAGAGAGCAAAATGCTCTGATTCTTTCTTTACTCTCCACTTGCACACAGCACTTTCAAAAACGCACGTCCTGAAGAAAAGACCAATGGGTCTTGAAACGTAGACGCTTTGTTTTATTTGTGCACTTTATGTACTATCATTAAAACCTCTTAAAAAAGCCGTGAGAGTGCCGCCTCCTTCCAGGGGACCCTGCCAAGGACCCAGGATACCTGCATTTGTGTACATATCTCAGGAAGGCACCTCGACGCCATTGATTGCATACTGTGAGTGCCGGACAACCTCCAGACTCTATGTGTATATATATATACACCAACTCTCCCTCATCTACAGCCTAACCGTCCGCACCAACACCCCAACACTTAACCTAACTCCCCTGCCCCACATTCTAAATCTAAACCGCCCTTCTAAGTGCTTAAACCTACCCCCCAGCCTAAACCTAACACCCACCCACCCCCCACCCCCCGACAGGGCCCCTTGCTTTCAGTACCCCGGGACCCCCAGAGCCTTTCAGGGGTATTTGGCACTTATGTAGTATAATATGTAATGGGCATTATGGTATGTGGCACAATGTGTAATAGGCATTACGGTGTATAGCACAATGGCCCTTATTCTGATCTGTGCGGCCGGAGCCGCATACGTTGCTCCGGCCGCACAAACCAATCCCCGCCTACAATACGGATCGCCACGGCCGTCCGTACGCGGACGGCTGGCGATCCGCATGAAAATGGTGGGGCGTACGCCTCCACCATGGTGGGAGCTGCCCCCTGCATTCGATGGTCGGCGACCATCGAAGGCAGGGCCGCACGCTCCACCAGCTCCCGCAAGCTTAGACCACACGGACAATCGTCCGTGTGAAAGCTTGTATGGGGGCGGAGAGCTGACATCCGGCGATGTCAGCTTTCCGCCCCCATCACTGGCGTCATAGCCTCATTACCATGCATACGCCCCGCGTTTGCATGGGAACGCCCATGAAACGCTGGGCGTATGCATAGGGTAATGAGGCTATTAAGCCCCTCACGCCCCTATACGCCCCCTTTGCGGCGTATACATTTTTTGTGCGGCGATTTCCCCTGCACATGCGCAGAGTGACCTCTGCGCATGTGCAGAGTGAAAACATCGGCGGTACGGCCGCACGCGGGCCGTACCGCCGAGATCAGAATAAGGGCCAATGTGTAATGGTGCAGTGTGTATAAGGGGCTCTAGCTGGCGGGGGGCATCTAAGGGGCGGCCAAAAATTTTGTGCCTAGGGGCAGCCTGACACCTAAATTCGCCCCTGGCTGAAGGAACTAGTTGGGCTACACTATGTAAACTGAAGAGTTCTCTGCAGACATTTTTCAGTTATTACTGTTGGAAACTGTACAGTATGTATTTTTCAGGTAATGTCAAATTAAAAATGATTAATATCGTATTTTCAATGATTTGTCCATGAAGTAAAAATATTTTTCAGCTTAATGTTCTCCTTAAGTGCTTCCTGAGAGTGATACATTTTTGTAGTTTCTGTAATAAACACAAAGTTGTTTACCTAAGAAAGGAAATTGCTGCCATGGGATACTCCTCAGCTACCCCTTAGAGCAGCGGTTCCCAACCTGTGGTACGCGTACCCCTGGGGGTACGCGTCCACACGCTGGGGGGTACGCTGCGGCCCGGCCTGTAATGGCGGCCGCGGCAGCCAGACAGGTCGCTGGAGGGGAGGAGAGTGCATTGCGCATCTCTCCTACCCCTCAGTGTGCTTCCCTGTGACTGGCCGCCCGTCCGCCAATCAATCAGAGCTTGCGGGCCGGCAGCCAATCAGGAGCCGGCCCGCGAACTTTGATTGACGGGCCGCCCAGTCACACTGAAGGGAAGGAGAGATACGCAGTGTGTTGTACTCTCCTTCCCTGAGAGAAGCAGCGGTGGCAGCTACATGGCAGGGGGACACTGGACTGTCCTCTACCCAGCAGCAGCGTCAATGGTGAGTGTGCTGCTGCTGGGAAATACTATGGGGGCATTGCTGGCACTGTGGGGCATACTTGTTGCTGGCACTGTGGGGCATTGATGGCACTGTGGGGCATTGTTGGCACTGTGGGGCATACTTGTTACTGGCACTGTGGGGCATTGCTGGCACTGTGGGGCATACTTGTTGCTGGCACTGTGGGGCATTGCTGGCACTGTGGGGCATACTTGTTGCTGGCACTGTGGGGCATTGCTGGCACTGTGGGGCATACTTGTTGCTGGCACTGTGGGGCATTGCTGGCACTGTGGGGCATACTTGTTACTGGCACTGTGGGGCAATGCTGGCACTGTGGGGCATTGTTGGCACTGTGGGGCATACTTGTTACTGGCACTGTGGGGCATTGCTGGCACTGTGTGGCATTGTTGGCACTGTGGGGCATACTTGTTACTGGCACTGTGGGGCATTGCTGGCACTGTGGGGCATTGCTGGCACTGTGGGGCATACTTGTTGCTGGCACTGTGGGGCATTGCTGGCACTGTGGGGCATTGCTAGCACTGTGGGGCATACTTGTTGCTGGCACTGTGGGGCATTGCTGGCACTGTGGGGCATTGCTGGCACTGTGGGGCATACTTGTTGCTGGCACTGTGGGGCATTGCTGGCACTGTGGGGCATACTTGTTACTGGCACTGTGGGGCAATGCTGGCACTGTGGGGCATACTTGTTGCTGGCACCATGGGGGTATACTTGTTGCTGGCACTGTAGGGGCATTGTTGGCACTGTGGGCACATACCCAGTACCATGGGGTCATACCTGGCACCGTGGTGGCATTCCCGTTTCTGGCACTGTGCGGGCATACCTGGCACCATTGGAGCATATGTGTATCTGGCACTATTGGAAGGCTAACGTGATCCGTTGGAATGTCTGTTGCTTCAGTAATAGAGATTTGACAAGGTTCTGTTATTTTATATGCTGTCCGCAGAATGGGCTGAGCTTATATTGTGGTCAAGTCATCGTCATTGCCAGTATGACTTGCCCCTGTTAAGCCACACCCATTTTTAGGCCACGCCCCCTGAAAATTTCACGAGGGGGTACTAATAAATGAAAAGCCTAATCAAGGGGTACGGGAGACCAAAGTTGGGAACCACTGCCTTAGAGTGACAACCCCGCTATGGTGTGTCCCTGATTTGGGGCGAGGGAACAGGAACCCTGATACCTCACACTGATTAGGAATAAGTGCTGAGGTAGATAGTTTAAGTAAACTAGTGTCAATTAAGACAGATAGCTGCCATTTATCAATCTAATAAAGTATAAATTGTGCTTAAACTGACCTCAGAGTTCACTCACCTGTCTGTAGCAGTATAATCAGACCTCAGAGAAATAGGGATACAATTGCCACGTGTGTATGCCACATTACACATGCAATTTGGCCTGATGTTTCGGCCTGATCCTCTGGAATCTAGTGAAATCAGGCCGAAATTGCATAGTGTATGGGTGATAAGGAGATATAAACATCCAGCCAATCACCTGCTAACTGCCATGTTACAAGCTGTGTTCAAAAAAAGTCAGTAAGGAGCTGATTGGCTGGATGTTTTTCTCTCTTTATCACCCTTGCATTTATCTCATGTTAAGGCTTAATACATCTGCCCCAGTGTTTTACAAACTAATTGTTTTACAAACTAATTGTTTTACAAACTAATTGTTTTACAAACTAATTTTTACAAACTAATTGTTTAAAAACATATTTCTGGACAACCCTATAAAGATAGATTTTCATATTTGGCTGGTGTAGTCTTATGCCATGCCTGACCTACTGTATGTAACCCATCCACCTGTTCTGCTGTATGATATCAGGATAGTACTGTGCTGGTTGGTCTAGCTTTGGTCGCACATCATGCATTACATTAAGAGAAAATTGTACTTTTTCCTTTATTACTAATGTACTAAACACACGTTGGCTTTTTTTAGTAGAACATCATAAACAAACATTTTTCACAGCATAATAATAACATGGCTGGTCTATTAAATGATGTACGCTTGCTATTTTTTCCATGGAGTAGAATCATTGCCTTTTCCAGGAAATCCTTTCAAGCTGTGCAGAACTTTTGGACATGCTTTCAAGAGCAATCCTTATCTCAGGCATCCACTCCCTCGCAGGAAACTGCCAAATGGAACATTATCATGGCCACCAAATCACATTCAGGCCATGATTATGGTGGAAAATGAATGAAAGCTTTGGCCCAGCTGTATTATGTGGAGGCTACAATACATGTAATGCCAACTGCAACAAGCTGCAGATTATTTATACAGTATATCACAGTATCAGGGTGAAATTTAATAGGATGAGAGATTCAGAAAGTGAGAGATTTGGGAAGAAATCTTCAAAATCTTTTTGTTTTTAAAGCGGCAATCATTTACACTGCAAAATCAAACTGGTTTTGCTGTGTATATGATTGCCGCTTTGCAATTGGGTCATTCTAGAACTGACTACTGAGGAGGACACTTTCAGCAACAGCAGCTGTAGACTAATATACAGGACAGACCCTGCAGCAATCAAACGATACAAACTTTTTATTGCAACGATATCATCTTGTCCAAAAATGATTACTTGCCCTCCCCCCAAAGAAAAGAATACACTATCCCAGTGGTTACCAAACTGTGGGCCTAGGCTCCCTGGGGTGCCTCGGAGCACTTGCAGAGGTGCCTCAGTTTGGTCGTCCAGAACCAATTCAAATTATTTATGGTCAATATAATAGGCAAAATCAGTGATGGTGGCTTCCAGTTTTTAAATATGTGGATAAACAGAAGTGAATTCTGTCCCTCACCACATAACTGGACCTAAGGATGACAAATAAGCACAACTTATTTAATTTAATATTGTTTTCTGAAATGCTCAGTAGCAAACTTTGCACCTAGGGGTTCCTTGACAAATATTCTGATAATCTAGCGTGCTGTGATGCAAAAAAGTTTGGGAACCACTGCACTATCCCCTTGTGTAAATGTTTATCACACCAAAGACTTCATTGTATTCAGGGGTGGGCTGGGCCGGGGGGGCAGGATGCCACGTGCCCCCCGGGCCGCTTTATCAATTGGTGCGGCGGGTTGGTTTAAATATTGAAAAGGGCCCTGGTGGTCCAGTGTATTTAGAGCCGAGCCCGCGCCCGCCCGCAGCCTGGCATTAACTACACTGGCACTCTTTGCTGCGGGCGGCGCACGCTAGGAGGAGGAGGAGGGATGCGCTCGCCCCACGGCACCTCCTGCTTCAGCGTGTGACGTGACAGCCGCGGCCGCGCTGCGATCCCCTTCAGTTACAGTTACCCTGGCATGATATTGACTAGTACTAGTGGTCTCACGGTAGAGACTAGACCCCCTTCAGTTACAGTTACTGGCTACCGTAAGACCACTAGTACTAGTCAATATCATGCCACCCGCAGCGCGGCTGTCACATCACACGCTGAAGCAGGAGGTGCCGTGGGGAGAGTCACACGCTGAAGCAGGAGGTGCCGTAGGGAGAGCTCCCAGCGTGCGCCGCCCACAGCAAAGAGTGCCAGTGTAGTTAGTCAATGAATGCCGGGCTGCGGGCTGGGCCTGGGTGCTGCCAGCCATGGCACATGGAGGGGGTTGAGCCGGTAAGGGACTTTACTGCGCCTGCTGCTTGCCGCCTGTGAGACCACGGTAGTGCTATATCATAAGCCAGTAACTGTAACTGAAGGGGATCTAGTCTCTACCCTGGCAGCACCCAGGCCCCAGTGACTGGCCCAGGCTGTGGCCTGCCTCCCAGGACTTCAGGATGCAGAGCAGCCAATGGCTTTCCTGCACCCCCCACTATGTGCCCTGTTCAGCGGTGCCCAGGTCCCCAGACTCCAGTCAAGTCATTATGTGCCCTCAATTGCACTCAGGCGGCCCCAAGAGCAAGCAGCTCAGCAAGCACGATGCCACCCTTGACACATAGAGCATGCAACCCCAGGTGTCCTAGCATGCGAACCCTGGCATCAAATAAGAAGCCCGTAGCAACGAGCATGTAGGTAAGTGGCACTTATGTGGCATAAAATGTAATAGGCATCACAGTGTGTGGTATTATATGTAATGGGCATTACAGTGTGGCATAATGTGTAATGGGCATTACAGTGTTTGGTATAACGTGTAATGGGCATTACGTGGTTTCGTATAATGTGTAATGGGCATTATGGCATGTGGTGTAATGTAATGGGTGTGCAACGTGTAATAGGCATTATGGTGTAAATTTTTGGCTTGCACTCTCCCAATTTTTGGTTTGCCTAGCTCTTTTATCCTGGCTCCTACATTAACATAAAATTTGTTCAGCCCTGGCATAACGGTTAATGAGTGTCACAGTGTCTGGCTTAACATGTAATGGGTATCACAGTGTGTGGCGTAGCGTGTAATGGGCATCACGGTGTGTGCCGATTCATGAAATGGGCATCATGGTGTGTGTGTGGCGTAGCGTGTACTGGGCATCACGGTGTGTGGCATAATGTGTAATGGGCATTACGGTGTGCAATAAGCCTGTGAAAATTGCACAGGCCTGCGATTATCTGCAAATCCATTTGCAATAATTTACCATCAAATGATTTACCTAGTGTGTGGAGTCTGTGCGTAGCCCAGGACTTACTCTGGTGCTGTGATAGAAACAGGAACAGGGTCGGAGCTGACGTCACGGTCTGTGACTGTTACTTATGGGCCAGTGCTCTGGACTTGCCCCCCAGGCTAAAAGTTGCCAGCCAGCCCCTGATTGTATTGGCTTATTTTACATTGCCATTAACTGGGAATGTAAAGAGAGAAAATGCAGCTCTGATCTTTATATCCAACTGTCAAGGGCCAGTGAGGCACAAATGCTTCCCCTCAGCTATGTACATCAGTTGTACTTGGGTCTGATACAGCTGCACCAGCTGCTGGAAGTCCACCCTGCCTGGCACTACTTTGAATAGACGCTGTGCACACAGCATCTATTCCCGGGGACAGAAGAGCTGGGGGCATGGCCAACAGCTCACAGAACCAGGCATCGCAGGAGCATCGCAAGCATAAGCCTGATTTTGGAGCGTGCCACGGTTCCGCATTTGCTGTTTGAAAAGTTGGGAAGTATGCTATACCTTATATAGCCTAAGGTCACAGCTGCTAACTTTGTGGGACTACTGGAGGGAATAATCCATGATGGATCAAACACCAAGTATAAACTAAAATGTATTGCATTTTGCAGTGGTAGACAGGGCCACAGTGTAGTTATTCATAGCAAATTGCAGAGCCACATGCTATAGTAAGTGAACTTGCCCTTCACTATAGAAGGTGACACAATGCAGAGGAACTGTCTACTCTTCGAGGATCTAGGGAGGACTCCACAACATTTTGGGGTCTTGTGGACATATTGGAAGAGTAGACAAGTAGGATAAAGGTGCAAATTTGATTTGCTTTTGCCCAACATTGGGTGAATTCTGAGTCGCGGCCTGTGTTGGACTGGGGCATGGAGGGCCCACTGGTAAAATGCTGTGGTAGGGGGCCATATTTAGGGATGTGGTCAGTCACCACAGGGGGATTAGGCAGCCAACACAGCTAACCTAACAACATTAGTGATGTGTGTTGACATGTGGCAGACTGGTCATACTCCAGTATACACCAGAGATTTGACTATAAAAATGATTCAATATAAATATCTTCTTTGTTTTGGTCTAATCATTTTTAAAACTCTGAAGTATATTGGAGTATGACAGGAGAGGCACTGCCTCACCTGCCCACGTTGTCCACACATCTCTGATCCAAACTCACCATGTCCTGTATTATATACTGCTCCACCTTTGTATAATGCCCTCATGCACCCTCACGTGTGTGAATCTCTGATACCAGCCAGTGCCTTCCCAGCTATTTACCTCACCTCATGTCACTGCTGCACACAAGATCTGGCTGCAGGACCCATTCTGCTAATACATCTCAGGGGTATTGCTTATAGCTTCGATAAGAAGTGAAACAAGGGTAGCACAAATCGAAATCCCTCCGCACATGTTACACCTGCCCCACCTGTAGTACATCTTGGTTTAGCTTGGTTGCATGATTTATACTTTACATACAAACATGAATTAGGGTATTAGTAAAGCCATGTTGCTCTGTAGCTACTTGCTTTCTTATATTAGGCTTTGCTCCCAACCCTGTATTTAAAAAAAAAAAAAAAGTAAATTTGGGTCCGAGTGTTTCAGTCCCTATGGGCTACGAGAACTTTTGTGAGAGTTTTGGCTGCCGTAATATGCGGCTGTTAAAAAGCCACATTTTAAACAGAGTTAGGATGGAGATAGAGTAAATTTATTCTGCCCTGTGTAGTGTTTAGGTAAAGACCAGATGGTACAAAAAATGATAGAGAGAATTATGTGCAGAATCCTGCTAAGCAGAATAAGAAATTTAATATATCATGGACCAATCTTCAAAAATTTGCCCATCTGTATCAGACATCTAAGCCCCATTTTAAAATGCAGTGCTTAATGCACAGATTGGGTTTCTTGCTACAGAGGACTAAATCACTGTAATTACTTATGTATTCACAGTTGTACTGAATCAGAAGCTTGGCTCTGTTACACATATATATATATATATATATGCAAAGAAATCAAAGAAGAGACGCACCAATGAGCATATATTCAACGTACATTTACTGCACACATAAAGCTCACGTACATTTAAGGTTTAAAATTATATGCTTGCCAGCCTGGTAGTACATATAGCCACTGTCGACCTCTCGTCAGGGGGTGACCGTAGTCGAAACGCGTTGGGCCTGGCTTGTTCTTGTGACGGAGTGATGTCCTTTCTTCCACTGGTGGTCCTGCTGATCCTGTTCGTCCGTGGCGAGGCTCCGGCGTCTTGGTGTTTGATCCTCTGGTCTGCAGCTGGGCGGCGGCGCTTTGTACTATCGGAGAGGTCGAAAGTGGCTATATGTACTACCAGGCTGGCAAGCATATAATTTTAAACCTTAAATGTACGTGAGCTTTATGTGTGCAGTAAATGTACATTGAATATATGCTCATTGGTGCGTCTCTTCTTTGATTTCTTTGCATGTGTACCCATTGGATCTTGGTACGATCCCCCTTCTGAAGAGGACAGCACACATTTATGGAGATTGTCGACATTACACTGCATTATTGAGGACTATTTGCACTGGGTATCCTGTTTTTTATATATATATATATATATATATTTATATATATACATACAGGTTGAGTATCCCGTATCCAAAATGCTCGGAACCAGGAGAATTTTGGATAACGGATTATTCCGTATTTCGGAATATTTTAATATTTCAATGATGTATTTTGAAGTATCTTGCATTTATGCTGTATAAACACATCAAACACATGAAATGCACATAAATATATTTTATTTGTTCAAAAAACAAGGTTTCAAAACATGAAACAAAATTTGTGTACTATCTCAGATACTGAATTTGAATGCCAAGCAATCATTTTCTTGTACATATATAGTGCCAGTTACATATCATTCCCTCAGTAGTGCTGTTACAATTGTCCCTAGTGAGTTTTTAGCAAAAAAAAATTATTTTTTTCACTTTCTGGAATGTATGGTTTTTGGAATAATTCGGATAACGGATATTCGGATGCGGGATACTTAACCTGTATATAGCCAGGGCCGGATTAAAGGGGGAGCAAAGGGAGTCAGTACCCCTGACCCCCCTACAGCTAGGGCCCCCCTGTGGTTGGCATTTATTTAAAAAAAAAATTATCTAAAGGTTTTGTACATGGGAGTGGGGTAGTGCTGCAGCTGCCCCTATCTTCCAATGTGACAATGATTAATGGTGCTGAGCATCGGGAGCCAAGGCACACTGACTGCACAAGTGTGCAGTGCATTACTGGGAGTTGACTACGTCCAATGACACTTTGCACAAGAGGGCAGAGGCTGAGAGGTTTGTGCTGAGCTCTGATTGGTTGAGCTCCTTACATGCTTCTCAGGCCCATGGAGGACAGCAGCAGCAGCCTAGTCAAGGGTTTTTAATCAGAGGCAGCACTGAGCCTATCAGGGCTCCTACAGTCCTACAGAATAAGATGCAGAAGGATAAACACAGGCTTTTCATGTGGTATGTATGTATTTATGTATATATATATAACGCGAAAACACGCCAGACACGATTGGTGCAGACCTCACCTGGGTATGTATAAATATGGTTATTTGTGCACTGTTGTTTATATATCCTGATGAAGAACCATAAATAAAGGTTCGAAACGTTGATAAAGTACTACGACTGCTTTGAGAATTTATTTGGGTGAGTGCCGCCATCTGGAAGTATTGAATAGCCCTGGAGGGCTTGGATGGCACCCCGCTGATTATGTTCTGTTGAGGAAGTGCTGCTCTACACTGGACTCTATATATATATATATATAGGGTAGTTAGATGCTCAAAGACAAACTGCGGCACTCCAGGGTCTTGTACAAAGTCAAAGTGGCATTTATTACTTAAATGCAAGAAAGATCCGACGTTTCGAGGATCAAGTCCCCGTTTTCAAGGTGTAGGTCTCATTTAAGTAATAAATGCCACTTTGACTTTGTACAAGACCCTGGAGTGCCACAGTTTGTCTTTGAGCATCTAACTACCCTAAATATTTTCCGGAGGGCACCGGGGCGATATTGTCTTGGGAGAGTGCCAGGCCGCAACGCCGAGTATATATATATATATATATATATCCCCCTGCAGTTACCCATTGACCAACTTTATATTGCCTTTACTCTGTGTTTTGACAGTGTAATATTCTCCTGTGCAGTTTGCGGCCAGTAATGACAAATGCAAGGGTACCCCTGTCTAAAGTGCCCGGGCCCCCCGAAGGCTTAATTTGGCACTGTATATAGCCAATTGGAGTGCTACACCGTATGTGTTTTTTTGGTACTTGTTTCCTAGCACGGCCACCCCGATTTACATCGGGGTGGTCGTGTCGGAAAAATCGGGTCGATCGCATCGCATGCAATTTGGTCGCATGCGATGCGATCGACGCGACCGACCGATTTTGGACCCGATTTTTTTTTTTAATGAAATGTAAATCGGGTCCATGGGACCCGATTTTACATTGGATTCAATGTAAAATATTCCCAACCCCCCCAAATTTAACGGCGTACACCGCACCCCACGATAGACGCCAACCCGAAGCGTGGCGAGTGCAGCGAGGCCGCGAGGGGCGGCGGTGCGTGTCCTCCGACCTTTTCATTCCCATACTATCCACGTCGGCGTGGAGTTGAGAATAGAATAGTGTGGCGAGCGCAGCGAGCCACCGAGCCCGAAGCGTGGCGAGCGCAGCGAGCCCCGCGAGGGGACGCGTATACCTGTGAAGTTATATGCGTCCCCTTGCGGGGCTCGCTGCGCTCGCCACGCTTCGGGCTCGGTGGCTCGCTGCGCTCGACACACTATTCTATTCTCACCTCCACGCCGACGTGGATAGTAGGGGAATGAAAAGGTCGGAGGACGCGCACCGCCGCCCCACGCGGGCTCGCTACGCTCGCCACGCTTCGGGTTGGCGTCTATCGTGGGGTGACGACGGGGACATCTATAATGTGAAATGGGTCATATTGGCCCATTTCACATTTTTCACATTTTTTCACTATTTCAATGTTAAAAAATATTTTAACATTGAAGCCTATGGAAAAATCGGGGGCATTGCGTCGGGACCATTGTTAATGGTCCCGACCGACGCGATGCCCCCGATATTTTACCTTTCCCGACACGATTTCAATGTTAAAATATTTTTTAACATTGAAGCCTATGGGGAAATCGGGGGCATCGCGTCGGTCGCGTCGTGACCATTGTTAATGGTCCCGACCGACGCGATGCCCCCGATATTTTGTCCTAGCCGGCCAAATGGACCTGATTTCAAAGGAAATCGGGTCCATCGTATGGATCGTGTACCTTAACTTAAAGGTACACGATCCATACGATTGTGGCCGTGCTAGGAAACAAGTACCGTTTTTTTTTAGTTATTTAATTTATATTATACTCTGTGACAAGCTTGGTCTGTTTAGTTGTGGACAGGGTCACTGGGAATGTCAGCAAAAGCTAGTATTGTACAATCTCATTCAAATATTCACAGAGGATTCTTTTTCCTTTCAAGAACTTTGTTTTGGCTTAAACTGTTCTTCATAAGCCTATGGCTCATACATGGCATTGTGGCAGATCTGTAAAGCACTGGTAGAAAGTCATAGCAGCGTTTGGTAATGGCACACAGGTGACTATTGCCTATAATATGAGCATCTATTTCTAAGCATGCATTTCATATGATAGTATATGGAAAACTTGGCCTGTACCAGGGGATATAGGAGTAAGGAAGCAGGAAGTAATGATCATTAGTCCAGGAAATAGCCCGTCCCTTTTGATCAGAGCCATCAGTGACAGCCATGAGCCAGAAGTCAGCTTGATGCCCTTTTGTCTGCTCATTGCTTTTACAAAACTGTTTTTTCCCCCTATGGCACCACTTTAGTTCCTTCCTGAGAATGTGTTTATAAGAGTAACCGGCAACGTTCTATCCTCAATATGTGTGGCTACGTTACTCAATATGGAGCTGTATGAAGTCAGCAGTTCATCAAGCTGCAATCAGTAGGAGTGCAAGTATACAGCAGTACCAGGCTCGCAATGTATATGGAAAGAAATAACATGATTATTGTTGGAAGGCCAAGTTCACTGGTCATATTATCATCATGGTTAGGGTTATTTTAGTAAAGATATCTGGCTGAACATATAAGAAATCAATTAAAAGCTAATTTTTGTGTTTTTTTGTGTGCATATGTTGCCTAAGCAGGAAAAAACATTCTGTCTGCCGTGTTTGTTTCCATGTACCAGTGTAAGGATTCCCAGCACCCTAGGCAAAACTTCAACCTACTGCCCCCCCCCCTCCATACTGCCACTAATAACCCTTTCCAAAAGGGGGCTGCAGAGAGAGGGAGAGGGATGAATCACATAGTACAGTACCTCCTAATCCTGCTTACTCCATGTGTACCTCGCTAAATACCCCCTCCCCCTTCAATTCAAAGCCGCGCGGTGTACCTCATTAGTGCCAGGATCTCCGGCTTACAGCTCCTGCTATAGCGTTCGGCAGCGCCAGTTCTCCCCCCCCCCCCCCACTGACGGCTCCTGCTGTAGCGATCATCAGCGCCGCTGACCCAATTCTACCCTTCCTGGGCACCAGGACTCTCGCTGATATGCGATGTCATGTGGGTAGGAAAGGGGAAGTTCAGATGACGGGGTGCCCAGGAAGGGCAGCACAGCCGCTGCCACTACCTGGCAGCACTGTTTAAAAAAAACGACTTCAGAGAGGGTGCAGGGAATTGCCTGCTGGTCCATGGGGCCCCTCAACCCCCCGGGCCCCATAGCAGTTGCACCCCCTGCACCCTCCATAGTTACGCCACTGCGGGTAGATGTAACATGTGCAGAAAGAGTTACAGTTGGGTGGGGTTTGTACTTCAAACATTATATTTATATTGCAGTGTAAAAATAAAGCAACCAGTGTTTACCCTGCACAGAAACAAAATAACACCCAAATATAACTCTCTCTGCACATGTTACATCTGCCCCACCTGCAGGGCACATGGTTTTGTGCATTAGAGAGAGAATTTGCTGTTGTGAGTGAACCAGAATCAGGCCTCAAAGGTGCTTTGCAAGTGAACCTGAATCAGGCCCAATATTTCTGATGTATTCTTTATCTGCTATATAACCTGTACTAAAAATCTTGTCATTCATTTGCTGCCAATGCAAAATATGGAGGATTATTTTCAACCAGAAATACTTAAAGTTTAGTATTTTTCATTAATGCAAACTGGAATATACAGTATATCTATTTGCTACTATCCATGACACCAAAAAAACGTTTCTTTAGAAAATATGTTAAAGGAAAACAAGCAGAAGCCCCAGCAATGTGCAATTTTAACATTCTCTGTAAGCAAGGGTTCCGGTTATAACTAATGCCGGGTACACTGGACGATATTGCAAACAAATTTGCCTAGAACAACATTTCGGGCCTTATTCTGATCTGAGCTCAGTACAAATTTGTTCTTAAAATGGGCAAAACCATGTGCACTACAGGTGGGGCAGATGTAACATGTATAGAGAGAGTTAGGTTTGTGTGAGTTATTTTGTTTCTGTGCAGGGTAAATACTGGCTGCATTATTTTTACACTGCAATTTAGATTTCAGTTTCAGCACACCCCACCCAAATTTAATTCTCTTTGCACAGGTTACATCTGCTCCACCTGCAGTGCACATGGTTTTACCCATTTTAAGAACAAATTTGTACTGAGCTCAGATCAGAATAAGGCCCTTCGTTTTGACAACTTCTTACAAGTTCTTAAAAATCATCTAGTGTGCACCCACTACATTGCCAGCAATACCCACTCACTCCCGTGGGTCACTAGTGATGTATGGTCCTGCTCCTTCCCTTCCTGCGTCATCGCTTCCGGCACAGGCAAGTGTGTATGCACTTGCCGATGCTGGCTACCCCTCCCAATGCTGGCTACCCCTCCAGTAATGATGTTGAGCATCTTATAATTATTATTGTATACAGTTTGGATGCCATGAAATTTGGAACCACAGAGTTACAGCAGTAACGGGCAGCATAGTTAAAGTGTCCATGGTGTGTAGACACAATGTAATTCCAGGCCTGAGTTTGCTCTCCCGGATATCAAGGTTCACATTACTGTGATAAGTAACTGGTGTATCAAGGACTTTTCTCATATACCAGTGTGTGTGTGTGTGTGCACTGCAAGGAGCTTCCGAGAAACGTACTCCCACTCTCAGTTGTGTGTTTATTAGTTTATGCTGATAAAAGGTTATATTTTATTGCTTGTTATACAATCCAGAATTACTCATGAGATTAGAATGATGCCTGGTACGGAAAATCAGCTTATTTTGAGCACAAATATGTTTGGAACAAACTTCATTGCATCTAAAAATAAAAGGATTTGGAAAAAAAAAAATAGAATTAATCCAAATCTTTTCCAAATAATTGCCACTAAGTCTGTGTTACATACAAATGTGTCCTAATTCACATGACATTTGTGTGGTATCTGATGCATGGAGTGACTAAGGGCCTGATTCAGAGAGGGATGTAGGTACTCCGTTGTATGCAAATTCCCGGTACTATGGGTGCAGCAACGCCAACCACATCTGAATCATTACTTTATTTCTAATTGCCAGAAACCGCCTCCATTTTCTTACCATATCCATCAGTAATTATTCAACTATAGAATGCATTTTAGCTGGTCACTTGTGTCCATATTTTTGAACCCCCTTAAAGCATAAATAATAGGAACATGGGTAAATGAATGCTGTTAGTAATTGCCATTTTCCTTGTTCTTTCCCTTCAGCTTTCCAGTAATGATTAATATTTATGATTAATTTGATAGTATCACATACAGCACATTCTTTATCTCTAATTAATTGGGGTCAATTTAATTAGGGACAAAGTGGACAAATTGCCCTTGAAACAGCGAATAAAAACCAGCAATGACACACAAACTCGCCCTGTTCCCTACCCACTCTCGCACTGGACCATATGGGGCTGCAGTCTGACGGTACTAAAGTTTGACATAGAGGGAGTTATTCTGATTCACTCGGAAAGGCACAATCACTCTCTAATGGACAAAACCATGTGCACTGCAGGTGGGGCTGATGTAACACATACCTCCCAACTTTGCCAGTTTAGCGGGGCGACGAATTTTTTGGGGTGTGGCCTAATTTGGGGGCGTGGCCTACACTTACGGCTCTCCCGTGAGGCCACGCCCTCATTTTGCCGCTATGGGGGCATGACCCAGAGGCTCTGTGAGCCTCTAGCCATGCCCCCAGCCCCTTGGCTGCAGGAATAGACGCTGTGCGCGTGTGCACAGCGTTTATTCCCCGCTGCTTAGCAGCTGACAGGGGGGACTCCCAACAGCCTCCCCACACCGCGGGACACTGCCGCCCGCGGGTGGGACAGCGGGACAGGCCCTGATAATCGGGACTGTCCCGCTAAAATCGGGACTGTTGGGAGGTATGTGTAACATGTGCAGAGAGAGTTAGCTCCTAGTTTAAATGACATCATTTTGATTGTGTTTATCTGTGCTCTGGTAACATCCTGTGCCTCCTTCTCTCTCCTCACATACAGCATATGCTAAGAGTGTGACCTGTTTTATCCATTCATTTTTCTGTACCAACCCTGTCAGGCTGTCACAAATGTAGTGACAGCACTGAGCGGTAAAAGAAGGTGCTCAGTCGCCTCTGGGATGAGCTCCGGCAATGTACGGCACCTCTCTGTAGACTCCAGTGTTAGAAGAATTTAACACACGGGAGTCCACAGAGAGCCATGCAGACACCGCACGCTGCTGGAATTCAGCCCGGAGGTGATGGAGCACTTATTTTTATTCAAATACAGTAAGATACCCCAGGGTGCAGGGGATGCAGCTGCTATGGGGCCCAGCGGCTGGGGGGGCCTGAGGCCCCAGCAGGCAGTCCCCAGCACCCTATATCACTGTCCTGTGCTCCTTTTCAGGCTATGAGTCTGCAGGGGTAGTGTGCAGACCCGAAGTTGTGAGATGCTGCCAAAAGGGAGAAGCAGAGGTAGTGCCAGGGTGACCCGAGATGGCCAATTGGAGACACGGCGCAGAGGAGGAAACGAGTCACCCTGCGCTGCCCATAGGCGGGGAACCCGATGGGAGGAAGAAACAAGGCACCCGGCACCAATGGGCGGGGAACCCGGGGTGCGGAGGATCTAACAAGGCACCCAGCGTCGGGAGGAAGGAAAACGGCACATGGCGCCGGTGAGGAGGGGACCCAGCGCCGGTAGGAGAGAGAGCAAATGACCCAGCACTGTCAGATGTATACAGGTAATTAATTTGTATTGAGGAGGACACACACACAGTCCCTGTCTGCCTGTCACAACCCTTTCAAACCCCTACTCTCTCTCCTCTCCCTTCTCCCCCTCTTCTTTCCCTTCTACCCCTCTCCATTCTTCCCGTCCCTCCCCCTTTCCCTTTCTCCCCTATCCCACCACTCCTTTCTTCCACCTCATCTCCCTGCTCCACTGTCCTCCCCCCTCCTCTGCCCCCCCATCCTATCTCCGCTCTCTATCTTTACCCTCCCTCTCTCTCCCCCATCCCTTTCCTCTCTTTAGCCCCGTACACATGGGGTGATTTAAGCACATATCGCAGAAGATATGGTTGCTCAGTGTGTACAGGGCAACGGTCACTAAGAGTGTGCGCTAGCGACCAGCTGTGCGACACGTGGCTTTCCCATTCAGCGTGTCTCGTTTGTTGCTGCGATTTGGTCGCTGAGCATTATTAAGTAAAAATTGCACATCGACAAAATCGCTCCATGTGTATGGAACTTTTCTCTATTGCCCTGCTCTCTCTGCCCTTTCTTTCTCCTCTATCTCTCCTCTCCACATTTTTTTCTTTCTCTCTCTCTCTCTCTGATGGTCTCTACCTGGCACTGTCTCTCCCTGACACCCTCTATCTCTTTTCTGTCTCCCCCTTTGGCTCCCTTACACCCCCTCTGCCACTTTTTCTCCCAGTCACTCTTTTTTTCTGTGTGGGCAGGATGCTCTAAACTGAAAATGCTGTAGAAACTCCTTTATCAAGGTTTTTACCACATTTTCATATGCTCTCAAGCCGCTCCATCGGGGCACCGCTGCAGCGGGAAATGCCAGTTGCGGCGAGAAGCCTATGGGCTTCCCTACGCAGTGCTGTGTGATGGGTCCTTCACGGATCCCTCTCAGCATGCACATGAGTGACTCCCGGGTCTCAGACCTGGAAGTTCAGGGACAGTGCTCCATAGCAAAGGACAGTTCTTATCGCAAGAGCTGTCCTTTGCGTTACTAACTGTTAGTACATATGCGATTAGTAAGAATGCGGTGGTCAGCGGAGAGGTGCGGCGGATGTTAGAGCATCCCACCCGCTATCCCTGACACCCTCATTCGCTTACTGATTCCCTGCATATTGCAGTATATGTGATTACCAGAAAATCCTGTGTTAAAAAACAGGGGATGTGGGCTCATAGGGACAGTCTAGGATCAGGGACTCCGGTGATGGCTCAGGGCCGCTAGGCTGTGTGGCATTGTAAATCACATGACACTGCGTCAGATAAATCACATGTGATTTATCTGACGCAAATTGGATGTAGAAAACGGCACATCAAGTGTCAAATTGTATGTAGGCCTCCTGGGAAGCTGCTGGGGAAGTTCAAGGGAAATCAGATGCAATTTACAGGTCAGATAAATCTTACTAGTGTATGGGGGCCTTAAAACAATAAATTTCTCCATTGTGAGACGAATAAAGGAATTCTATCTAAACATTGTAATCACCATGGACTCACACTAGAAATGTAGTTCTGTCTTAAGGTGCCCACACACTAGAACGATTTTTGGGCCGATTGGCCGATTTTCGATAAATCGGCCGATATTTACAGATAATCGGTCAAAAATCGGTCGAAAATCGGCCGATGCTCGCTCCCGTGGATCTTTTGCTAAATCTTCTGATCTTACGTGCTGCACAAAAGATCAGAAGATTTAACAAAAGATCCATAGGAACGCACACGGGATCTTAAGAAAAATCTTTGGTAAAGATGTGCGCTTGCCTGAAATCTTTTGTCCAGATTGGACAAAAGATTTGAAGGCTAATTTATGCGCACATCTTAAGATCGCAGATCTTTCTAGTGTGTGGGCACCTTTAGATTTTTTTCCTCCAACCTACATACCTCCCAGAATAAATATTTGTTTAATCCACAGAGGTATATTCTATTCTGTTTTACTAACATATAAATCACATCACTATGGGCTCAGAATCTACACTTTGAATGATTAGTGCCCGTTAGGAACATGTTGTGAAAGTCTAGGTGCACACACGCCATTTTGTGATAGTATGGCCGCCATTTTGGTTCGCAGAGTTGCGCAAATAAAGTTTCCATACCCGAGTACGTGTGACAATGTGGACCAGAAGAGTAGACATACTATCACACATAAATTCATAATAACACACTTACACGAAATGATATATAGTTAAAAGGTTTAGAACGCCACACATAGCTTAGTTAGCCCTGCACACACCTGATTGTATCGTGTTTAGTACCGTTCCGCTCAGCTCATCATGCAAAGTATTCCGGTCATTGCGAATATTTCGCAATGTACACTGTCCGATAGTTATGGATAAAATCCATATTCCAGAGACAGTTTCTGTTGTAAATAGTTAACAAAGGAAACTAGCTCAAACCGGTTCTTATCCTTGCTGACGCCGAAACCACCAAACAAAGGACTCTTAAAGTTCACTCCCCTGCACCTGGTCAGACCAGGTACAACGTCTAACCCCCAATCACAGTGGACCGGACATATGATCTCTGGCCAATGAGAATGGCCTTTGACCTCCCCCTTCTGACCCTATAAGATAGGCGACCCAGAGCAGCCAGGGTCTCTTCGGCACAACTACCTTCCCTGGACCTTCCTACCGGACTATCGCTCATTCCTGAACGATAGTGAGCTCTGACCGGACTGCGCTTCGCATACTAGATGACCACGGTAAACGGTTGCATTTTCACGGTATTTATCCTTGTAGTATTGTTGGCTGGTTGTGTCTTGTATTATTGTATTCTTTCCCCTTAGCAGAGAGTGTTTAGTATTCATTGTTATTGTATTGTATCACTTGTTATACCTGTTTATTCTTAATTCTGTAACCCCCTTTTGTCCATTAGGGACTTTAATACAATCTCTTTATGGAGTTCTAACCTCCTTATTTCTATTCCGTGGTCGTGTCTAGTTATTCGCATAATAGCGATAAGGTACATTAAGGACTCTGTCCTTACATTGCGGACTCTGTCCTTTAAGGTATATTCTCACAATTGGAGACAAGTCCTGCGAAAGGATCTCTTATTAAGGTATCGGTTCTTGGTGTATAACATACAATAGACTGTACGCTGCGCTGCGCTACGTTTTGTTCGCACGCAGTTAGGTATAAAGGGTAAGCAGGTTACGGACACATTACGTAACCTGCGCTTTCCACTTATTGTCTCCTTGGTCATATCATATCAGCATTAACAATTGGGGGCACGTCCGTCCGCTCCACATTCCAGAACTCAGTACCAGGCGTGCGACCCGACCTATACCAGCAAAAGGGTGGAAGTATTATCCATTGCTGGATAGGCCAGGTCCACGGCGGTGCGGGGTTCGGGAAGTGCTAGCGCTGAACCCGGAGCACAATGAGTGAAAGCCACGTGTTTAAAAGCATATATTAAGTGTTTAATAAACTGTACTTCTGCCTGCCACAAGTAGTTTAACGGGGTATAGTGTATTGAGTTGCTTGTTCATTACAGTATATGTACCACGTGCGATAAGGTTCGCACACGTGGAATCTGTGTTTATTATAGTACATAGAGGATCCCCTCTGTGCAAAACTATAATTGTTTATTGCTAGTTACCACAAAAACAGGGACTCCGCCACGTGGCGACAAGTCCTGGGCCTTTTGCAGTAACGTAAAGCGTCTATTGTGTATTACGCAAGGTGCGCGCGCACGTGCCCACATCGGGAAAGTTTCGCATCTTTGTACGTGGTTTACGGATTAAGTACAGGATTTATTTCGCATCTTGATACGTAACTCTCGGACAGAGTTAAGGGATTTATTCCACATTTAGGCGCAATTACTGCGTATAGCGAAACCCGAGCGCAACCTTGCAAATACACTATAGAACACGTGGGTGGCCGATTCATCGGCGGCCTGTGAACAACGCACGTACACACGTGGCTGTTCATTGGTACTGCACATGCAGCACACATAGGAATTAAGAGGTGAACAGTAATAAACCACTAGCTTTATTTAAACAGTATAGTAATATACTGCGAATGAAGCGGTGATTAATAAAAGAAAATAAGTTTTTTTTCTTTTTGTTCATTTTCTCATAAGCAAGCAACTCAAGCATTATTTTAATAGATTCCTATAGTTTATTATAAGGGATTTATACCTGCATAAGAATCTAGTGAAAAGCTACCGGCCTGGGAAAATTTTCTGTACAGAAATATTTCAAAAATTAGCATAAGACCAAGGTGTAACTAGCGCCCAGTGTGAAAAATAACTGAGGCGAACGGGTGTGTGACGGCACGACTCAGCGCAGTGTAGTCCAGTGTAGGACAGTCCAGTTAGGACCGGGTTCACGTGACGACGTGCCCATAGGAACTGCCCCTTCAGTGGAATTAATTCCGCTAGGAGGGTACAAGAAGATATATCGGAACGCACTTGTTTCCGATTAGCTACTTTAGAAATCCGATTTTTGGGGGTATAGGAAAGCAAGTTTGTTATACCCTGGAAAAATTGTGCCGCATCAAGCAAGTTGGCTAGAAGTTCGCTGCTAGTTGAGAGCTTGGTGATTGAGTATCATACCTCGCATTGTGGGCTCTTCGCTTGATTGCGTCGAAGTGTCGCTGTGTGGAGAAGTGAGTGTTTGGGGAGCTCTCAGATAATTAATAACCCACCGATTATCTATTAAGCTGTGAACGTTTATTCCTGTAACTATGGGTAATAACGGGTCACGCTGTGATAACGTGCATGTTAGGGAGGAAGCAAGCCAGCCAAAAGGATCGGCTGCTTTTATTATGTGCAAGAAGCACGGTGAACTCGCAGTTGTTTACCAAAATAAATGGAGAAAAATGACACAAGGCAGCAAGTTAGAATTTCCCAGTGTTGGTAGCTTCGATCCAGAAATCTTATCGGCAGTAAAAGATGAAATATGCCTACTCTCCAGCCGTAAGGAGAGAGTGAAGCATATAGATATTCTTAAATTGTGGCAGAAGGAAGGACAGGAACAATGGGGAATCAAAGGTCTGGCAATATCGGACACAATCAGCCACAATAAAAATGCAACCGTTGCCGCAATAGAATCAACTCCCCCACCCCCATATGTGCCGAAGGGGTTAATGACTTATAAGAAAGACATAAGTAATAAGGTATCTGTTACTAATTTGTACCCTGTCTTACCCCCTTATAAGGAAACCCGAGAGGAGAACGAGCAGCTGTTGGCACTGGCCGTCTCCCATGCCCTTAACATGCTTGAGGGAAAGGCGCAACCCACTGCTGGGGTCCCAGCACAGGAGGAGGAGACGGCTGATGTCAACAGCATAGTATTAGACACAGGTAAGTACACACAACACAGCACAGAGATAGTTGCTCCTGGGATGTTGTCCAATGGTGCAGGGGGAATACAGATCCACCCTCTGCACACAGTGGAACCTCCTTGTGGACGGGGAGACGAGGATGAGGTAATGCCTGTAAAGGATAGTGACGTACACAATACATGGACACGATTGGAACGTCATTCAATCATCAAAAATTTCCCTGATCCCAGCAAAGATCTGGCAAAGTGTCAGAAATTTGTAAGGGAGCGAGGAAATTCAGATGAGCCCACCAATAAGGATTGGCGATACATGTTGAGAGCTTGCCTCCCTTCACATATAGATGTCCAGAAGTTCATTCGAGACAGTGGTGTGGAGGGCGATAAGATCTTAACTGAACAGGGCAACCAGGAAAATATACGCCTAATAAATATACAATTGGGTGTATATTTCCCAGGGACAGTTGAAAATACCCTAGGGTTCACCATCACACAGAAAGATGGTGAGTCCACCAGCGGATATTTCAACCGTGCTTTACAGGCGTTGCCAAAACACTCTGGTATCCACAGCCCCAGGGACAACATACATCTTAAGGGAGGGATTGTCTCTGTGCTGATACAAGGTCCTAGGAAAAATCTGAGAACCAACATAAAAACCATTCACCCCAACTTCAGACAGATGTCAGTACGCACTTTAAAGAAATCTGCTGTTGATCTGGACAAACAACTTATGACAGAAAGACAAAACCAAATGGTATGTTTCAAATGTGGAAACAAAGGACACATAGCCAGACATTGCAGGGTAAGTAACCATAGAAAACATAACACACATGTAAGTAACTGGGAGACACGATGAGGGAAGACAAGTAGGTCTCAACACATAGCCAACGCTGCCCTAAGCATGACACACATATGCAAACAGGGAGTAGGACACACATACACCCCACATCCAGGTAACATAAGACAATATCTGAGGGAGGAGCCTCAGATATGGGTAAGTGGAATAGTTTAAATATAAAGGTTTTTTTTTTTGTATCTAACCCGTTAACAACATTCCCTCCTGGTCTAGGTTGTGTCAAGCAATTAGTAGCAGCAATTGGGGTAACAGGAAAAATACAGCATTACCCACTGACGAAACCAGCAGATGTTACAAGCGGGCCTCTGCATACCAAACACTTTTTTTGTTGGCTGCAGCGGCCCGACTAACCTCCTGGGTAGAGATTTACTATGTAAAATGGGATGTGTCATCTATTGCACCCCTGATGGGGTATTTCTGGACACTCCTAGAAATCTTACACAAGAAGTGCAAGATATGCTGGACAGTCCTCAGAGGCTAATGTTGTATTCCACTGTTATAGAGTCAAATCCATCTAAGGTAGCTAAAAACTACAGCACAAATACCGAGTTCCCTTTGAACTAAAGATGGGAAGGACACAGGATCAATGGCAACCATAGCTTCAATAGAAACCCTGTTAAAAACAGAAAGTATAGCGCCCCAAAGTACAGAATCACCATTCGAAATCTGAGGTTGAGCTGGAAAAATACCCAGTGAAATAACAAGGTTCCCAAAAGAGAACTTTTAGCTAAATACCCCTAGACACAGCCCGTAGTCACAACCACACTGGGAAACAGAAAGAAAGGGAGGGCTTAAGAAGCAGAACAGGAGTTGACAAGGGTAAGAACCAAATAGTTGAGAGCCAATTCCCCCATAGTGCTAAATCCTGGCGTCCTCAAAATAAAAGAAAAATGTTTCTGTTGAAAATAAATGTACACATTACTGTCATTAATATCTTCTACCTTTTTTTTTTTTTTTGAGTTTTTCTCTCTCTCTTTTTCCAATTTTTTCTCCTTCCCCTACCCTTCTGTTCCAGAGACCCACAAATCATAGAAAAACAGTTCGAAGAATCTGTCGCACTCCCAGCAGAGAAATACCATTGTGAATATGCGGTACCCTGTAAAGCGAGTAGTCACAATATAGATATTTTTCAGTAAATTTTGAACAAAGTCCCAATAACTTTAAGCATTACTCCTAATGTTACCCAGGGCAACCACAGCCACCATCTTGTGAAAAACAGTCCAAGTAATGCACAAAGCATTCCCCTTCTACAAAGAATGAAAAGGGTTGTAAAACGCATTTACATATAAATAGGTGCAATCACAATACCCATGTCTTCACAGACAGATGTGGATAATAAAGAAGGAGAAACAGGCCTGACTACAGCCTTTTGCCATGGGTAAAACTGACACAAGAGACCATGTGATTTAGAATATTAGACCTGCTGAGGGGGCGACAGATATAGTGACGTAAGAAACCTGGTGATGCCAGCCTGACCAATGTCGTACTGCAGTGTGCAATTAAACCCTATTACTTAAGCACTTCATATTTGTCTACATAGTGGAGTTGCCATAGCACTACTGGTAAACAAAACTGAGAATGTGGTGTTGGGGTGTGTTTTAACTGTTTATGCTCCTCGTATAGTCTGGACACTCCTAAAATTCTGCCAAAACATGTGAAAAATATTCATCAGCCAAGTTCACTAAATGGGAACTTGCATTGATGTTACCATGAAAAATGGGTAATATTGTAAACCCAGCAACACTCTTACCAGGTGTGCCCACTAAGGCACAAAGGGTGGAGTGGTGCTGAGGTTGCTGGAATAGTGGAATTTAGTGGGAGCCGAGATGAATATGATTGCATGACATGTTTGAATCAGACCTTTGCAGCATGCCCCCAAAGGGTGGTAACAACCCATTGGAAGAGGTAATTCATTTTTTTCCGTTCTTTCCACAACACCGAGAGGGAAAATTGTACACTGGCTATACCGTAATAGATGGAAAAGGCATAGTAGAGGCTGAACCCATTGGACGTCTCACTCAGCAGCAGCAGTCTCATTAATAGTACTGCGAACTGAGAGAAAAACAGCCAATATTCATGCCGACTCCAAGTATGTTTGTTGGGGTAATACAAAAGATCTTAGGCCCTATGGCGCCTCAGATGTTTTGTTTTAGTAGCTGGCACTCCAGTGGCGCAAGCGTTGTAAGTTTAAAAGATTCTCGACAGTCACACAGCTGCCGGACAGAGTGGCTGTTATCAAGTGTAAAGCCCACATCTTCGATGAGGATTCAGTGTCACTTGATAATGAACATGCTGGCAAGGCAGCTGGGTGAGCCATGCGCTCTGCGGATAATGTTTGTGTTCCCCCTATAAATGTCAGTATATTCACATAGTAATACAAGATTTGTGTCCCCTGCAGGAGAAGCAGTCTGGATGCCGAAGGGATGTGGACAGGAATAGAAAGATGGACAAGGTAAACCAGTGACTCTAAGAACATGCCAAACTGTCAGGACGGAGATAGCCCATGGCCTGATTTGTCTTGACAGGGAAGGTATGTGAAAAAAAATTAGTCCAAAATTACTGGTGTGCCCACAGACAGGTAAGACGACAGAATCATGCCTTACTTGTCTGGGGGAAACAAACTGCAACGGCTGTTCCCACAGAGCCATCTCCACATCCCTCCTCCAGCAGGATCCTCTGCAGGTAATACAAAATTGGCTTTGTACAGTCCACTCTAGAAGCATTTAAGTTATTTATTTATTTTTATATATATATATGTTGACGTTTGTGTGTATAGATATGGCAGCCCAGAAGCACCCTTGAGTATGCAAATATATATAAAAGGTTTAAGTCATGTGTTAACCTTCAGGGACTGATGGTACACCCCATAATCTCTTTTTGTAGTAGTAAAATCACTCTCAGAACTCCACCTCACTGGTTCCCATCGAAACATTGCTTGGCGGGCAGCCACAGGTTATGGTAATCCCACAAGGAGATCCTAGACCACAAATGCAAGTGATGTATCCACACCTGGAAAACTGCAGCAAAAGGACTTTGTTGACACCTGTTGTGAACTGTCATAACCATGAACCAGGAGATGTTGTTGTTGTTTCCCCTGCTTTGCCATATACAGGTTGCTTGATAGACCTTTGGAAAGAACCACCCCAAAATCTTGTTGACCAGCACTACCTCAATAACAAAGTCGCAGAGAGAGAGATTCGGGTACGTTCGTCCTACTGCCAAAGGAACTGAAAACCAGAAGGTCCTTACACTCGAGGGCGAAAGAAAGAAATCGCTAAGAGGCACCATTTCGGGAGGACTGGAGAGCAGCTAAGGTCAAGCAACCTGTACAAGCTACAAAAGGGACTGTGACACACCCCACTGGTAACAGGTTGAAAGGATCACTAACAAAATTTTTCCTTTCTCAGTTTTCTCTACTGTTGTGGGTCCTATTCTTGTCTTTCCCCCCCCCACTATCCGTTCTCATCTTCCAAATCAAGGATACCGCCGCCGCCCTGCTGCCAGGCATTGGACGGACGATACAGAGTTCTGAGAGTGTGTTACCCGTCCCAGCTTAGGTTAAGGTAGAATCTATAAACTTGACACCTTACCCAGGACCGGATGTTTTAATACCATCATACTTAAAAGCATATCAAAAAGAGAGACAACAAAGAGTTCAAGAGTCTGTTGTCACAAACAATACCTACCAAAGGATGCCATATTTGTGAACGTGTATATGTTGTAACCACCCCTGTTTTTATTTTTATCCCTAAATTGTACATTATCCTTCGTGACCCTGAGTAGATTGTTCGATAAATGCGGCCCATCGTTTATCCATGATCCTGGATCGGCCGAGAGCAGATGGTTTACTCCCCTTATATGTTTATTTCATGTATCCCAATTTCTCTGTTAGGATTATGAATTTCTGTTTTGTCGTGTGAAATGTTTTGTAATGTAACAGTTTTATATTTACTGTTAAAGGGTGGACTGTGAAAGTCTAGGTGCACACACGCCATTTTGTGATAGTATGGCCGCCATTTTGGTTCGCAGAGTTGCGCAAATAAAGTTTCCATACCCGAGTACGTGTGACAATGTGGACCAGAAGAGTAGACATACTATCACACATAAATTCATAATAACACACTTACACGAAATGATATATAGTTAAAAGGTTTAGAACGCCACACATAGCTTAGTTAGCCCTGCACACACCTGATTGTATCGTGTTTAGTACCGTTCCGCTCAGCTCATCATGCAAAGTATTCCGGTCATTGCGAATATTTCGCAATGTACACTGTCCGATAGTTATGGATAAAATCCATATTCCAGAGACAGTTTCTGTTGTAAATAGTTAACAAAGGAAACTAGCTCAAACCGGTTCTTATCCTTGCTGACGCCGAAACCACCAAACAAAGGACTCTTAAAGTTCACTCCCCTGCACCTGGTCAGACCAGGTACAACGTCTAACCCCCAATCACAGTGGACCGGACATATGATCTCTGGCCAATGAGAATGGCCTTTGACCTCCCCCTTCTGACCCTATAAGATAGGCGACCCAGAGCAGCCAGGGTCTCTTCGGCACAACTACCTTCCCTGGACCTTCCTACCGGACTATCGCTCATTCCTGAACGATAGTGAGCTCTGACCGGACTGCGCTTCGCATACTAGATGACCACGGTAAACGGTTGCATTTTCACGGTATTTATCCTTGTAGTATTGTTGGCTGGTTGTGTCTTGTATTATTGTATTCTTTCCCCTTAGCAGAGAGTGTTTAGTATTCATTGTTATTGTATTGTATCACTTGTTATACCTGTTTATTCTTAATTCTGTAACCCCCTTTTGTCCATTAGGGACTTTAATACAATCTCTTTATGGAGTTCTAACCTCCTTATTTCTATTCCGTGGTCGTGTCTAGTTATTCGCATAATAGCGATAAGGTACATTAAGGACTCTGTCCTTACATTGCGGACTCTGTCCTTTAAGGTATATTCTCACAATTGGAGACAAGTCCTGCGAAAGGATCTCTTATTAAGGTATCGGTTCTTGGTGTATAACATACAATAGACTGTACGCTGCGCTGCGCTACGTTTTGTTCGCACGCAGTTAGGTATAAAGGGTAAGCAGGTTACGGACACATTACGTAACCTGCGCTTTCCACTTATTGTCTCCTTGGTCATATCATATCAGCATTAACAATGTCCCCAGAAACATTTCTATCTGCCTCCTGCAGCATCAGGTTGCTCAATGTACCTGGTGGAGAGAGGGGTGTAAATGTCAGTGTTCGGGTAATCTCACCTCTCCGATAAGGATACAGTAATTGATATCAGTGTAAACAAAAATCTAAATAGGTACACAATAACAATGATACAATATTGTTGTTGAAGTAGATTAACTGAACAATGACACATAATGTCATTAGAAGAAGCAATCAATGATTGACAATACTTGTTAACAGTCAGCATACAATAAAAGAGCAATATTACAGTTATGAATATGTTGACAATAGGTGGCACAAAACAGATGAGACAGATCATATGGGAACTTAACACCTGCTGAGTATATATTTTGACTCAAAATGGAGACAGAGATGGTTGATCCAGAATGGCATGCCTATCTGCTGTGCTCATGCAATTTGCATGAAATGGAGCCGGAATACAAAACTTAGAGGAAATATGGGTGATTCCAACACCTACATACATACATACATACATACATGTTTCAGCAGCAACTTCACTTCCTTATTCATGACATATTTGCTAATTTTTAAAAAGCATTTAAGGGACATAGTAATCAGAATGTAGAAAGAATAATGAATTGCAACTCGACATGACCTGCAATACCTATAGGCGTCTCTAGTTCCAGCCATGGGGGTGTCTATTGAGGCCTTCATCATGGATTTACTTATTCTAAAATATTTTCAAATACAGCCATGAGAGATAAGGCATGGAAAGCTGCAAATTTACTAAAGCCAAAACCACCAGAAGCTGTCAAGAAGCAAGACTTTAAGTATAGAAATCCCTGATTTATGAAGACATTTCAGAAACTGCCGCCAAAACCCTCTACATAAATGACCTGTACCAGGCATGTTTGTAAAAATAACCTAGATCTCTAAAATCTAAAAGTTTTTTTTTTTTTTTTAATAATTCATAATCATCCTTTAGCCTTTGAGATTAGAAGGATAGTGGAAATAAAAATGAGGAGGGGGAAAGGGGTTTAATGTCATGGGATCCTGCCAATTCTTCCCTTATCAGAGGCAACCTAGTCGGTGGAGTTAACAACACAATAGCATGAGGTACCCTACTATAAAGACACTAGATTGGTCAGATAACATAAGCCACAATTAGAATAGGGAGATGGTGCTGTGTTTTATTATTAACAAGCTATGAAATGAACAGTAAGAATCACAATAAAGCCTATTTATTATGACAACCATCAAGTCCAGGACCATTTTTAAAAACAACTTTAAAGATGGTCAGATATTCTGGAGGCAGACATGTTGGAAAGAATGCATAGCCGTTGATGCTAAGGCGGTATAAATAAATAACAGCCTAGACTGAACCCGAGGTATATTTAAATGTTCAGCATTGTGCACTATTTGTGTAACTAAGGCATGATAGATGCTAAATTAACTGTACACTACTACACAGTTTTTACGCGATTCTCTCAGACTGTCCTGGCTCCTGGCTAACAATACACAGAGAGGACACACAGGAAAGATAAATGCAGATGTATGAAATAGAACTTTGATAATCGCTCTGCATTTTGAAGGTCAGGTCATGTTTTTTAAATTATGTTAAAGATGGGAAGTGCCAAGTTTAAATATAGGTTTAAAGGCAAGGTATTGTATTTTAATACTATCCATACAATTTAACTTGGCTGTGCTGAATAAAACATACATTATTATTATAGAAATGTTTAATATAAAATATATTCAGCCTTCCGCCAAGATTTAAGAAGTGTTGGCTTAATTGATACAAATCTACCAAGGTTTGCTCTGAGGGTTACAATAAAACATTATCTAGATACTCTTGGGCCTCCCTTCGCATCATACGCTCATATCGGTAAAATCTGTCCTTAATGTTTCAGTTTGTTAAAGCAGATAGTCAATCAATGCCAGTGTTTCTTTTTCCCTAGTAAAACTGTGCAACAGTGATCCTCTGCCACCATTCCAGGGGGGACAAATTACTCTGTTGCTGGCCTTGACTAGTAATTTATGATTGCTTTCACCTGTATTGAAACTCTTTTCTTATCAATTAACATGTTCAAAACAGGTGATGGCATCATAAATGACTAGGGAAGTCCAGGAACAGTATTGTGACCCTCCTGGGGAGGGTCATGTTGGGTGGTATGTAGTGCGTGATGCCTAGTGTTACTATGCCTCTGGCAGCAATTCCCATTCTGGAATATCATTCCCTAAATGTTTTACCTTAAATTGATTAGATATTTTCTTTCTCTCATAGTGGTATAAAGTAGAAGATTACAAATAACTCATGGCTCTTTTTCCTGAATTCCTTTGATGTTGTTAATTTGTAAATTGATGAAGATCTTCTATTTATTGCCATGGAAATCATAATGGTTTTGAAAAGTATATTTATTTAATTCTTTAAGATTTTCATTGTATGTTACTGGTATACTGGAAGTAGTGCAAATTAACGCTTTCCCTTTGAAGGCAAATACAGTATATGCATTATGTTTACTACATCTTTATAAATGCCAGCTAACAATACAAGTCACATCTTGTGTCATAGTGAGGGTCACATTATTACGAGGGTAGTGTATAAATTATATATAGTAATGCACTTTCATGGGTCAGACCCGATGCCCTCGGGAACGCGCATTGGGTCCTACAGCATGTCAGTCACATCAAATTTTGACGGATTAATTGGCCCGATCCGTCTGAATCGGGTCAAATCTGACAAAATCTCACAAGTGTATGGGGGCCCTTATTGGTGAGCAGAATTTTCAAAGAGGGTGGAAAGACAGCCCTGCACATCAAGAACATCTACAAGGTTTGAATTATTTTCAAATGTACACCAGCCGCCTGTCTATTGTTATATTTTGGAAATCAGATTCTTGTATGTATCCTATTGGCACCTACAGCATATGTTGTCATGTTACTGCTTGCCTGGGGTAGTCATTGATGTTTTTGTTATTCATTTTACAAAGAAGGATTCTTTTTATCACATCAAAGATAAGAAAGTTTGTGTTACCAACAGAAGCGTGACCTGAATGGTAAAATGAGACATGCTCAGCTGTGTAGGCTCACCGGTAACAATGATAATGCATGAATTGTAGCTTCAATAGGTGGAATCTGTGGGTTGTGCTATCAGATGACACCAATTTGCACTAGTAGTAATGGGGCCTACACACAGGGGATTTCAGGGCATTTTCTAAGTGATCTGACTTAGGACCTTATTCGGGTCCTTTCGCAGATTGCCTGCGTTTGCACGGGGTCCGATGGTTGCGCTGTGCGCATGCACATGGGCATTTCTGTGCATACGCAGGGTTTGGGCACCTATGGCAAACAGTCTGTTCTCCGAGTGCACGCACTCAACACAGTTGGCGGAGGGGCGGAGAGGGGCATGGGGTGCCGGTCAGCCCCATTAACATATGGGAACACCTAGCATTTCATGTGTGTTCCGATGAGAACGCTGGGTGTTCGCATGCTAATGGGGGGGGCAGCTGACATCACCGGATGTCAGCCGCCCTCCCGTTTCCTCCCCCACATGCACACATATGTAAGGTTGCTCAGAGCACCTTTACATATGCATGCACCTTCCACATCTTTCAATGGTGGACGGTCATCAAAAAATGTTGGAGGTTCCCCCTGCCCTGCGATTGGATGTTACTGTGTAACTTCCATTCGCAGGCCTCTGCGAGCGAGTCGCCCTTGCAAATGGGTGGCAGCAGCAAGGCGGGGTGGCAGCTGTCCACCTAACCCATGTCGACATAGTGACCCAATCGACCTAATGACCGTATCTTTACTGGTGACCCAGTGACCGTATCCCGTACACACACACACACATTCATTCTAGGGTTAATTTTGTTGGGAGCCAATTAAACTAACAGTATATTTTTTGATTGTGAGAGTAATAAACAATAAAGGAATTACCTCTTTGGAAAGAGCAACATAATTGCGGAGTCCGAAACCTGTAGTCAGGACACAAAACCCTCTGGAGTGGTAACTTTACCAACTACGAGGTCTCTCTTCAATGGGCAGCAGTCACTAAGCCCTGCACATACTATGTGATAAAGGCAAATGATATGCATGAAAACAATATCGGTAATTATATAATTATATTATCGTGCATATATTTCAATGTGTACAATGCATGCCCCCGTGGGTCGTTATCGACCACCCTTATATACTGTGAGGTATATAAAGCCTGCCGGGATGCTGACGAGGATGTACTGTTCATTGTACTGTGTACAGTTCCTTAGCTCTGTGACTCCCCAGGAGAAGATGTGATCACAGGAGGACACAGACCATGCTGCAAGCTGCACTACTCCTACTGAGACTGCTGGAATGCCTAGGCAATTCCTGGGTAAAGCCCACACCAAAAGCCACCTTGCAGCAATTACTATTTTTCTTATTTTAATTAAGGCTATAAAATGACAATCACTTTATTAGAGCCGATGTATGTGTAAAGTTCAGCAGGATCAATTGCTGGGTCTTTGCTACAGACTAGTTTTTCTACATTTTGTGTACTACAACTTTTGAGATATTCTGCCAGCAATTGTCCGTTCTTCTCATCATTGCAAGATAATATTGTTTCCTAATGTAACTTCATACAGACTACATTTCTACACATTATAATGTACACTGTATGAGAGGCAACCTTCCCTAAAGGTGCCCACACACTAGAAAGATCTGCGATCTTAAGATATGTGTATAAATTAGCCTTGAAATCCTTTTATCCTTTCTGCACAAAAAATTTCAGGCAGGCGCACATCTATACCAAAGATTTCTCTTAAGAGTCGGGATGCTCTTACATCTGCAGCCCAGCTCCACCGTACATCGCCGCCCTTCGCATACATAATTATCGCATATGCTATACGCATGGATGTTATTCAGTGGCCAAATAGATATCCTACCATTTTCTTCTTCTTTTCTTGTACATTCAATGATATTTTGATATTGTGTTCAGTGCTTTACTCAGTAAAATGTATTTCTGAAAAAAACAAAAAACATTGAATTAATTTGTGTGATACTGTACACAGAGTGCACCACTAAAAAACAGCCCCTGCAACCCATTTGGGTCACCCCCGTCTTTGTCCTGTTGAGTAGATCCTGGGCACATTCTAGTAAATGTTTAGAAACACTGTATTATGTTCACAAGCTTCAAGAAGGAGATGAGTTGTTATGTGTGCACACTGCCTAAGACGTTCTGCTGCTGATGACTTATGATAGGGATTTCATACTGCGAAACAGCCTCCCCCTCTAATAAACACATTCATCATGCAGAGAAGAAAGCTGGGAGCACAGTACATTGCGTACTGACTAAATATTGTCCTAAGTAGCAACTCCTTGGATGATGATACAAGTCTCTCAAGGAGACACCATGCTTATAAATACTCTATGATCCCAGTTATTTTGTATTATACTACTGACAAATTTTAAGATTTATAAATGTAATTTGTTGCATTAAATCCTGCCAGTGTCCTGTTCTACATCATGGTCCTCATTTTATCTCTGAAAGGCTGAAAAAGGTGAGCTAATACCCAGGGTTTTAAGAGAGAAGGTGGTCTGATACAGTCTCTAAAGATGGCCACCTCCTTTATTTCACCAGCGGCCAGGCAGTGTAGTAACTTAGAGTTACGCAGGTGCTAGAAGACTCTAGAGCAGGGGTGGGGAACCTTTTGGGGTCCGAGGGCCATTTACATTGAGGCATAATGCCTCGGGGCCATTTAAAAAAAAAACGTACAAATCGTCCTGCGGCAGCCATCCCATGCTCCGACAGCTGCCGCAGGTTAAAAGTCGCCGGTCTGGCGGCTGTGCAGGGAGTCTCATAGAGGGGAAATCTTGCGAGAGGTCGGTAGCTCTCGCGAGATTTCCCCTGTATTAGACTCGCTGTACAGCCGTCGGGCGGGTGGGCAGGCCACAAAAACCGGCTCCGGGGGCTGTATACGCCAAGGTTCCCCACCGCTGCTCTAGAGCAATGCTAGAGTATTCTGCGCATGCCCAGAGTTCAGGGACAATGATGGGTTGCCCATTTTTCTGCTGAAACTCCCCTACCTGCTGTGCATGCAAAAAATACTCCATGAAATGGCTGCATCTTCACCTGAGGGGTTGGAGTGTAAGCTCTTTTGCATGGCTGCTGCCTCCCCCTGGATTTCTATGACCTCTTTTATTTTCTTAATCTGGACTGCAATGCTTGTGAGGTTAAAAGTTCATTGCTGCTCCTCCTCAGCCGTTGGACTGCTTTCCCTGCCTCACACTGTCTAATATTAGCCAGGACCAGGGAGTGGAGTAATGACACAGTGAGCTGCTGTTTGCTCACCATGGCCTTTTTTTGGATTTTTCGAAAACTGAAACTGAAAACTGTGTAATTGCCCCACTCACTAATATTTGCCAGCGCAAGTCTGGGGAGGCAGTCCAAGAGCAAAGGAGGAGCGATAAAGAGATCCTGAAGATAGAATATGCTTGTGAAGTCCAAAAGAGCTTAAAAGCCGCCAGTCCCCAGGTTAAGAGCTCATGGCACTTGCCCAGCTCCGCCCACCCTTGTCATACCACTGCTTGGCGGACAGAGAAGAGCAACACACAGCTGCTGCTTCTGCTTCTTCCTCTGAATGAGGTCCAGTGTGTGTTGATAATCGGCTTGGGGTTTGATCTTTCCATAAAAGTAAAATGTTAATTTTAACTAAAAAGTGATTGAAAATAAAACACATGATGTACAGTTGTTGTTAATGTAATTTCTGAACAGCTCATTACACAAATCAAACTAAAAAAAGAGCTGTGCCTTGCATTAACCACGCATCAGTTTGTGAAGTAATCTTAATTTGGCAAATAGAGCATAATGTCTTTATAACTCGTGATCTATGGACTTTAACTAGCACTTGGGGTCAAGGCAGGTTTAGATTAAATCCAGTATATTCAAGATCTCTTTGCACAGGATGTGTATATTATTTTATTGCTCCTGAGAGTTTACATTAGAGCTACTTGCCCATCTATGGAGGTGCCAGCAGTAACTGTTTGGATTACATGGGGCGCATACATTACCAACAGCTGCTTGGAAGCCTTGGTAGAGGAAAGAATTATTACTGAGGAAGTTATTGTTTGAACAATTAAACACAAGCCCTGAATTCATCCATTATGCAAGTGTTACAGAACTCCCTAGTATGCAACAAAGTGCTCTGGCCATGAGGAAATATGTTACTGTTATGTAGATGCACAAAAAATGTGTTCACCTCAGAAACCGTTTATAGTATAAATGATTAAATATATCCCAAAATAAAGTTTCTTGTAATCTGGAGACACATACTTTAATTTTACTTTTGCTTGCCATCCTGACATATTGTTGTCTTCTTTCTTTAAAGGCCCATACATACTAAGTTTGAACAGCTTTCAGCTCAAAGCCGCGCAGTGTGTATGGGCCGGCGATGAGCGGTGATCGTGATGCGTGCTCACGCATCATCGCTGGGAAAGCCGCTCATCTGCTGGTATTACCAGCGGATGAGCGGCTTTGTGGATGGCTTTGCATAGCAGTCATCGATGTCCATACACGCTGGGCATAATCGCCCAGTGTGTATGAACCTTAAGAGAAGGATGTGCTGATTCATGGTAGAGCAGATGCCACACACCCTGCAGCCAGCAGCATAAATACAGCGCGGCTAGACTGGCAAATGTCCAGGGGCCCACATGGTATAGAGGGCCCACTAAACTCTGGCATCTTACCTCTGGCGCATGTATAGGCCTGAAGCTGCAACCTGAATTTTCAGAATCCTATATCATTATCTGAAGCTACCACATTGATGCTGCTGCCTACTGGGCCTACCCGACACCCTGATGTCTACCTCTTACCTGAGGAGGCTCCTCTGTCATTGAGGACTGCCTGTGGAGGTCAGTTTCCTACATGGCGGCTTGTCTGTCCCCTGGGACTGCCTGTGACCAGTGATCTGTACAGCTCCCTTCTCATCTGCTGCTTCCCTGTTTGGTCCCCGCCTCTCTACCGGCAGTCGCATAGTGCAGTATAGCGCTATAGAGTCTGAGTACTAGAGAACATGGCAGACATTTTTTCAGTGCTGTTACCATCGTCTTGAGACTCCATAGTGGTAAGTATTAAAAATATGTATTCAGCTTGTGGACTCAGGGGCCCATGTGCACCGCGCACACTGCACCCATTATATCAATTATATTAATTTATTAATTTATGATATAACACACTTGCTATTTCTGATCAGTGGAAGGTACACAGCATCTAATCAAAAGAAGATTAGAACAGAGGTGTGAAGGCTTGAGAATTCTCCTGTATGGGTGTGTGGTCATTGGGGCAGATGTATTAAGCCTGGAGAAGAGATAAACTGGAGATAAAGTGGAGATAACTTCTAAGAGTTAACGCACCAGCCAATCAGCTGTGTTTGAAATATGACAGTTGGGATCTGATTGGCTGGTGCGTTATCTCCTTCCACTTTATCTCCAGTTTATCTCTTCACCAGGCTTAATACATCTGCCCCCTTGTGCCTGATTCAGAACCAATCGCTGGGCTGTGAATTCCCAGCCTGAACGATTATCGAACAAATGTGCATGCGCATAGAGCATAGGCCTCTGTTTGCACGCTGAATGACAGATGGCAGGCATGGACAGGCATTTTCAGGGAGGGCTTCTGACGTCAGCTCTGGACCTGATCTGCCTGTTTCAAAGCAGCCACAGAGTAAGTCCAGGGTTACACAGTGGTGAAATCATTCTATAGTGAGTGTGCTGCAAATGGATTTGCCAATTTTTGCCAGGCTGCAATTTTTATTGCAGCCCATTTGCAGGCTTGCGCAGGGGCAAGTTTTCACTATGGTGGTGTTGGCAGCTATCTGATCACAGGGCTCTGATTTTAAGCAGCCCTGCATTTGGGTCTGAATCAAGCCCTTTGTGACCTAATGTCAGTGCCTATGACGGTTAGGTTAGTTGCTGCTGGTAATAGTTCATACATCAAGAACGAGGGGAAGAATAAGAAGACTCATTGCTGGGACTCTTTTTATTTATTTATTTATTTATTACCAGTTTCTTATATAGCGCACACATATTCCGCAGCGCTTTACAGAGAATATTTGAACATCAGTTTATGACCCAGTGGAGCTTACAATCTATATTCCCTACCACATGTACACACGCACACACAGACATTCTAGGGTTAATTTTGTTAGGAGCCAAATAACCTACCAGTATATTTTTGGATTGTGGGAGGAAACTGGAGTACCCGGAGGAAACCCACGCAAGCACGGGGAGAATATACTCCGAACAGTTAGAGCCATGGTCGGAGTCGAACCCATGATCACAGTGCTGTGAGGCAGTAATGCTAACCATTACATTCTATAGAGTAACACTCTTTTTTTGCATTACTCTATATTGCGAAAACCCGGCAATCGGGTTTTCGTGCATGGGAAATGCGGTAAAAACCTGATAACAGGATTTTTTTACCACATTTCCCTATAGTGCATCTCCCCCTCTGTCAATCACTGTTACTTTCACAATGGTAATTTTCCTCATAGAACAACCCATATCTGGACTATACATAGTATATTTAAAAAAAATTTTTTTATTTAAAACATTACATTTTTGTATTGTCACTGTCAGTGAACAAAAAACATCATCCTAAATAATATAGTGTAAAACAAACATACTGTACAAACATAGAGCCTTATTCTAGTTCACTCTTTCTGACAAAATCCTTCTTAGATGGACAAAACTATGGGCCTTATTTTGGTTCATTCTTTCTGACAAAATCCTTCTTAGATGGGCAAAACCATGTGCACTGCAGGGGGGGGGGGGGGCAGATGTAACATGTGCAGAGAGAATTAGATTTGGGTGAGTAATTTTGTTTCTGTGCAGGGAAAATACTGACTGCTTTATTTTTACACTGCAATATAGATCTCACTTTGAAGTAAAACCCCACCCAAATCTAATTCTCTCTGCACATGTTAATGTGGTGCCCTGCCAGCCCCTAAAAGACTTTCTTCATTAGGATGGGAGGCTGGGACACGCAGGGTTAAAGGACTGCTGCCGCAGCAGCATTCCTGATTGTCAGTGACCTGGGATTGGCCGTGGGGCAAGAAGGGGTGTACCCAGGTGGCGAGGCAGAAGGAAAGAGAACTCACGTGGGGGGCGAGAAGAGAGAGCCCACGTGGAGATTGAGAGGACACAGGTTCTGGTGTCTCCCCCAGGACTAGCCGTAGCCGAGGCAGAGGAAGAACCGTGCCGCAGTGAGAGAGAGGAAGCAGAAGCCGGGTGACAGGCGAACGCCCCGCGCGCGACATTAGGAGAAGAGGGAGAAGACGCTGCTTGATGCGTCACTCACAGCCGCCGACGCAACGGGGATCGCGGCGGTGAAGAAGAGAGTCCAAGCCCGCCCAGCGACATCAGCCCTGGGAGCCGGAGGAGCCACGGAGTGCGGCAACGCTCAGCGCCCGCACTAGTGTGCTCCCTGGCAGGAAGAAGAGGACCCGCAGAGACCTCCAGCTCCGCGGACGGAGACCAGGAGTGGAAGCACGTGACGGGCTGGAGCCTGCAACCGTGTCCAGTAAAACAGGTACTTTCTCCCTGCCCGTCACCGCCAGCAGCCTCCCCAAGTGCCCGCTACACCTGCCCTGTGGGTCCCACTGGAAGCCACCCACTACCTACCCACTCAGTTGGAGGAGGCCCCGATATTAGGCTCCCAACTGGCCACCAGCCCTCCAAAGACCGGGAGCACCCAAAAAGAGAGCTTCAAGGGCCCTAGCGCATCCCATAGGGACTTGGCGCCCAGGGAATAGTACCCTCTGCCCCCAGCAGACCTGCCTTAACAGAACTCTTCATTTTGCTAGTTGGACAGCGCCACCTAGTGGCTAAATTCCGGAACCTCGTCTCCTTATCAGACAGGGGTGACCATTCATGGGATGTGTTCAACCCACTCTTGGGTCAAGGAGCCCTTATGCTTAGAGAACACCGCGATTCTTGTTATATCAGGAACTCTGGCGGAATCGACAGTTTTCTAAACCCCTGTGCACAGGTAGGCCGGGACTGAGTTACACCAAGGTTGACGTCACCTTAGGCTATTAGTTAGGTTACACCGGTGCATCGGCTAGTCGAATTATTGCTTATTGGTATAGCTGTTGATGTGGCCTGATTCCTGTAAAGTTGTATGTATATTTCCAAGGTAGCCTTCAGTGTCAACGGTACCGTGTCGACTAATTGATCCAGTAGTAACATTAAAGCGGGGGTGTTTGACCCCGAACGCCGTCACGGTACCTTGACCACGTGGAGCCTATAGGCCCAAGTGGGTAAATGCGTAACGTAGTTAAGTTGCCTGTTACTGGTACTGCCGAGCCTAATTGCCGGCTCATAGTCATAACTGTTGTTACTTGTTCACGTGCCTTAAATCCCAAGTACTACTGTATCGTGAGGGTCAGTGGGCACAAGTGGCCTTTTTCCATAATAAATCTGAGTTATACCGCAGAACGTTGTCTCATTTCATCGAAGTGTCCCTTCCCCGTCCACCTGGAGACAGAAGAACAGACGAACCTGAGCCGCCCCTGAAGCCTCGAGGTAAGGGGAACCCGTTCCCTTCACGCACCGGCCACCACATAAAACTTGGCGTCACGAACAGGATCCGGGTGCATCAGGAGAGCGACAGCTCGGTGAAAGATGGAGCAGCAACAAGGCGGAGAAGCGGTGCAGCAGGCAAACCCGCAAAACCAAGAACAACAGGACGTCCAAGACACAACACCGGCTGCGACCATAACTCTGCCATACTACTTCGGGGCCCCGTGGCTCCCGACCTATAGTGGAGACGATGACCAGCTACAGAAGACCTCGTTTGCAGACTTCAGGAACAACATCGAATCCACGTTCCGGATGTATAAGCCTAGCGAGCAGCAGAAGGTGGAAATCCTGATGGGACAGCTAACGGGGTCGGCACGCAGAGAAGTGGCCTCATGGCCGATGGGAGAGAGAAAAAGTGCGACGGACATGCTGAAGAAAATCTTCACCACGTTCGAAACAACGACCATCCCTGAGCTGAAGATGAAACTGTACGCCCGCAAGCAGCGGCCAAATGAGTCCCTACGGGACTACGCCCTGAGTCTGCAGGAGACACTAAAGGCCATCATGGCAGTAGACCCGGAGGAAGTACGAAACGCTGATGAAACCCTAACGATTCAATTCGTTGAAGGAGCGTCCCAAGAGAACGTTAAGGTTCAACTGCGATTGCTGAAGTCACAGATGCCAGGCAAGACCTTCCGGGACTTTAAGACGGCTGCCCTCGCCATCGTCGGTAACCCCAAAGGAAGGGGGGAAGAGTACCCGGAACTGATTGGCTTCAGAGAAGGGGTGAAACCAACGGGAGCCACAGCCAGCGGCACAGAGAAGGCGAAATGGCCCCACGACTTGGCGGTACAGGGTGGCCAACAGCCCGACAGGGACGCGATGCAGACACTCCAGAAACAAATGGAGGGGTTGGCCGTAGGGATGGCAGAGATGCAGAGGGAGATGCGCCGAATGACGAGCTCGCCGGCACAGAACTATTCGGAGCCAAAATGGAGAGCCGAAAGACAAAGACCGGCCCGAAGTAGGTGGGAGCCGCCCCGAGAGTATGGCCGGCAGCCTCCCGACCAGTTTGAGGGGCAGGGACGTCCGATGCACTACCGAAGCCAAGAGGCCGGACACACAGAGAGAGGTTGCGACCAGGATGAAGATTTAAACCCCAATGCCCCGAGGTCAAGGGCCGAGCCTCGGGGAGGACAGGAAGCGTAGGTCCAGCTCCCGAAGGTGGGCAGGCTTGCTGCGGCAGACAATACTATATAGGTGCAAGCGAGTCACCTGCCACATCGGATCGTTACCCTCCAATCCGCATGAAGAACCAGGGGAGAGTGGTCTGGTTTCATGTACAACGGGGATACGGTTTTATTAATTGTGCTGACGCAGAAAGGGATATCTTCGTCCACTTCACAGCTATCGAGAAGAAAAATGCAAGAGATTCTTATCGAAGTCTTGGGGCCGGAGAGACAGTGGAATTCAACATCATCAAGGGAAGAAAGGGCCTCCGAGCAGCCGACGTCACTGGCCCTGGTGGAGTCCCCGTCAGAGGCACCCAATATGCCACAAGAAGGAAGCGCTGCTGGAATTACCCAAGTCGCCGAAGCCGTCCACGATACTACCTCCCGAAAAATCCACCTCAACTGAATGGTATGTACCCCAAGGGAACAGAAGATGGGATCGAAAGAAGTAATGGGAAAACGTCCGGATGTAGCCAACGAGTCCTCAGGTTCGAGTGCTGAGAGAGCCAATGAGGGATGAGCTTTCAAGATTCGAAGTGAACCCCAAGCAGGGGCTGAACTCGTACGCAGTCGAACCGATGTCGACAATGGCGGGTAGCCGGACCTCGAAGCTCGGCAGCGTCCGCCCAGGACCGGATCAAAAGCTAAAAGAAGCATCAAAGGATGATGGGGATGAAGAGCCGAATGGTGAAGCGGTCCTCTCGCCTCCGCTGCCCACTGACCCTTTTGAGCTATTGATGATGGTGGGCTGGCCCACTACGCCACGGCAGGCCCAGCCTAGGCCGCCAGTCGAATTACTCACGCCTCATGTGGCCGTGGAGGTGGCCCCCGAGCTAAGGCGCTCCGAAAGGAGTACTCGGGGTACACTTCCCCGGCGGTACCAGGATTAGATATTTGCCTATAACCTGTTGTGTATGTACTGTAAACTGTAAAGCACTGTCGTAAATACGTGATTGGGATGGTAAAGGACAATGTTCCACTATGTCTTCATGCGCGAGGACATGCATCTGAAAAAGCAGGGGTGAATGTGGTGCCCTGCCAGCCCCTAAAAGACTTTCTTCATTAGGATGGGAGGCTGGGACACGCAGGGTTAAAGGACTGCTGCCGCAGCAGCATTCCTGATTGTCAGTGACCTGGGATTGGCCGTGGGGCAGGAAGGGGTGTACCCAGGTGGCGAGGCAGAAGGAAAGAGAACTCACGTGGGGGGCGAGAAGAGAGAGCCCACGTGGAGATTGAGAGGACACAGGTTCTGGTGTCTCCCCCAGGACCAGCCGTAGCCGAGGCAGAGGAAGAACCGTGCCGCAGCGAGAGAGAGGAAGCAGAAGCCGGGTGACAGGCGAACGCCCCGCGCGCGACATTAGGAGAAGAGGGAGAAGACGCTGCTTGATGCGTCACTCACAGCCGCCGACGCAACGGGGATCGCGGCGGTGAAGAAGAGAGTCCAAGCCCGCCCAGCGACATCAGCCCTGGGAGCCGGAGGAGCCACGGAGTGCGGCAACGCTCAGCGCCCGCACTAGTGTGCTCCCTGGCAGGAAGAAGAGGACCCGCAGAGACCTCCAGCGCCGCGGACGGAGACCAGGAGTGGAAGCACGTGACGGGCTGGAGCCTGCAACCGTGTCCAGGTACTTTCTCCCTGCCCGTCACCGCCAGCAGCCTCCCCAAGTGCCCGCTACACCTGCCCTGTGGGTCCCACTGGAAGCCACCCACTACCTACCCACTCAGTTGGAGGAGGCCCCGATATTAGGCTCCCAACTGGCCACCAGCCCTCCAAAGACCGGGAGCACCCAAAAAGAGAGCTTCAAGGGCCCTAGCGCATCCCATAGGGACTTGGCGCCCAGGAAATAGTACCCTCTGCCCCCAGCAGACCTGCCTTAACAGAACTCTTCATTTTGCTAGTTGGACAGCGCCACCTAGTGGCTAAATTCCGGAACCTCGTCTCCTTATCAGACAGGGGTGACCATTCATGGGATGTGTTCAACCCACTCTTGGGTCAAGGAGCCCTTATGCTTAGAGGACACCGCGATTCTTGTTATATCAGGAACTCTGGCGGAATCGACAGTTTTCTAAACCCCTGTGCACAGGTAGGCCGGGACTGAGTTACACCAAGGTTGACGTCACCTTAGGCTATTAGTTAGGTTACACCGGTGCATCGGCTAGTCGAATTATTGCTTATTGGTATAGCTGTTGATGTGGCCTGATTCCTGTAAAGTTGTATGTATATTTCCAAGGTAGCCTTCAGTGTCAACGGTACCGTGTCGACTAATTGATCCAGTAGTAACATTAAAGCGGGGGTGTTTGACCCCGAACGCCGTCACGGTACCTTGACCACGTGGAGCCTATAGGCCCAAGTGGGTATATGCGTAACGTAGTTAAGTTGCCTGTTACTGGTACTGCCGAGCCTAATTGCCGGCTCATATTCATAACTGTTGTTACTTGTTCACGTGCCTTAAATCCCAAGTACTACTGTATCGTGAGGGTCAGTGGGCACAAGTGGCCTTTTTCCATAATAAATCTGAGTTATACCACAGAACGTTGTCTCATTTCATCGAAGTGTCCCTTCCCCGTCCACCTGGAGACAGAAGAACAGACGAACCTGAGCCGCCCCTGAAGCCTCGAGGTAAGGGGAACCCGTTCCCTTCGCGCACCGGCCACCACATTACGGGCCTTATTCTGGTTGGAGCGGCCAAACGTGCGTACGTTCGCTATTAACCCGTTGGGGTTAAGTCCACCCACAACTCAGCCGCATACGTACGGGCATAAACAACGTAGAAGGGGAGTGGCGTACAAATGAGCGTACGCCAACGTACACGGACGGGCCAGCCCTTACACTCCGACAACTGGCGTACAACTGAGCGTACGCCGCCGTTTACGGACGTCTCTCGTCCGTCTTCCCACCGCCTTCTTGCGGAGATCTGAGCGTACGCCAGCTTGCACGGACGGGTCCCTATTGTTTTTAATAGAAAAGTCAGCTTATGTCACCGCTCGTGAGAGTGAGCGTACGTCCGTGTACGCTGACATACCCTTCATATATATGGACCTGCAAATCTTGCCTTTCAACTATAATTATGAAAATTAATTAATTGATTGAATTAATTAATGTGCAAAATAGTGGTAATGGGCTTAAAACATTGCTGAAACATCCTTTGTAGGTGTTAGATGTGGTTTATGTTATTGTATCCTAAATACAAAACCTATGTTTGTATTAGAGTGAACACGTTGACACATGTCGACTTGTGTAGATTGAGTGTGCTACTGTGTAAAGTCTATGAAAGCACGTAGTGAATGTGTCTAACTGTTTAGCAAATACCTACCTTAGCATATATAAGCAGGTCTTAAAAAGATTCTTACCTTAAATTTAACAAACCTTTACATGTAGAGAAGTATAGAAAGATAAGCTTCCAATGTGTTTGAGTGCTGTGTGTGGCTTGCAGGTAGTGAAATCATGGTTTGGACTTAATAGACTGCAGCATTGCTTATTACATTCAGGTGTATGTGTTTGAGTAGGAATCAGCGTTAATTAGCAAACTCAGGCGCACGCTGGCATGCGGTATCTGTAGGGGTGGTTTGAGATGGCGGTTGGCGGCCGCCTGTTTTGTGTCCAAAATGAACAATGCCTTAGTCGATCGTGCGGTAGTAGCACCGCTCATTTTTGGTGCACACCCCCGTGTACGCCCATATTTACGCCCATTTTCCCTCATTATTTCGGCCGCTCCCCTCTTCACGCCCCTATGCCGCCCCCAATACCCGTACACTCGCGTACAGGTTTTTCGCACGTAGAGACCCGTCCGTAAGCGTTGGTGAGTGGTCGCGCCTGCGCATTAGCGAATGTACGCATGCGCAGATCATAAAAAAACCCAGGACGTACGCGTACGGCCCGGCCGCTCCAACCAGAATAAGGCCCTACATCTGCCCCACCTGCAGTGCACATGGTTTTGCCCATCTAAGAAGTATTTTGTCAGAAAGAATGAACCAAAATAAGGCCCTATGTGCTCTGCAGGGGGGGCAGATGTAACATGTGCAGAGAGAAATAGATTTGGGTGAGTAATTTTGTTTCTGTGCAGGGTAAATACTGACTGCTTTATTTTTACACTGCAATATAGATCTCACTTTGAAGTAATACCCCACCCAAATCTAATTATCTCTGCACATGTTACATCTGCCCCCCCCCCCCCCCCTGCAGTACACATGGTTTTGTCCATCTAAGAAGTCTTTTGTCAGAAAGAGTGAACTAGAATAAGGCCCATAGTAAAATAGGATTTTGTAAGGACTCCCAAGATAAAAAAAGAGCAAGGGAAACCAATTCAAGACCATTTCAAGAGGATGCACTCATCCCTCAACAAAATAAATAGTTAAAATTCATACTTTATTAAGAGGTTAAAATAAAACCTGGAGTCTTGTATCACGTATTCTAAGTTAAGAGTGTATTACAAAATGGGTAATGCACTCTTAACTTAGTATATTATACATGATGCAAGACTGTTGCCAGCATTTAGGGGTAAGAGTTCAGAGCTCTCCATTGCAGGGCAGAGATTTCTTGGCCTCTGCGATGGGCAGCTTGCACAGCACCATGGGTACCGTCAGCAACCAGATAGGACCCAGGTGGGATGAATACTGCAGCAGGACACATCTGCATGTAATAGATGCCTCCTGCTGCATCACCATACCATGCTCTCCTTGCTGCTTCTAAGGCAGGGGTCCTCAAACTATTTTGCTCTGGGACCACATCAGACAATAAAAATAATGACAGGACCCCAGCAAGTTACTGCAGAAGGTCATCACATCACATCACATGTGTAGTCAGCAGACAGCACATACATGGCAGCATTGTGGAGGCACAAAATGATGGGAGTCTGAAGTAACAAACAATTCAACAGATTTCTCAGACTCCTTGAATCACTGACTGTGATTAGAAAAGTCATCAAACTGATGTTCAGCAATATGGGGTCGCGACCCCATACTGAGAAAGTCGGGACCCACTTTGGGGTCAGGACCCACAGTTTGAGAACCGCTGTTCTAGAGGAATGTGTACAATGTACGTACTGTATGGCGAAAACAGGTTGGTATCTGGTCAGTGGCGTAAGTTCGTTGCAGTTGCCCGGAGGCAAGATATATATTGGTGCCCCCCCACACACATACTGTACAACCCTACATATAAAATATTTCTGTTTAGATAGATAGATAGATAGATAGATAGATAGATAGATAACACATATATTTCAGAACTCAGCCACAGAAGCAATGTCTTTTAAATAACTGATTTAAACTTCCAGGGGGAGGAGAGGTGCCCCCTTGGGAGCAGGAGCCCGGCGGCAGATGACTCCATTGCCTCCCAGAGTTCTGCCTCTGGATCTGGTCATTGGGTGACTTTACCAATGACAAACAGTGCAAGGAATTATCAGTTGATATTCAATTCTGCTGAATCCAAATTTACATAATAAGATTGTGCAAACAAACCTTTACTGTAGCATTGCTTGTTGGTTAAAATGTCCATACTATTTAATACCTTAATATACTGTATATATATATATATATATATATATATATATATATATATATATATATATATATATATATATATAATTAACTTAATAGTATGTAGATATATATCATATTACTATATTACTTTCTACTGTGTACTATCTGTGTATATGTTCCAAGGTGCCGTGGATACTGCCTTGCACTGTATGAGCACTACTAAAGCATACTGAGCAGTACGTTACCAAGGACATTTAGTTGTGTAGGAATGTAAGAAATGTAACACGTAATGTAAATCAAATACCAAATCACTTTGTCCACAAAGGTCATCACATCTCATGACATCAACTAAGCATTAAGGCTAACCCTTACTGTAAATGCAAACATTTCAATACTCTGTAGGGACATTTTGTTGCTAGGCCGATGCATCTAAGCATGGCAAAAATGATGCTCTCAGTTGCCTACTATCCCAGTACATTTGTGAGATAAAATTGTTTCCTAAAGCCTCATCCACATCAGATATTCCCCTTAAAAATAACAAACCCAGAGAATAAGATGACATAATGCAATATAAATTCATTATACATAGCAAGAAGATTGTTCTGTGCTTTTGGTCAGAGTTGCAAAATAGGAGCATATCCTTTGCCATGCAGTTTTTGAAAATAATAATTTTGCCTACATAATTAAGTATAAACATACTGTCATTGGTGGCTAGGCTACAAAACAAGGTACTTCCTCATCTTTACGGCCACCGCTTACACTAGGGAACTTACGCAGCATCATCATACCCTCGCAGGCTCGTTTCGCTCACCACACTTCGGGCTCGGTGGCTCACTCTGCTTCGCTCACCACAACTCTACTAAAGGTAATAGATGGTGGCATGGACACAGGAGGGTGGCGTAGACACAGGATTTGTAACGGTACCCTTGCCGAAAATCCTTACCTAGCATGCTAATCTCTCCGTGTCTATATCTGCTTTAAGATGGTTATAACATAGGGGAGAGCAGGGAAAAAAGTTGAAGAATTTGGAACCTTAGTCACTTTTATATGTGGTGTATTTGTACAAGAGATAAGTACATACTGGGCCAGATGCACTAAGCTTCAAAAGTAATAAAATGGAGAGTGGTGAACAGCCAGCCAATCAACTTCTACCTGCCATGTCACAGACTGTGGTTTGAAAAAATGGCAGACAAGACCCGATTGGTTAGTTGTTTATCACTCTCCATTTTATCACTTTTGAAGCTTATTGCATATGTATGCTTAATGCAGTATCCTCACTGCGGTTTATTTACAGCTCGGAAAATCTGAAAATTGCTTTTAAAATCTGATTTCTGTACCAAATTGTATATATATTCTATAAGATTTGTATAAAAAATGCTCCTTCAATTCTTATGCAATTTGCCAACATTACAGGGATTACTAAAATCATCACTTTTCTTAAACATGCAACATTTTACAATCTGTACGTTTCCAGGAAAAAGAGATTACTGTAGGTTGTAGGTTTCTTTTATTACAAAATGACACAATTTCCTCAACTTTACTGTAAATGTAGGTCTGTATAGGTTTCACTTGTGAGTAAATTGCCTAACATAAATCTGCTGTGAAAACCTGTGAGTAACAGTAAGCTGTGTATAACGAGTTTATTCATTAGGAACCATATGCACAGTGATGTTTTAGGAAGTTTATGCCATGACCTGCAGTATACAGTGACCATAAATATCTACTATGCTCAGAAGGAAAATAACTATTAGGTCACTGGCTGCAAGACATGTTGATTGGTCGATGTTATGTACAATTATGATATCATACATTAATCTTAGATAAGGCCCATAATTGACTTTCACAATCTTTACCACAGGCCTCTTATACAGTAAAAGCAATGCTAATTATAGAAAAGACTATAATTTCACAATGTCATGTTACTTCTTTTGTTGAGAGAAGGAGGATATGTTGTGTAATGGTTGCTGAGTGTTTTACTATTCTAAAGTTTCAAGTTTCCATATGAGGCCTTTTTCATACTTTCTGTTCTGCTCATTACACCACATTAGTAGAGTGAGCCTGTGTATGCCCAAGGTCATATTCATTGGAGCATACCAAACATTAAGGTAACACATTTAAGGATCATTATCGCAGGTATTTTACTAGTGTTTTATACTTTAAACAGAGCACATCTAGGACCATATGTACAGTAATAGTTTCTGATTTCCTAAAAATTATGATATTTTTAGTCCTAAAATTGTGCCGCTATATTTGATGAGGCAACTTTTTTTAAGGCCCCATTAAGAGCTGGCAGATATCCACAATAAGGCCCAATGCAGCACAGAAGCCTTCTCCAGAAACAGAAGACAATGGCCCTTATTCTGGTTGGTGCGGCCAGAGCCGCACACGGTGCTCTGGCCGCACAAACCAATCCCCGCCCACGAGACGGATCGCCACGGCCGTCCGTACACGGACGGCTGGCGATCCGCATAAAAATGGTGGAGGCGTACGCCTCCACCATGGTGGGAGCTGCCCCCTGCATTCGATGGTCGTCGACCATCGAAGGCAGGTCCGCACGCCCCAGCAGCTCCCGCAAGCTGAGACCACACGGACAATCGTCCGTGTGCTAGCTTGTATGGGGGCTGAGAGCTGACATCCGGCGACGTCAGCTTTCCGCCCCCATGAGTTGCGTCATACCCTCATTACCATGCATACGCCCCGCGTTTGCATGGGAACGCCCATGAAACGCGGGGCGTACACATAGGGAAATGAGGGTATGAAGCCCCTCACGCCCCTATACGCCCCCTTTGCGGCGGACGAAATACGTCTGCGGCGAAGGGGGCTGCACATGCGCAGATTGACCTCTGCGCATGTGCAGAATAAAAACATCGGCGGTACGGCCGCACGCGGGCCGTACCGTCCGAATTAGAATAAGGGCCACTGGCGGTTCAGCTGAACAGTGGCAGCTCCAGAGAAGGGGCTGCAGCACAGTTCAAAATTCAAATAGGGGAGCCACACCAACTGTTAGTGCGTCAGTTTGGAATGGCAGTTGGTGTGGTGCCCCTATTTGAATTTTGAACTGTGCTGCAGCCCCTCCCCTGGAGCTGCTACTGTTCAGCTGAGATAAATAGTGAAGCACGGTCACGGTTTATCAGCAGCAGATTATTTTAGATTTACAATTACCAGTTCATTTTTCACATCTCAACCTTTCACTGGCTTTCCACTATTTGGCTAGGTTTTTTGTACATTCCATTTACTGCCATTGTATATAATTTTGTTCATTAACAAATCAGTGAAGTGGTATCACTAGGATCCGTGTCACCCACTGCAAATCTTGACCCTATAAAAGGGACACTATCATGCTGGACATTGGAAATGGTGCCAATGCATGTCCTTGTTTTCATCACTCTGCGGGAGTTCCCGGCACTCTCAGAGATGCTGAGCTTCCCCCAGAGACTCTCTCCGCACTATTCTGCAGTTGCCCTTTTTTAGCATTGGTGTCACAACTTAGACATTTCATCAGGGGTAGAAATTGTCAGAATTCTTTGCCTAATTCTGCATGGATCGCTAGTTAGAGAATTTGCAAATTAGGTGATTGTCAAACGGCAGTGTATGTGTACAGTGCGCAAGGGGAATTAGCAACTGAAAATGTGTATGGATCATAAATGCAATGTGGACGAAAATTGACTGACCGGAAGCTGGCGTTTCTGGGTGGAAACCTGACATTTTTCGGGTGTGTTATTAAAATGCAGGTTTGCTCAGGCATTTTTGGGGAGGGTCTATGACATCAGCGATGACCACTTTCAACCTGACTTAGTCACAGATTAGTGGAAGTCTAAGACCTACTCACATTTGTACAGACTGCAAATACTCTTTGAAGTTTAGGGAATTGCAAATGGATTTTGGAATGAATCCATTCGCAATTCACTTGCAATTTTGCAAAGTGGGCAGGAGGACCCTGTCTGTGTTTCCATAAAATGGGGTCATTTTGGCCCCATTTGCTGAAAATGGTAATGCCAGTGTCTATCTGTTCCAATCCAGATTTACTTGCCTTGCAAGCAGGCAGGAGGCAGCGATTCTAAGTAAGCTTAGGCTTCCTCAGATGGTTGAGCTGTAAACATTGCAACTATTGGCAAATGCAGGCTTCACACCTGTCAGACACGCCAGTCACGCACCTCCTACAGCAGCAGCATCAGAAGACTCAGCTGAGGTGGAACAGTGCTTAAGATTTGTACGTGCATAAGTTTGTATAACATCACAAAGCAAGCACAACTCTTTGGGGGAGATTCTCTAAGCTAAAAATACGGTAAAAACCCCGTAAGCATCCCCCGCCTGGTTACCGCGGCAGGGGGCATCGCCAGAAAAATAGCCAATGGGCTTCTATCGCAACCCTCCGCCGCCCCGCGCCGACCCCCCGCCGCCCTGCATCACCCCCTCACCTGTGATCAGTGCAGGGAGGAGGTCACAGGTCTGGGCAGCACTGCGCTGTGCTGCCCGGACCTGTGACCTCCTCCCTGCACTGATCCTCTTCCGGGTGCAGGGAGGAGGAGAGCCCGGCGCAGCAGCAGCAGCGCCAGGTGTGGGAGGGAGGGGAGAGCCGCCGGGACCTGCTGGGACCCGGTGACTCTCACCGCAAAGGACAGCTCTTAACGCAAGAGCTGTCCTTTGCCTTAATTATCGCATATGTTACAGCATATGCGATAATTAAATATGCGATGGGGGGCGGAGATTCTTAGAGAATCTCCCCCTTTGTCTTTTGCCTTCTTTGCACGTTAGCACACAAGTTGCACACCACTACTACATGCAAATTCTGATGTGTTTTTTTACATTTGTCTCAGTCATGGTGCAAATAAAATGTAACATTTGGTACAAAATTGGGACGCACTGCGTAAGGCATTTCGGTTGCATAATCTGTGACTAGCCAAATGGGATATTTACCTCAGACCAAAGTCTGAGGTAAGTTTAGTGCAAATCTGTACATTACAATTACATGAGGAACAGTGTGGAAATGTTTGCTTTAGACTGGAACTAATGAGCTGAATATTTAAGTACCTGAGGATTCCTTTAGGACAGGTCAAACCAAATGGATAATCTGGCTACTAGCAGATGTTAGAGTAATGGAGAGACATTTCCTTTTCAGGACATCAAGTTTCATGCCAGAGTTTTAACAATAGCTCAAGCTCCAGTCAGAATCCAAGTAGTAAAAACAGAGTGGAAAGTAATGTTGGAAGAATTTACTAAACAGCCAAACAATTACACCTGAGACTACATTTGGATCTGTGCGAGGCGCACTCCTGTCTGACTATATTATTCTCACGTTTTTCCTGCACTAGTTTTAATATTAATACCATTTCGAGGAAAATCACTCAGACTTAGAACTTTACAAGTAGCTCAGTCAGCAGCAAGATTATGATTACATGTCTGTGCTGCTATTACAGGCACACGATTACAGACATACACTGAAAACAAGCCAAGCTGGAGAATCAATTTTAAAGTGTCAGCAATTCTTATAAAGACAATTAAAATACAGTAATATGACCTATTACAAAGTCACAGGCTCTATGAGAGTTTGTGTCTAACAGCACTGCCACATGCAATGGATATATATTTCTGTGCTGGATCCCACAATAAATACCTGCAATACAGAACCTTTCCTGTAAGCTCTATATCAGAATCAGAATCAGCTATCTCACTGTGGCAGTGGTAAATATTTTCTAAAGAAGCCTCTACCTATATATTAATGACTTGTACACCATTGCAGTCTAACATCTTGGGTACGGGATCCTGGTGCTTAGGATGCCGGCGGTTAGAAGACCGAAATCGGCATAATGATGCTCACGATTCAGTCACCTCATAGGTAAGTATCCTAACCCTCTCCCCCTACCCTCTTACCTTAACCCTCCCTACCTGCAGCCTAACCCTAGCCATACTACCTTGGTGCCTAACTCAAACCATACCCCATTAGTGCCTAATCATAACCCTACATTCTTAAGTGGTCATACTGGTTTTTACTCACCATTGCGAATTCGCAACGGTGAGCGATGGTGATGAGCAGCACATAAGCATATTTTCTTATGTGCATGTGCAGGCCATCTGTGTGAACGGACATGGGACTTGCATAGTCGCAGTCCCGTTCGCATGGCAAGGGGTGTTGGGGTGGTGGACACAGGTTGCGCCCATGGGAACGTCCAGCATTTCATGGGTGTCCCCATGAAAACTCTGGGCATTCCCATGGTAATTCTCCCGTGACGCGGGTGCTGGGGGCGGGCAGCTGACATCACCAGATTTCAGCTGCCGGCCCTCTTCCGGTGCAAGGGTGATGCAAATCTGAGTCACCAGAGAGTGACTTATATTTGTGAGCGCTGTAGAAACCATTAGATGCTCAGCGACTGTGGAATGATTTGGGCCCCGCACGCAAGCTGCAAATGGATGTTTATGCAAAACATCTATTCACATTCATGCGGAGAAACTCGATTGCGTGCAGCGGGCGTTCGTGCGGGTGGCTTTTAGTTGACTCGCAAAGCTGTGAATTTTTCAGCTCTGCAAGTCAACAAGAATGGCCTTAGTACCTAAGCCTACTGTAACCTGCAGCCTGATCCTATTCCCTAATTCTCACAAATTATCAAGGAAAAAAACTCTTGCACCTTTTTTTTTTTAATTGAGTCTTTATTTATACATTTTTTTTTTTTTAAACAACAAGACAATAGCCATATATATATATCACGAATTATTCACCAATATACCAACAGAGGTATAGATACATTCATGTAGGTACAGGATAAATTACAAATATTACATATGACCCCCCCCCCCTCCCCCCACCCCTCTCCACACATATCCCTGACCTATCATGTCCTCTCTAGCCTTACTTTCAACTATTCTCTATCATTCCGCTCATACTCAAAAAAAAAAAAAACACATCGTGAGCTAATAACCTATTCTTACAAGCGTGTCATTAAACTTGTGATTTGTCTAAATGTGTACAAAATTCCTCTTGGGCCTTTTGATTTTTAATTACATCCTTGATTCCTTATTTGTGTGTCCCTTTTAGTCCCATCTTTCTTTGCTATTATCCCGCCTCCCCCCCCCACCCCCCACTCCTGTTGCTAAACTCCTTCCCTAATTTATCAAGTTAATTATCCGTGATACTTATTATTTGATCCGTGTTGATATTTTAAATATCATACCTATCAGTGTTGTCTCTTGCACCTTAAATACCCATATTATACATGATACCAGCTGCATGGCAATAACTGCCTTCTAGCATGGCTACAACACAAAAAGACAGTTTTACTAGGAGCTTGTTCTCACTTAGGTCCTCATTCGGGTTGACTCACAAAGCTGCGGATTTCACAGCTTTGCGAGTCAATTAAATGCCACCCACCGCTTACATGAACGCCTGCACGCCTTACGCACACCGAATGATTCTCAAGCGCTCACAAATCTTAGTTAGATCTGCGGCACCCTTGTACGGGAAGAGGGCAGGCAGCTGACATCCGGTGACGTCAGCTGCCCGATCCTGGCACCTGCTTCACTAGCGACTTACCACAGGAACGCCCAACATTTTCATGAACCCTGGGCGTTCCCATGGGCGCAACCCATGGGTGCCACCCCACATCCCCCCTGTCCGCACTGCTGCTCGCAAACGGGCCAGCAAATAATAAATTTGCCACACCTACTCGCACAAAGAGGCTCCATATGCGCATAAATGTTTTGTGCATGCGCACTAGATAAGCATCGCTCCCCTGTGCAAAAGCGCAGTGGAGCATATGAATTTGAATGAGGGCCTTTATGTATTGCACAAATGGAGATTGCTAGTAGTAGAGTAATGTTCATGACTCCACTGGAACATTTACTATTACATTTTAGTACATGCAGGGTGTATGGGAGCAACACAGAATGGCAGGGCCCTGCAGGGATATGGTCACTATAATTGTACCACCCCCACCCCAATGCCTATGGTAGTTACACCCTTGGAAAGAGTAATAAAAAAGATATAATCCGCTACTAAAGTCAGAGAGTCTTACTTTTTACCCAGAAATATTCTAGAAGGCGTGGGGATGCCAGTAAAACATGTTAGCCAAACAAGGAACAAAATAACACAAATTGTAGTATTATGTTGTCTACACATCATAATAAGTGGAATTATATTTTGCAGTAATGTAATTACAAAACTTTCCTTTTAGTGGTCTGTGTGATCATGTTTAATACATTTCTTTGTCTTTTTGTAAAGATGTTTCTACATTTAATAATACAAAGGCCCCATGTAATAACAGTGTGGGGAGAGGTAAATCTTGCAGTTTGTACAGTATAATCTCCTCATTATTCAATTCATATTATTACTTTTAGATTTATTATTACTAGGTGACCCGTGCGAAAATTTAGCAAAAGTCAATTTTTAATCTCGATTTTTAAACAATCAATACAATGCGCAATTGTAAATTAACAATTTGCCAGAAGCGGAGAAGTTAATCCTTAAAATGTTACCTCATTTATTGCTTTTGGTTAAGTATGAAGGGAGAAAAGGGATCATCATTTTCACACAGGCCACCAAGTAGGTATTCTTTATTTTTTCCTAAATTTTAGACGTACCTCAGGAGGAGCCCTTAGTAGTAGTTTGTTTATTTATAAGGCGCCACAAAGTGTCCAAGCACCGTACATAGCAAACAAAAAAAACGAATTACAAAGTAACATACAGGGTGTGTTGATAAAATACAGCATAAATAGGGATATAGCTGGTAGTACTAAAATCAGCATCAGTTTTGAAGTAGGTGTCGAAATTGTCGAGGAGACTGAAGATGAAGTAGAGGAAGGGAAGAACAGGGCAGGAGCACAGGTGAGGTAAAGAGGTAGGGTGAGTACATGAGGAAGGAGGGCCCTACTCATTAGAGTTAACAGACTAAAAGGAGGTGGGTGGACGAACGAAAAACAATAGGATAAGTAGGAACAGATGGGAAGGCAGGATAGGAGGAGTGAAAGAGGTTAGGAGGAGGAGGTATAGGCTAGTCGGAAGAAGTGGGTTTTGAGGGAGCGCTTGAAGGATGTAAGGGAATCAGAAAGCCTGATGGGTAGCGGGAGGTTGTTCCAGTGCAGGGGGGCAGCGCAAGAGAAATCTTGGACAAGGCGCCCTTCCCCTCTTATTATAGAAAAGACCTGTCGGGGGGCGTGGCCTAGCAGGCAATGGTGGAAGACGCACTCGCTGCGAGCTCCCAACACCCACAGCCTTGCGCCTACAAAAGCCACTAATCACCCACAGCAATCCTCTCCCCAATACATCGGGGGAGCCCCAGGCACTCTCCGTCCCCCTACAGGGTAGAGCCGGCGGAATCGGGGGAGACATTAGGTCTCCCTGCGGGTTGCGGCCTATCCCTGCCTACAAGCCGGGACCTGGATTAGCGGCCCCGGCATCATAGCGGCGCGGCACCTCCCGTGTCGCGGCACAGCGGGAACTCTACCTCGGCGGCTTCCCACTTGGGGAGCCTCTGTATCGCTCCCGTGCGGCAGCTCAGCGCGGGTGGACACACTTCCCGACCGCCGGTCAGTCAGCGGCGCCCGCCATCTTGCGTCCGCCGGGGTCCTGGAGACAAAGCAGCACTGGAGCCGACGGGGAGACTGAAGCCAGCCAGAGTCCTGTGAGTACCTCCGTACACTAGACACAGGCTTCCCCCCGGCCAAGGTGTCTCCTCTTCCCCACTGTGTAGCCTGGAATCGGCTGGATACTGTTTGAATCCCTGGGGAGGGCTGCGTGATTTGCCTAAATGCTGCACTGTCCCATCAGTGTAGGCAGACTCCTTTAACAGCCCCAATCCCTAATGATCTACTGCCTTCAGAGGACCTTCCTCAGCTACTTGGAGGCTCCCATAACATTGGCTGATCTTTCTTATACAATATATACAAGGCTGCCCTACAGCTATCTACCCAGAGCTGTTGTGAATTAGAAGCTATATCTCCAGCCCCGTTACTAACTACCACATCAGACCAGACTCCAAGCAGGCTTACTTGCATGAAAACCATTACTGTGCCTGTGGCGCCCTCTTGTGGCCTTTATTCATATAACTCCTCCATATAACTGCAAATGCTAAAGGAGATGTTCTGACACACTCCACGCTATTCACCTGGACATGTAACCAGCGCAGTCTGACATCTATCAAAAAAAAAAAAAAAAAAAAAAAAATCCCGCATCTGTCTGTTTCAACCGCATAATTATTTACCTGCACTTAGATACTAACGAGGCTCCTGTCCGAATTATGCCTGCTAAACGCGCCAAAACGCCCAAGCCTGTCCCCCAAGTATCCTTTTTTAAACCTTCCCCGGCAAGATCCAAACCGATGGACGAAGTTGGTGAACACCCATCCAAGAAAAACCTGCCTAACCCCTCGGGGATGGATGCATCGCCACCTAACACCTCTGCACAAGCCGCCAATATGTTGGAGGATAGTCAAGCTCTTACGGTAGGCTCTATGAAACTACTTCTGTCACAATTTAAACAGGATGTTTCCGCAGAGTTTAAAGCAACACTTAGAGACTGCCAGAAGTCAATTGATGACCTAGGCGAGCGAACCGTCCATATTGAATCCAAGATGGGGGAGGTGGTATCCTCTCATAACCACCTAATCTCCTCTCATGAGGCCCTCGAAGCGGAAGTTGCTGCCCTACGAGATAAAGTCTCAGATCTGGAGGACAGATCGAGGCGGAACAACATCAAAATGCGGGGAATTCCAGAATCGGTCTCAAACAGTAGTCTAAACGATTTTGCTGTTAATATCTTCCAAAAACTTCTCCCTAACAGATCCTCTGCAGACTTCCTGATAGACAGGATCCATAGATTGCCCAAGGCTAAAGGTGCCCCCTCGGATGCCCCGCGAGATGTACTAATGCGGATACATTTCTTCCATGTGAAGGAAGCGATCCTCAAGGCTGCCAGACCGTCTGAAGATTCTTTAAGAATTTTAGATCAGCTCCAAATATATGGTGACTTATCCCAAGCTACCCTGGCCAAGAGGCGCTCCTTTTACCCCATAACCTCTGTTCTTCGAAAAGAAAATATTCAGTACAGATGGGGGTTCCCCACAAAGCTGTTAATTAACCGAGAGGGCTCCACGATTGCTGTGTCGTCAGTCGACGAAGGAAAACGCTTCCTATCCACACTAACCCTAGCGAGCCCTTCAACTGTTCCGTCATCTGAGCGCGGACTCCAGCTGGACTGGTCTGCGTCAGGGCCGAACCAGTGATCCGGTTACGCTTAGAAACCGTTTATTTCTCTTAACACTGCTTATTTACAGTTTTAACGATATTGTTTAGATTTAAATCGATATTTTAAGCAGTCTTGAGAACCGTTACTACTGCCTTCACTATTGTAGTTGCTCATTTGCTCTACTTTTGTTGTTATCTGTAGGAATTTACCCCTATTAGGTTACTATTCAAAAATGATGTCAGTTTTGCTAATGTTCGCTCAGTGGGTATGATATCTTTGTATATTCTCTCAGGCCTAGAAAATTCATCTTCAGCTTTCTGGGTTCTGTCCCCCCGGACTAGCGCGGGGGTTGATAGGACAAACTATTGGGAGTAATGGCCATTGATAATATTTACCCAGAGTTTTTTTTCTCTTTCCCTTAGTTAAGTAAGGTTACTGTTCCGGGTGTTAGTATGTTACCACTACCCCCACGTCACTTTCGTGTGCCGTTATGATACGGCGCCCAACTTTACCCCCATTCGGGGGTCCACTCATTTCCTCCTTCACCCCTTCCCCTCCCCTTTCCCCTTCTCGTTTTCTGGTTTTCCCCCCAGACTCCAATTGGATACTCTCGCGCACTGTTTCTAATACATTGTTTTTTTATCTGTCTCTGTTATGTCAAGCTGTCTTCCAAATAGACGATAATGGTTAATGTCATTTCCATAAACGCCAAGGGTCTCAACTCTCCCAACAAGAGGAGGTTGGCCCTTAGGTATTTCCATAAACATAAAATTCAAATCGCTGCTGTTCAAGAAACACACTTTATAGACTCAGCTCCCCCGTTATTCTATGATAGGAACTACCCACACTGCTACATGGCTAATGGCCCATCTAAAAAAGCCGGAGTAGCGATTCTCATATCGCAGCACTGTGCTTTCTCTCTCACATCCCAATACTCAGACCCTGAGGGTAGATACCTGGTTTTAACTGGGTCTCTTGAAAATAGAGAAGTGACAATAGTGTCCTGCTATGCCCCTAACTCTAAACAACTCCAATTTTGTAGAAAACTTTGTACCAAAATTCAGCAATTAGCCAGGGGAGCCATGCTGCTCTTAGGGGACTTCAACTTGGTCCCGGACCCATCTTTGGACAGCTCACGCAATTTATCTCGGTCTTCCAGTCAGCCCTGTGGCCCCTCTAAGGGACTTCGCCAGCTCCTAGCGGAATATGACCTCTTTGATGTATGGCGAGTCAAACACCCTTCAGTAAGGGATTATACCTTTTATTCCCATGTGCACGGCACTTACTCAAGAATCGATCTAGCTCTGTCAGATAGATGGTCCCTAGATTCCTTTAAGAAAATCAATATTCTTCCCAGATCATGGTCAGACCACTCCCCTATTTATATTGAGTGGGAAATAATGGGTAGGACAACCGCTCCGGGCCCGTGGCGCCTGGGTCGCCAGTGTCTCGTTCAGCCGGAGGCTCGACAGGCTATATGCTCGTCAATAGATTACTATCTACAGGAGAACTCCGCCGAGGACACTACAACCTTTACTCACTGGTGTGCCCTCAAAGCGGTAGCTAGAGGCTCTGCCATACAAATAGCAGCCAAGCTGAAAAGAGAGTATGCAAGATCCTTGGCACAAGCCGAATCCGAGCTTTCCACCCTAGAGGCCGACCACAAGTCCAACCCAGCAGATAAAGCCTTATGTAAGCTAATGAATGCAGCAAGAGATAAGGTGAACAGCTTTTATCTGGCAGAAGTCCAGCGCAATGTATACAAACTTAATCAGAAATTCTACCAACTTGGAAATAGGGCAGGTAGGCTATTGGCGAGGAAACTGAGAGGAAAGAAAGCCAAGGAAAAAATCCACATGATCCATTCGGATCGGGGATTAAAAATATATGATCCAAACGAGATAGCCAACGCCTTTTCTGATTATTATTCTAAACTCTATAACCTGAAAGATGACCCGTCCACCTGCCAGCCCCAACAAGAGAAGATAGCTAACTTCCTGGATAGAATCAACCTCCCTAGCTTACCCCCAGAGTCCTATTTGTCCCTTAACGCCCCGTGGACGCTGAAAGAGGTCCAATCCAGTATCGATTCCCTCCCTCCCGATAAAGCCCCTGGGCCAGATGGATTTCCCTCCAACTTCTATAAGACCTTCAAAGCCCAATTATCTCCGGTGCTACTCCAAGTTTTTAACGAGGCCTCTTTGGCCAAAAGCTTTCCCCCCGAAATGTTAGAATCCCGTATCATTACTATCCCTAAACCGGGAAAACCTCCAACTTCAGTTCAGAATTACAGACCGATTGCACTTCTTAACTCTGACCTGAAATTATACGCCAAATTAGTAGCTAACCGTATTAGTCCTCTTCTCCCCTCCCTCATTAAAAATGACCAGGTTGGCTTTGTCATGGACAGACAAGCCCCTGATAATACTCGCAGGGAGCTGGGGGTGATTGAATACTGCTCCTCAAAGAACATTCCCCTTTTAGTCCTATCGTTAGATGCCGAAAAGGCATTCGATAGACTCCACTGGGGGTACATGCAAGCTACCTTGGAAAAATTTGGATTTTATGGCCGGATGCTTGACTCCATCCTGGCCCTCTACTCGTCCCCTTCAGCTAGGGTGTTTGCAAATGGTTGTTCCTCTGCGGGGTTCAAGATATCTAACGGCACCCGACAAGGATGCCCGCTTTCTCCTTTGATCTTTGCACTGGCGGTCGAGCCTCTGGCTGAACATATTAGATGCAATGAAGATATCAGGGGCCCGATAATAGGCAACTCTTCTCATAAAATCAGCCTCTTCGCTGATGATATTCTTGTGAATATCTTAGACCCCGAAGTTTCCCTGCCAGCTCTTCATGAAGTGCTACAGGAATACTCTGAAATTTCATTTTATAAGTTAAATACCAGTAAGACCGAAGCCCTCCCTCTAGGTTTTTCCCCTGAGGCCATCGACAGATTAAAAGCAGATTACAACTACTCGTGGCAAACTCGGTCACTTAAGTATCTGGGCATAAACTTAGCAATAGAACGACACCTGTTTGACTGTAACTACGGCCCCCTGTTGAGGGCATTCGCAGGGCTGACTGGAGACTGGATGATGCAGGATGTGTCTTGGCTGGGGAGAGTTGCTGCAGCCAAGATGGTCCTCTTGCCAAAATTGATGTATTTATTTCGCTCCATCCCGAGAGCCCCCCCAAAACAGTGGTTTAATAAATTCAATCAACTCTTAGCTAAATATATCTGGAGAGGGGCTAAACCTAGAATAGCAAAGAAAATATTAGCCCGGTCTAAAACAGAAGGGGGTGTGGCGTACCCAGACATTGAACTTTATTACGCCTCATGTGTGTTAAACCAAGCTAGGGATTGGTTCAATCTTAAGGAGCCCAAACCTTGGGTCCTTTTGGAGAGCGCACTCGCCCTCCCTACACCGGTTGCGGACCTGTTATGGCTCCCACCAAGCGAGACTAGGAAACCCTCAGCCTTATGCAAATCCATCAAAGCAACCCTAGATGTTTGGTATAAAATGACGGCCTCCACAGCTAAAATAGCCCTCCCTGCTCCCTTTTTATCTTTTAAAACCCTGAAATCCCTAATCCCCAATCTACCGCTACAGAGGTGGATTAACCAAGGAGTTGAATCAGTGGGAGACCTGTATGTCGAGGATAATCTTGTTCCCTTTAACTACATACAACAGAAATTTAATATCCCCAAACAGGATTTCTTCATTTATCTACAAATCAGAAGCTGGTTACACTCACACCTAGGCACACCCTCCAGGAAGCCAAACTTCCCAGCCTTTCTTAAAACAAAGACCTGTGATTACTCACATAAAGGTGGCATAACATGGTGGTACTCATACTTAACCTCCCTGGACAGCAAGTCCAAATTGAAAACTCAATCCCTATGGGAGAGAGATTTGAACAAATCCTTTAATGAAGAAGAGTGGGAGAATGTTTTCAGAACCTGCTTTAAGATCTCACGCTGCATTAACCACTCCGAAATGTTCTTTAAACTCATTCATAGGGCTTACTTTACCCCAGCCAGACTTCACAAGATCTGGCCTACGTCCTCTAACCTATGTTGGAGAAAATGCGGTAATATTGGGGACATTTTCCACATATTTTGGACATGCCCACTGCTGGGGTCTCTCTGGGGTGAAGTGTTCCAGCTAATGAGCTCAATCCTGAACCGACCCATTCTCCCTGACCCATCCATAGCGCTTCTTCATGTTTTCCCAGTACAACTCTCTGTTGCAGACCGATACATCCTAGGACATGTCCTAATAGCCACCAAGGCCTGTATAGCGAAAGAGTGGAAATCGGAGGCTGTTCCATCCATAGAATGTATACAAAACAAGGTGCACAAACACTTTATGTATGAGACCTCCAATGCCAAATACTCCGCATCTGCAGACTCGCTATGCATGAAGTGGCTCGGATGGTCTGTCTTCTTGGAAAGGACGGACCACCCGAACATACACAGCAGCACCCCAGACCTATCAGTACTAAACCCCCAGTAGCTACGTGTTATCTTGTCCAGTGATGTTTCCCAACCATAATAGATGCAGATTATAACATTGGTGTAGTATCCTAACTTGCTGATTTAAATGACATTGTAATGTACTATGTATCACTCCCCTTGTGCCTCCCCCCCCCTTTTTTTTTTTTTCTTTTTTCTTCTGTTTTGTTCCTTTCTGTAACCCCCTGCTATTTTGTTTATGTTTCTGAAAAATGTACAATAAAAACTTAATATTTAAAAAAAAAAAAAAAAAAAAAAGAAAAGACCTGTCTGCAGAGACAGAGAAGGACATATCAGGGCCTGTGTATAGAGGCCTCTCCTGCGATCCCCACTGCTGGCTGCAGAAGGTAAGTAGCCTTTCTTCCCACTGCCTTTGGTTATGTATAAAGGGAGAAAAGGGGATTGTCATCAAAAATCACCTAGAAATAATATAGATGATTCTTCTTTAAAGTGCCTCCTTGTTACATAGGGCCTAATTCAGGCACTATTGGAAGGACTTTCATTGAATGTATGGCATCAGAGGTGGAGGCTGGATTACCCTGAGAATACAGCACATTCTGAACAACAAATATGCAGAAATAACTAGGTTTGTGACATGAGCATTGAATCAGCTCACTGCTGTATTCTCCTGCTAGCTTCAACGAGATGCCCTACTCCTGTAACCTGTCCTACCTTATCTGTGGGGATTTATTTGATATTTTTGCTATATATTTGTTCTATGATCTGTCATTGCATATTGTCATTGGTGTATCTACAATGAGTGCAGGGTGTGCAGTGTACACGGGCCCCTGGGTCATTTAAAACTGTTTAGATGTCACTATTCACATTATAGCCAGGGCCTGCACCACCACTAGGCAGCTTTAGGCATTTGCCTGGGGGCGCCAGCCCATTGATGGTGCATTTGGGAGCAGCTCTCCACCCCCTTTGAAACAAGGTGAGCGGCGCCCGCGCCAAACCCCCCCCCCCCAACCGAGGTCTGACTCAGTGACAGCAGCCGCATCACATCCTCCCCACAGACTCGGCGGTGGTGAGCGGGTGAGCGGCGCCCCCCCCCCCCCCTCCTTGGGTTGCTGCGGTGCCTCGCACCGGCCCTGATTATAGATCATAGCTAAACAATATTTTGGCTTTGCCTATAAAGTGACTCCCATGGAAAATGGGAGTCAGTATTGGGGTTATTGCCAGTATTGGGGCTTATGTAATAAAGTCAGAATTTTAAGACACAACATTTATCTGGCAATCTTGCTGCAGATTTAAAGTGGCAATAACTTAAAAGGCAAACCCCGGCTGTTTATTCCATTGATATTGTTGCCACTTTGAATCTATATATATCCATGTTTACACTTCATATGGTATTTCAACGGTATTTGATTTGCAAGTTCTTTTTCAGATGCAAACCTTATTTTTGCTCCTAGGGTTAGAATGGTCTTCTGGGACTTGAACTCAGTAATAAAAAAAGTGGTTATATTTATACAAGCTACAATGTGTCCAAAATATCCCAGACAGTTTTCTTTGGCTGTGCTGTAATATGGCAGGTTTTACAATTAAAACATGATTTAGTATGAACTTGGAGAAGGATTTAAGCTTTCTTCTGGATTTTCACTTATTTGTTTAAATAGCTAAGACCACACATTCATACACACCGAGGTTATATTAAGGATTTCATACAGCTTCATAGATTCAAATCATACTTCAAAGGGGCTTGGAAGACTGCAAGTACAAACCAGCTTGTCAGTTTCAAGCACAAAAAAGAATATACATTTTACAAAAACATAACACGGAAAAATAAAAACTTAAAAAGAAAAAAAACATATAGAGCGTGAAACAGAGGGCATGCTTCAGAGCGCATTATTAAAGTTATTGGGTACAGTGACAGTACACAATAGAGCCAGTGTGCATAACAATAGCCCTGCAGTCTCCGCAGAGGCATGGAGGCACTGGGTAGGTGTGGGCACTTATGGTCTGAGGGGCTACTTCTACATTGCCACCAGGATAGGCAGATACTTGTCTGCAGTCCTGTTGCATCTGCCTCCATTGAAAATGTCCCTTCCAAAGTGGCTGCTGCCTCAGAGGAGACATTTATTAAGGATGCTAGAAAAGGCAACAGACTTTTTGGGAAAACCCCTGATAATGAGCAGAACTCCAAACTGGAGACCTGCGATGATTGCTGGGGGGGAGGTGGTGGGTAAAATCCTCTTGATAATTAGCATGGGGGAAGGAGGGTGCCTGAAACTTTTGGGGCACATGTTTTATAGTTATGCTATTGAACGTTTTTGCTGCCTTGAGGATTTATTTGCAAAGTGATAGCTGGTCACAGAGAATTTGTTTGCAGTAACTGGGGGTCACCTCTATAATGCATGTACAGTATGTTGCAACAATCTCTGGAGGTTGTCACGGATTGCAACTGCAATTCTATTTACAGATAAAATGGCTTATAACGGTCATGCTGCATGACCACAGGGTTGCACAGACAAAAAGAGAAAATGTAGGTGCCTACTCTAAGCACAAATGTATATTGTGGCCCCGGAATTCTAAAAGAACTGGAATCATACCTCCTAACATGACCCATTCCAGGAGGGACACAATGCTCTGCTCCAGAACTTCACTCTTAATGTATGATTATCATCACCTGCGTTCAACAGGTTAAGTGGTAAGAAAGGTGTTTCACTAGAGGAGCAGAGCATTGTGTCCCTCCTGGAATGGGTCATGTTGGAAGGTACTGTATGCTGGAATGCGTCCCAAACCTTCCTTGTCAGTGTCAAATGACATATGCAATCTGCTTCTCAACCTGGAAGCAGAAACATAGCGCCATCGGTGCCACTGTAACATCTGCTTTCTGCCAGGGATAGACCTTGCACACTACTGTACACCAACATTGACACTGGGAGCCTGCCCAGTTACCGCCGCAGCCTGGACTCCAGATGCGGCAGCCTCACTGGGAATGAAGTGGCAACTAGCTTTAGTCAAGGTAATGGCTTTTAAACAATGAAGTCACCCGACCATTTAACCACAGCATCGGAATGGTTAAAAAGCTCAGCCGAGGCTACCATCTATCTTCAGACAGAGGTAAAGCTTCTATGACTCCCCCAGGAAACCTATCTGAATACTTTACATTGTAAATTTTGTAATGTCGGTTTGCAAGCCTTGCGGCACTCCATTATGGTGTTATAGAAAATGTAAAAGGTTGGTAGGGCTGTAGCTTTCAGTTTTATGTAAATAAATATAGGTCAGTGTGGTGATGGTTTGCAGGCTTATATCTCTCTGTTATTGCAAATGAGTCAGTAATGTTTTCTTTCTGACTAAAAAGTCCACTGACACTGCAGTAAGTTGGTAGGGCTGCAGGTTTCAGTTTTAATGTAAACTTTATTTACAATAACAGACAGATATAAGACTGCAAACAGTCATCACTGAGCTTTATTGATGACATCAAAGAGATGTCAGGTGTCAGAAAAAATCAAACATTGTTTTAAAAAAAATATATATATTTCCATGCCGTCCACACAATCTTAGACCTTGATTATTTGTCACAACTTTGATTTTAAGTTTTGCATGACTGCTCTTAGCACTAAGGGCCTGATTCTGGTTCACTTGCAAAAGCAAATTCTCTCTCTAATGGACAAAACCATGCTGCAGTGCAGGTGGGGCAGATGTAACATGTGCATAGAGAGTTAGAGGGCTGCCCAGTGTTTAAACAATTCTGCCGCCACCGCTGACTGACCCCCGCCGCCCGGCTAGCGCTCCTTGCGCTACATAACGCCGCCCTCTGCCCACCCTCTTCCAGCACCCGATGTGCCATCTCAAGATGGCATGCAACATCGGGTGCTGCAAAGAGGACACTTTAGCACCCCAAGATGCAATCAAGTTTGATGGACATCGCACTGCGATGTCGCATCAAATCCGATCGCACAAGTGTATGGGCAGCATCAGAGTTCAGGCAGGGACAAAGAACTGTAGGAGCTAATTCAGTGGCAAACGCAGGATTTTCAGAAGGGGGTTTCCAGAGGGGCGGAGCAAAGCACGGAGATGGACACTTAGGTGATCCAGTATATGCCGGGTCAGTTAAAGTATTATAGATAGACCAATTGTATATAAATAATAATAATAATAATAATAAAATATATATATATATATATATATATATATACACACACACACACATATATATATATATATATACATACATACATAAATATATATATATATATATATACACATACAGGGGCGTCAACAGCAGTGTAGACCCCTGGGCATAGTAATGTATTGGGGCCCCTACCGATCCTCCAGCGGTAGGGGTGGGGGAAGCTTTGATGTCCCGCGGGTGGTAGGGGGTATTATATCAACCGCTCAGCATGTAGGGCCTGGATCAGTAATTTCAACTAATTACCCCTTTACTGCACAGATGGTGGGAGATGGGGTGGGAGAAGGGGGCATTGGGATGAATGAAGGGGCCCTGATACCTAACTTCCAGGGTGGTAGAGGATGTGTAATACCCAGAGGAGGGGTTTATAGTGGAGTGGGATTATTATTCATAATTTTCTGGTGGGAGGACAGCTTGCTTGACTGTAGATATCTCCAGTTCCCAGAAATAGATTTCTTAGATTTTAATGGAATTAAAAACTAGAGGATCCCACCTACCAAATGGTAATGGGGACTAGGGGATCGGAGTTCAGGAGGCAGAGCAATCTGCCAAGGAGTATATAAAACTACATACCAGGAGTGTGGAGCTTGAGCAGTAACCAGCTGCTGGAAGGCTGATATCTCTGGTTCTAGGAACAGTAGAGGCAAGGTACTAGTGTCCATCAAAGGGGGAGAATCCCAGCTTTTGGAATATACCCTCAGAAAAACTCTAAGTCAGAGAGAACCTGAAATATCTGACTGGGAATAGCAATTAACAGGCTTGGATGGGGACCGCTGCTTTGAAGTCAGATATCTCTGGTTCACAAGGGCCGATTTTTAAAATTCTGGTACCCATGGAAAGAGGGGGCCCTCAGCTTTCAGCCTAAACCCCTTAGACTCCTGGGGGGGTTTCTGGGTACTCAGAACCCCCCCCCCTGCGTGCGCTACTGTAATTTGATATAATAACAACAACAACAACAATAATAATAATAATAGTTATATAGAACTCAAAGTGCTTTACATGTATCTTTACAGCACAAAATATAAAACAAACTTAACAGTGGATATTAGTGAAATGCTTGATTAAATGTTTTTTTGAAAGCTTCTAGAATGTTGGCTTCTCGAACTGTGCAGCGAAGAAAGTTCCATAGAGTCTGAGCCATCATCTACAGATCACAGTAAGGAATCAAAAGCTGCTTCAACCCTGAAAGTCAGTAATCCAATCTTCAAAGCGATATCCATATGCCTGGTGTCTAGGTGTCAAGCCACTATCCAGGAAAACATCAAGATTCTGCATGTTTGGTGTTTTGCAGTTCTTCAAGAGTTAATAAGTCCTGTTTGTAGGTTTTGCTGAAATCTTGTCCTGTGACCTACGTATAATAAGGACCTCTGTTTTGTCAGGGTTCAGTCAAAGCCAACTGGCAGCAGTCTAGGTTTTAGTGATACAAATGCATGTAGATAGATCATCTGATGGAATTAAATACTTGATTGTTTCTCAGATGAAATAATAAGAATTTAGTTGTGGTTGATACTTGATGTTTAGGTGTCAAGCTACCATCCAGGAAAACACCAGTAACTAACTATTCCGCCCCCCCCCCCCCGCAGCACGTTTTTTCGGCGCCCCCCCTCTGCACACACCTAACCTGCCCCCCCCCCCTCTTACCCGTACCCGCACCCGTCTCGCCCGGCTCTCTGCCGGGACCTGCCTGACCGTCACGGTCCCGGCCCCGGCCGCTCCTGCTGCTACAATGAAAACTGACTCTTAGAAAATGGCTGCCCCCATACTGCAGACAGAAAACTGTCTGCAGTATGGGGGCAGCCATTTTCTAAGAGTCAGTTTTCATTGCAGCAGAGAGCCGGGCGAGACGCAGACCGCAGGTAACTATAGCCTCGCAGCCCCCCGACGGCGCCCCCAATTTCTCTGCGCCCCCCCCGCCACCGCGGGGGTTGCGGAGCTATAGTTACACCACTGCTAAAATCTTGTCCTGTGACCTCTGCTCAGCCCGACAGTCATTTACAGTTGGTATTCGGTTCTCAGTACCCAGAGCAAAAAACAGGCATGTTGTGTATCATCTGCATAGCAGTGGTAGACTAGGCCATGACATATGATTATTTCACCCAGTGATAGCATGTATATATTCTACAGGAAGCATATGAGATAGTATAGAACCTTGTGGGAAATGATGAGTATATTCCAGAATACCTTTTATGTGACCTGCCAGTGAGAAATGACTTGAACCAGTAAAGGACTGTGTCATCACAAACATTTTAGGTCCTGAATTAGGATCCAGTGGCCCACAGTGTCATATTCTACAGAGAGATACTGCAGGATATAGATTAAACAGTCACCTCTGTCTGTTGCCATTAGAAAATCATTCAGCAAACATACCAGGGATGTTTGAGTGCTATGGGCCTTATTCTGCTTGGTGCAGTCCGTTCCGAATTCTATCAGAACTGACCGAGCGCCACGCCATGCAGACATTCTAAGAACACACACCCACAGTTCGTCCGCATCCCTTCGGATGGACTCACTAAGAAGAGGGAGTGTCTTCGGACCTCATCCAAACGTGCGTGTGCGGTGGGAACACAAAGATTCTGCACGGTCTTACAGCGTTCGAACGGACGCGAAGCTGGCCGTACGCACCGATTTGGTGTATTTCCGCAAACCTCACTACTCTATTCGGAACTCATGCTTCTGCAACATGACACACTTATGCAATTAGCCAACCTCATTACAAATTGTTTATTTTTACATTTAAGTAATTAATTCCTAATTGATACTTAAACACATTACTAGTACTTTAGATTAACCCTTACATCATGTTAAGTGGTATTACTTAATTGTTGCCCCTTTACCCGTCTTAGTGGTTTCAATTGAACCTGTAAAAAGAGTGTAATTAATCACTAATGAGTAGAGGAGTGGATTGTATTGTGGTCAGCTGAGAGTGCTTCAGGTGGGGGCGTACTAATTGGGCGAACCGAATGCCTAGCGCATGAACAAGTGCTCTCCGCAAATTGAAACTTGCTTATGGACACCGCGTGTTGGTTTGCTTGCAGTCGGTGTCCTGTCCGAATGCACGCCTACCACAGTTCATGCATTCCCACGTGTACGCCCAGATTTACGCCCGGTTTTGCCCACTTCTGGATGGTCTTGGCGAGAACGAGTGCGGAGACACTACGTTGCACATGCGCATTGCATTGCCTACGCGTGCGCAGACGGCTAAAATGCGCCCTCCGAAAGAATTCGGAACGGACCGCACCAAGCAGAATAAGGCCCTATGTCTTCTACTGAATCCTATTTAGAATTGGTCATACAGTGCTATGTCTTCAGTAGAAGACATAGCACTGAAACATCCCTGGTATCATTGCATCGCCACAGCTTATCATGAATTTTGTTTCACCTGCTTCAGTTAGATTAAACCAAATCTCTTAAAGCCGCCCTGTTTTTCTACAAAAACCGAACTATGGCTGGCAGAAACACACAGGACTGGTGTAAGGTTCCACGGGACCCTAAGCAAAACTTCAATCTACTGTCCTTCCCAAAACTACACTGACACCAATACTCACTTTCCAGCCCCTCAAGTGAAAGTGTGGAGTTGACGTCTTAGAAGTTCCACAGCCGCCATCTGTATTAAGTACACCAAGGTTGTCTTCCTCATAGCCATCGTAAATAATGTGGTAGGCAAATAATAGTGCCCTAGGCAGCTGCCTAATGGTAGAGACAACCCTGGAAACATGCATGTTGGACTGGACTCTGTTGGTTTCAGGTATATGGGGATGTCATGATCGAATGGCCCAAATAAAACCATTAAGAGTAACATCAGGAACAATAGCCAGTCCCTAGTCCGATGTTTCTTCAGGGCTAATTGGATATCTCCCTATGTTGGTAGACCCATCAGATTTTTGTGATTTTCCAATACACAAATCCCTTACTATACAAACCATAACAAAATACCAACCATTACAAAAGATATTAACTCATTAACTGTTTCAGGTCCAACATCTAGTCAGTCTCAACAGCCCTAGCACTAGTAGCAGATCCAATGGTGAGCCACTTTAAAATAAGAACATTAACATCGTTCAACATTCAATGTAGACCATTTTTAATAAACAAAAAAAAAAATATTTAGATTAATTTAAACATTTAAACTAGACTGTTTGAATTGCAATTTTTTTTTTAAAGTTACATTTTATATTTATTCTATTAAAAATGTAGCCTTTCTTCTATATGTGGGGCAACGCTATAGAATACACACGTTTCATACATTTGATATTTCTCTCTGCATTATTTGCATTATTTGCACTTGAGGTAACTGATTTGAAAAAGTAGAAGGAAAGTCTACATTCTGCCCACACATGAACCATCATCATCAGTCCTTCCACTTATTTTCATAGATGGGATTCTATAGGTGAGAATTATCAAAGCTTGGAGATAAAGTACTTATTTCTATGCATGTTATCTCTCTACAAGCTTTGATAAATCTCTCCCTAGACATTTTCTTATATATTACATAAACACCAACAACAAAACTGCTAACAATTCATAATTTAATAATAAAAAATTAAATCTATACGTATAAATGAAACAAAGTTTAACTTTTATACAGGAGTAGACACAAGTAACACCCCTTTCATACTACAGCTCTTAACCGGTATATTGCTGATTTTTTTAGCCTTTTAAAACGGTTAGAGCTGCAGTGTGAAAGCTCCAGTCTGCATATACCGGTTACAAATAACCGGTATTTGCAAACGGGTAAAAAGCAGAGTCCTACACGGTTCATAGACGTTTTTCATGCAGTGTGAATGGCTCTGAGCCACTCATTACATATGTGCATATGTAATGAGCACTGTGCATATGCAATGGTCAGTTCATTACATATGTGCATATGTAATGAGTGGCTCATTCATATGCACTGCACTCATTACATATGTACATATGTAATGAGAGGCTCATTACATATGCACTGCGCTCTCATAGCTACTGTCTGTCCTGCTTTTACACTGCAAACCTGCTTCAGACCCGGTATTTATGTGCGGTGTGAAAGGGGTTTAAAACGGTAATATACCGTTTTAAATACCGTTTCAAAATACCGGGTCTCAAATGTTTAGGTAATGTGAAAGCAGCATAAGAAAGATGTATTGTTTGTTTTGTTGAAACATCTTAGTCATCTGCACAGGAGAATTCTGTGTACTCTGGTTCTAGTAAATTGCTGATCTGGCCGCTGCACTTCTTCAGAAGAATTTCATTTAGATCTGTCTTTTATCACATATTATAGGTCTGTGCCTCCCACACTGGCCACACAAGGAAGCATGCATCTCTCATCTCAGTGATGTACCACAGTTGTTCTTACTTCATATTTTTTATAAATAGCATCTTTATCCTTCTAATAATATCCATATTACAACATCACAAACCCAACTTTATTTTAAATTGGCAGCGGCTTCAGCCCCTTCCCACAATGGCAACTTAGGGGTATCACAATTGTAAGTTCAGTGTGGTGTGCCTGAGTAACTCTTTATACAGAACTGTATAATATATTGTATTTATATTAATAAAAGAAAATACCATGGACAACATTCATGTCATACCTGTTTGAGGCCAAATACTATTTTATAATTGATGTCCCCTAATAGTGCAAAAAGAGTATAAGGAAGCTAGGCCCTGTATAAGCAGGATATGTTGAAGCTGCTGCATATGTTTGGGGGTAATTCAGGTGTGGACACAAGTGGCTATTGTATACATGTACTCCTCAGGCTCTGCCCAGAAAACCATGTATGGCAATGTTAGCAATGTTTCTGCAATTATGATCGCAGTGGCCGTTTTGTTTACATGGGTAAGCTTCTGTTCATAATCATATTAGCATATAATTGCAATTGCATATGGCTAATCATTGCAACAGGAGTAGGAAGAAAAACCGCACATGAATGACCCTCTTTGTGATAAGAAGCTTACGACAGTACTCCTGGAAACAACAACAGAAAGCAGTCAGCAGAAAATCAAGTCTTACCGGTACATGTACAATGTACCCACATAGTATTTGTCTCAATAAACTCTTGCATAGCGACTGCAAACAGAGATTATGCTAATTTCTTATTTTATATACACCTTCCCTTCAGGTGTTATATAGCCATTAGTTTCCTACTGTTATCACCCACCTACACGCCTGTCCCTTTCTCACTGTGAAGATCAGCTCTCTACCCTACTCCACAGAAATGTGTCCACACCTTCTCACAGTCAGGCCTACATACAACCATAGGTGCATCTTCTTACTAGTCAGCTGTGTGACATGCTGGCCCCTGCTATGCCAGACCTAATATATGTACAGCTCAAACAATTACTACAATATCATACCCTCCAACATGACCCGTTCCATTCGGTACACAATTCATACATTACCAGGGACGTCCAGGAACAGAGCATTATGTACCGAATGGAATGGGTCATGTTGGAGGGTATGCAATATGTGGCACAAGCTGAGGTAAGCTACCAGCCCTTTCCCATGATGACCCCTTACCAGGAATGGGAGAAGAAGACACATGCCAGCAAGGAGAAAGAACAGCTACTGTACAAGGAAATGTCATGCAGTGCACATGTGAAGATAAGGGCAGAAATAGAAGTAATATACTGTAATTCCAAGGCTAAAGGTTTAATGGTTTAGGGCCAGATGTATCAAGCTTCAAATAGTGATAAAGTGGACAGCGATAAACAACCAGCCAATCAGCTCCTACCTGCCATGTCACAGGCTGGGTTTGAAAAATGACAAGTGGGAGCTGATTGGCTGGCTGTTTATCACTCTCTGTATAATCACTTTTTGAAACATATTACATCTGTCCCTAAGTTACAGTATAAGACAATGGTGAGACATATTAAGGCAAGGTTTTGAGGAGGAGCTTGTCCACTTCACTAACCTGTTTCAGATAAATGGTCACTAGAAACTTTGAAACTATTTTAAACTTCATTTAAAAAAGCGGGGATGAGTTAATTCTTCTCCAGACTTACCCCCCTCCCCCCCCCCCCCAAAAAAATACAAAATAAAATAATGAAAACATTTATTTTCTTCAGAGATGATGAAAGTTGCATGAAGTAACTCTGTAATCTACTGTAGCTACACTAGGCAGCTGCCCTCTGAGCATGGTCAGGTGGTGGTCACACAATCAAAGCAGCTAGACAACATTCTCTACATACTTTGCAGCCTCTGGCTAGGCAGTGATTGGCTGTCAGCATGCTGATTGGTGGATGGCTGGAGGCAGGGGCGGATTTAGGGATGAGGGCGCCCCTAGGCACAACAATAATGTTTACTAAGTAGGACAGTTTACAGGGGCAGTATCTGCATGTCCTATCCATTTACACTCTATTTAAGATGGAATATAGTACAGTACAGTGGATATTTTGCAGTTATTGGTACATTTTGGGCTGACAGTACTATCACAGGCATCCAAGTGCCGCCCCCAAACATGTGCCGCCCCTAGGCCGGTGCCTCACGTGCCTAATGGGAAATTCGGCTCTGGCTGGAGCTACGAACTAATCAGAGCCATTCACTGTATGGAATCATGTGTATAGTTATCCTACTACCGCAGGAGGTGCATGATAAGTTTTTTTTTATTGGTTCCCATGAATTGGTGTTGTAGGGGCAACACGGCATTTCCCAGTGGCTATTGTTATACCACTGCCGATACCTGCAAATACTTGTCTGCAGTACCGTCTCACCTGCCTTCATTGAAAATGTCCCTGTTTTACATTTTTAATGGAAGCACGAACAAAAGACCCACCTGTGATGACTGGAGGGGGGAGGGGATTCCCGTGACAAAAAGCAGAACTCCCGGGGAAGACAGACAGTGGGTCTGACATGTACCATGAAATTGGGGGGCTAAACTTTTTTGGTGTGGGGGGGGGGGGGGAACAGAGTGCCTAGTGTCTAGCTACACCATTGTGCATTGCTTTGCACAGGGCCTACAATGCTTTTAAGATGGCCCTGGTCATATTACAGTTTTTTCACAGTAGCCTGATTATATGCCTTTGGAAAGGCCATGACACCATACCTAGTTGAACTTGTGGATTATCTATTCATGTCTTTCACATCATAATACAGTAGATGACCTATTACATATATATTCAATGACTTTTATGAGCCCATTCACCATTGGGACAGGTTGCAATCCCCCCCCCCCCCCCCATGCCTCTCCCTGCTATCAAACTCACTCAATTCAGTATTGCTCCAGTATGGGGACCCATACTCTGAAAAGCAGCTTTCCCCATGATCAGTATCACTACTATACAGTAGATGTAGCAGTGATGCTTACCTACAGGGCAGGCGACAGAGGGGGTCAAAGGGGACACTCGTACCGGGCCCCGACCAGTTGAGGGGCCCCAAGACTTTGAGGAATTCAGGGTCTGAAAGCATGGCTGCTTGATCACTTGTCTGGCTACCTGTACTAATGAGTTTATTGACATCACGCAACACACTAAACCACACAACGCACAATGCTGTGCCCTCCCACCTCTGACCTCCCGTATTATATTGCATTGTAAATATTAATTATCTATTTACTTCTAATAATAAAAAAAATACATTCAATATGCAATGTAATAAGAATCCGCGTTCGGTGTTGGGGGCCCCCCGAGATATCAGTGTCCCCAAGATTTCTGTTGCCAGCCCTGCTTACCTATGACAGTACGAGCGTCACCTGAGGTACAACACCAGTGGATCGATTTAATCTTATCTGTCATCAAAACCCTGGACCTCCTTCGTAGGGCAAGCGAACCAGTGCCATGTGAAGATACCATTATGTCTGGCAAGAAAAATACAAAAACTTCCAAAAACTTCGTTTTCGGCATTTGCTGAATATTAGGCAGTCCTATCAGATCCCTATTGGGCCTGTTACATTGATTAAACATGTAAAAATAAGTGTTTCTGCATGTGTAATGATTGCTTTGGTGATAATGAATGGCCTCTTAGATACAGTAAATTGTAAAGAAGAATTGAAGACTAATATAGAAGTTCTGTGGAAACATAATTATATTATGAATGTTAACCACAAAAAAACATTGTTTAATATATTGTTGTTCTTTCTCCTGCTGTTTTCTTTTATTACTTTGAGAAAATATAACCGCTATTAATAGTGTGCTGGATGCACACATCTTGGCCTGCTCTAGAAAAACTATTGATCTTTTGTCCAAATACTGTAACTGGTTTGTTTGTTTGTTTGTTTGTTTGAAATAATTATGTCCCTGTAAATGACTGGTCAAGGAAGAACAATTGATTAGTATGAAATATTTACTTTTATGTTTAATTCATCTCATTTATGGCAATCATATGTCTATCGGCCATTAATAGGAGGAAAGTGCATTACTCCAACACAAATAGAACACAAGCCAGACACTTTAAAATCGCTTGGCGTGTTCTCCGCAGCCTGGCTTGGGAATTAAGTTGTGAAACTCCCAGAGCTGAGTAGTCCAAATGAAGGTGCAGTTTAGAAAAACTGGGCAATAGGATTTTTATTAGGATGAATGTTTTTGGAGTAAGTTTGATGCTGTTTTTGGCACTAGGTTATTAGTTAGTAAGCTTTGAAGAATAATTCAGTATGTCATCACATTTCTATAATTAATATTACATGAGATTCCTATGAGAACCATTATAGAAATCATAGAAAGAAGGAGTTTCAGAATAACTGGATAGAAATCTATTCTAGATGAATGTTGGACTCCATAATATGCAGCATTATATTGCTAGTGATTGCATGTTAATATGGATCATGCATCTCTATAATAAATATGCTACAATATACATGTATTTAACAATACTTGTGTAGCAATGTATACTATTTGCATTCATTGGCTGGAGCTATCAACCAATCAGAGTGCTTTTGGCATTTGTATGCCTCCAATAGGGATTAGCTGAAATGGTGCCCTAATCAATGTATCACATTCAACCATCATCCTTTATAAAGGACAATAGATAAAGTGACCCTGAATCACAGAGTGTTAGCTGCATTCGATTCATGTTCAATCCCGATGCATGACCCAGTGGAATCGGGATCGAAATGCACTGTGCAGGAAAGTCTATTTCTGCTTCAATCTGCTCATTGCAGCATGGCCCCCGCACCGTTCCTCACTCCCTGTCAGGTCCTGGTAGCCGCCAATATAAAATCGATTCTGCACAGTGTGTACACACCTTAAGGATGCTGCATCTTGTGTCTTTAAAGAAAAATACATGGTGCAGATGCACACTCCATATTATTAATCAATAATAGAGGCTCTTGGTATATTAATTGGCCAAGAAATATTGCCCACCAACCAGCTTCACGGTGGCCTCATTTCTGGTGGGTCCCTAATACTAAGTTTGAATCTGGGGCGCGGAACCCCGAAAAGGTTGGCATAGGCCAGTCACCCCAGGGCAGCACACAAGTGAAAAACTAAGCTAAAGGTGTATTAATAAGAAAGTAGCAGAAGCTAGAGGTTAAAAAGTGAAGTGCTAGAAAGTATAATATATTAGTGGAAAATAAATAGTGCTAAATAAATGTTAGGGTGTGCCACCCCGAAAGCAACTCAGCCACACCAACCCAAGGGGAGCCGCGCCCCAAATCCATCTCCAAGACTAGCAATTAAAGTCAATTTTAGGTCTCACCTATATTGTGCCTCCAGTTTGCAGTCTGTGGCTACCAGGGACCAAGCTGGTAAAATAATATTCAAATCAGGTGGGTGGGGTGCTACTCTAAGTTGAAGGAGTCCCAACCTTCAGGTGTACAGGTGTACACAATATTAGCTTATGGGGGGATCTTAGAATGTATCTTGGGTGTGCATTCTAAGATCCCCCCCCCCCCCCCCATAAGCTAATATTGTGTACACCTGAAGTTTGGGACTCCTTCAACTTAGAGTAGCACCCCACCCACCTGATTTGAATATTATTTTACCAGCTTGGTCCCTGGTAGCCACAGACTGCAAACTGGAGGCACAATATAGGTAAGACCAGGGCTATTTTTGTGCAGGCTCTAGCAGGAACTGTGGCCCTTATTCTAGTTCACTCTTTCAGACAAAATATTTCTTAGATGGACAAAACCATTGGCACTGCAGGTGAGGCATGTGTAAAACCCCACCCAAATCTAATTATCTCTGCACAAGTAACACCTGTCTCACCTGCAGTGCACATGGTTTTGTCCATCTAAGAAATATTTTGTCAGAAAGAGTGAACTAGAATAAGGGCCACAGTTCCTGCTGGAGCCTGCACAAAAATAGCCCTGGGTAAGACCTAAAATTGACATTAATTGCTAGTCTTGGGGATGGATTTGGGGCGCGGCTCCCCTTGGGTTGGTGTGGCTGAGTTGCTTTCGGGGTGGCACACCCTAACATTTATTTAGCACTATTTATTTTCCACTAATATATTATACTTTCTAGCACTTCACTTTTTAACCTCTAGCTTCTGCTACTTTCTTATTAATACAAGGGGGAGGTGTGTGCAAAATGTGGGGAACGGAGTCACCACAAATTACACTGTGCCTCTGGCGCTGTTATTAAAAAATAAATAAATAAATGAAATAAATCAATGGAGTGATTACTGCTGCTGCATGTGGTTTATGTGAATTAGCTAAAATTCACAGAGAAGAAGAGAAAAACTGGAGTGTTTTGAACCACCTTGCGCTGCTAGTACACTATTTTATACATTGGTAATACCACTGGACAGGATGACACAGGACACACTGCTGAAAGTGTACAAAAATCTTTTTATATAAGAAAAAAAAGAATAATAATAAAACAATTCAAACATATAAATTAATAGCATTGATGAATACAATTTAATAAAATACCTAAATGGCCATTAGGTTAACGTTTAGCAAACTGTGGAGTACTCCGTGATGGATTAATAATAACAGTCACTGGGGATAGCCAGAATGGTAGGGGAATGAGGAGGGGGGAATGGTGCAAATGAAAAAGTAGCAGAGTTAGTGGATGAATGCAAAGCACATGCGGGGTTAATCAAGCTGATACACCAGTGCTCGGAATGAGGCACTGTAAGTGGTAGATGTTATCTCACCCTCCGTTGGTATGGTGATAGGAGGCGTCGGGGAGCTTCAGTTGTTATCAGCTCATACCCGGTAGATGACGCTGCCGACGGGGAGCCTGAGTTGGAGAGGCTCTACCCGCTGTGTGCTGGGTCTGATGGTTTTAGACCAGCTGTGTAAACGTAGCCTGGAGAAATTACGGCTGGATGTAGTTGCTGAGTAGCGGGAGAAGCGCTCGACCGCTGGGTAAAGGAGTGGTGGCTGCTGCCAGATGACGGTGGCTTGTAGGCTGAGGACCGCGGCAGACCAGCTGAAGATGGTGACTGGAAGGTAGGGGAATCACGGAGGTTTGCTGACGTAACCGGAAATGACGTCGACGCGTTTCGTCTCTATGGCAACGGAGACTTTTTCAAGACGGATGTTGTACTGGCTCTGCACAAACCTATTTAAAGGCTGTGTGACACTCGTTAACCAATCAGATCATAAGGGTAATTCACATATAATTAAAACAATTCTAAAAGATCGTGTGTCCAGTGCAATGACTAATATACATGATTTAAGCAGTAGTACATTTTTTTCTTTTTTTCATTTTAGCAAATCGTTTCTACAAATTATACTGAGATTCAATCTTTATATAGTAGGCAATCTGGTGGATTTATATCATTCAAATAGTTATATTTTACGTATTCAGTGTTATAACCTCATTTAAAGGGGTATATACACCCGCGATAGAGTGGAGAGAGATAGGGTACAATAAATTGAAAATAATTTAATATAAACATATAGAATTTTTATACATATATATGTATATCTAGCATATATTTATAATGAAATAGTGGAGATAGAGAATTATATATTGTAAATACCTTAATTAAAATAAATAAATAGAACTTAAATATAATAATAAAAATACACATGTAAATGAAGATCTATAAATATAAAAAATTAGGTATATATATATATAGAGATATAAGGAACTAATAAAGAATAATAATTAAAAGTTATATATATAATAAACTAGAATAATAATAATAATAATAATAATAATAATAATAATTAATGGATAAATAAATATTAACTCAATAAATAAATATATAGTATATTTCATTACTTCAAACCATTGTATTAAATAGTCGGTGTCTTTGTCATTAGTGGGAACCTAGTACAATTTTTTGGAGAACAATTTAGGGTTTTAAATCCGTGGGGGTCGGGGGAAATTTCATCTGCAAACCCGTGGTGTCATGGAGAGGATACCTCTAACCAAGCACCCTGGGTAGATGTCCTTCCCCCCGATCCGCACGGAGCCAAGAGTCAAAAGAAAATTTTAATCACATTGTAAAGGGGAATACCAAGACGAATGAATAGTTAGAGTAGTCTAAGTTCAAAGGAGGTCCTAGTCCATACAAGTTAAATCCAGGGCTTCATTTAGGCCCTGTGGGCTGAGTGTGTCTAGTTTAAAGATCCAGGAGGTTTCGGCTAGGCATAACTTTCTGAACCGGTCTCCTCCTCTTTTAGTATTTGGAATAAATTCGATAGCTGTAACGGTTAATCCACTAGGATCACTCTGATGGTACTGGGAAAAATGGCGGGGAATGCTGTGATTCATATAGTTCTTTAGGATATTTGTTCTATGTTCCCTAAACCTGGTTTTAATGCTCCGTATTATCCTCCCCACATATTGTAATTTACAGGGACACTCCAGGAGATAGACACAATGGGTTGTATCGCAATTAGTAAATTGTTTCAAAATAAAGGTCTTTTTATTGTGTGATGATGTTATATTTTTTTCTTTATTTCTCATATGTTTACATGTTAAGCAGATACTTTTGTGGCATCTATAATTGCCAGGGGGTCTATTGGGGATCCAAGAATGATTTGGAGTTACCGTTAGGGCGGGTAGCAAGCTGGCACCCAGCTTGCTACCCGCCCTAACGGTAACTCCAAATCATTCTTGGATCCCCAATAGACCCCCTGGCAATTATAGATGCCACAAAAGTATCTGCTTAACATGTAAACATATGAGAAATAAAGAAAAAAATATAACATCATCACACAATAAAAAGACCTTTATTTTGAAACAATTTACTAATTGCGATACAACCCATTGTGTCTATCTCCTGGAGTGTCCCTGTAAATTACAATATGTGGGGAGGACAATACGGAGCATTAAAACCAGGTTTAGGGAACATAGAACAAATATCCTAAAGAACTATATGAATCACAGCATTCCCCGCCATTTTTCCCAGTATCATCAGAGTGATCCTAGTGGATTAACCGTTACAGCTATCGAATTTATTCCAAATACTAAAAGAGGAGGAGACCGGTTCAGAAAGTTATGCCTAGCCGAAACCTCCTGGATCTTTAAACTAGACACACTCAGCCCACAGGGCCTAAATGAAGCCCTGGATTTAACTTGTATGGACTAGGACCTCCTTTGAACTTAGACTACTCTAACTATTCATTCGTCTTGGTATTCCCCTTTACAATGTGATTAAAATTTTCTTTTGACTCTTGGCTCCGTGCGGATCGGGGGGAAGGACATCTACCCAGGGTGCTTGGTTAGAGGTATCCTCTCCATGACACCACGGGTTTGCAGATGAAATTTCCCCCGACCCCCACGGATTTAAAACCCTAAATTGTTCTCCAAAAAATTGTACTAGGTTCCCACTAATGACAAAGACACCGACTATTTAATACAATGGTTTGAAGTAATGAAATATACTATATATTTATTTATTGAGTTAATATTTATTTATCCATTAATTATTATTATTATTATTATTATTATTATTATTATTATTCTAGTTTATTATATATATAACTTTTAATTATTATTCTTTATTAGTTCCTTATATCTCTATATATATATATACCTAATTTTTTATATTTATAGATCTTCATTTACATGTGTATTTTTATTATTATATTTAAGTTCTATTTATTTATTTTAATTAAGGTATTTACAATATATAATTCTCTATCTCCACTATTTCATTATAAATATATGCTAGATATACATATATATGTATAAAAATTCTATATGTTTATATTAAATTATTTTCAATTTATTGTACCCTATCTCTCTCCACTCTATCGCGGGTGTATATACCCCTTTAAATGAGGTTATAACACTGAATACGTAAAATATAACTATTTGAATGATATAAATCCACCAGATTGCCTACTATATAAAGATTGAATCTCAGTATAATTTGTAGAAACGATTTGCTAAAATGAAAAAAAGAAAAAAATGTACTACTGCTTAAATCATGTATATTAGTCATTGCACTGGACACACGATCTTTTAGAATTGTTTTAATTATATGTGAATTACCCTTATGATCTGATTGGTTAACGAGTGTCACACAGCCTTTAAATAGGTTTGTGCAGAGCCAGTACAACATCCGTCTTGAAAAAGTCTCCGTTGCCATAGAGACGAAACGCGTCGACGTCATTTCCGGTTACGTCAGCAAACCTCCGTGATTCCCCTACCTTCCAGTCACCATCTTCAGCTGGTCTGCCGCGGTCCTCAGCCTACAAGCCACCGTCATCTGGCAGCAGCCACCACTCCTTTACCCAGCGGTCGAGCGCTTCTCCCGCTACTCAGCAACTACATCCAGCCGTAATTTCTCCAGGCTACGTTTACACAGCTGGTCTAAAACCATCAGACCCAGCACACAGCGGGTAGAGCCTCTCCAACTCAGGCTCCCCGTCGGCAGCGTCATCTACCGGGTATGAGCTGATAACAACTGAAGCTCCCCGACGCCTCCTATCACCATACCAACGGAGGGTGAGATAACATCTACCACTTACAGTGCCTCATTCCGAGCACTGGTGTATCAGCTTGATTAACCCCGCATGTGCTTTGCATTCATCCACTAACTCTGCTACTTTTTCATTTGCATCATTCCCCCCTCCTCATTCCCCTACCATTCTGGCTATCCCCAGTGACTGTTATTATTAATCCATCACGGAGTACTCCACAGTTTGCTAAACGTTAACCTAATGGCCATTTAGGTATTTTATTAAATTGTATTCATCAATGCTATTAATTTATATGTTTGAATTGTTTTATTATTCTTCTTTTTTTTCTTATATAAAAAGATTTTTGTACACTTTCAGCAGTGTGTCCTGTGTCATCCTGTCCAGTGGTATTACCAATGTATAAAATAGTGTACTAGCAGCGCAAGGTGGTTCAAAACACTCCAGTTTTTCTTATTAATACACCTTTAGCTTAGTTTTTCACTTGTGTGCTGCCCTGGGGTGACTGGCCTATGCCAACCTTTTCGGGGTTCCGCGCCCCAGATTCAAACTTAGTATTAGGGACCCACCAGAAATGAGGCCACCGCGAAGCTGGTTGGTGGGCAAATATTTCTTGGCCAATTAATATACCAAGAGCCTCTATTATTGATTAATAATATGGAGTGTGCATCTGCACCATGTATTTTTCTTTGCAGAACTGCAAGTCCCAGCATGATAGCACCTCATGTATCTTGTGTCATTACCCAGAATGAGATTTCCCTGGAGTTGCATGGTGCCATATTTTGACACTCACCAAATGTAAGCAATGGGCTAGAAGCACAGGGACTGCTAGGGAGAGAACAGAGGTGAGACAGCTAAGAGCCAGAGGGTGAGATGTTCTAAAAATTGAAAAGTGATAAAAAGGAGAGTGATAAACCACCAGCCAATCAGCTCCCACTTGTTATTTTTCAAACCCAGTCTGTGACGTGGCAGGTAAGAGCTGATTGGCTGGTGGTTTATCACTCTCCCTTTTATCACCTTTGAAGCTTAGTACATCTGGCCCACCATGGTCAATAATGCTGCTAAACATAGAACATAGGGGTGCAACTATCAGATCTGCTTTAATGAGGGAGGCATGGCTTGATGCAGTGAGGGGGGCTATGTACACACACACACACACACACACACATATACAGAGGAGAGTGAAACAAACAATGACACTCAAAGGTATGTTTCAGCAAGTCGCAGTGTATTTCAAGAAGAATCAAACCAACGTTTCAGGGCTGGCACGCCCTTTGTCAAGGCGTAGTGTAGGGTAACACCATGATAAAGGGGCATGCCAGCCCCAAAACGTTGGTTTGATTCATCTTGAAATACACTGCGATTTGCTGAAACATACCCCCGAGTGCCATCATTTGTTTCACTCACCTCTGTATCCAGTCCGGAGGGCATCGGGGTCAGTTGCATATCTAGGAGAGTGCCGGGTCAGATACAGTAATATATATATATATATATATATATATATATATATATATACAGAAGGAAGATGATTGGCACTCAGGTAAATCCTCTACGTAAGGGCCCCGGTGCCATCCACAGTGTTTCCACACTGAATATGCAGAGTATAGGATCCAGCGGCACTCAGAGGACTTATGGATAAATGAATAAGTCAGAGACTGTCTGTAGCAACGTTTCTGTCTCTATTGACTGCTATCAAGCTCGACAACGGTCAATAAAGTCCTCTGAGTGCCACCGGATCCTATCTCTCTCTCTCTCTCTCTCTCTCTCTCTCTGGTTCATATATATGTGTGCATGTGTGTTTATATCTGGCTCTGATAATAACTAGCATCTCCCCAGCCATTGACCTCACCGCATGTCACTGCTGCCAGTGCTCATGCTATTCAGTGGCGGAGTGCCAGCTAAAATGGATGATGCACATATGGCACCCAGCTGTCTCTAGCTCCACTGAACTCTCCTGTAGGCTCCAGCTGCTGCTTACAATATACTGTAGAAGGGAATAAGATGTCATCACATTGCAATAGAAGATGAAGAGTCAGGAAGAGACAGCAGAAAGAACAAAAATAATTATATTGGAAGAAAAGAGAAGGAGTAAGAAGGCCAATGAGAAGGAGGAGCATGTAAGTTAGTAAAAAGAACAGGGTGTGAACAGGGGTTTGGCTAGAGCTTTTTAGGCCCCATAGCAACATTTTTAAGGGGGCCCCAACTCAGGTCTCCACTAGAGTGGCATACCCTCCAACATCTGATCAGTGTAAATCGGTACAAATCTGGAAAGGGGCGTGGTCACTTGTAAAGGGGCGTGGTCAGAAGCTATGTACATAAAGTTGGAGGGTATGCAACACCATCCAAGCATCATGTAAGTATGCAGGACTACTTTTCCCAGGATACATTGCAATGTACCCATATAACATGCCCGTAAGAAGCCAGCTGCCACGTCAGTCCCCTGTCCCCACAATGAGACTATACAGGGCAGCTGAGTGCATAGTTCCCGGTGGCAGAGCCTGGAGCGCAGAGTTGGGCAGCAGCTCGGACACCGGGCAGATGAGGCTGCTACAGGCAGTGGCTGGAAATATTCCGTTGGGACTGTCGCCCGTGCCGGCATGTAATATGTCCGCGGCTGGGGGGGAAGGTCCCGGCTGCAATGGTAGAGGGCACTGGGAGGAGGGGGGAGCGGCTCACACATGCCGCACCCCACAGGCGTGACGTCCCCCAACCGATGTCTCTCCCTAAGCAGGGGGGGGGGGGGCTGCATGTCCCACCGCCGTGCACCCTGGGAGATGTAGTCCTGGTCTGCTGCTCCCTCACACTCCCTGGGAAGCAGTCAGCAACGGTATTAACTACATCTCCCAGGGTGCACAGGGTCCCTCAGACAGAGCTTAATAAAATCGGTACAATCGGTACACTTTATTTTAGCCGGTACAGACTGTTAAAAAACGGTAATGTACTGGCTAAAACGGTACAGTTGGAGGGTATGGAGTGGGTATGGTTACTTCTGTGAAGGAGCACACTTTAAATTGCCAGATGATAGGTAAATTTTGCTGAGGAGACAGTCCATGAAATTAAGCATGTGGAGAACACTTATTTGTGTGTTGGTATACAGTCCTGCTTTTTTCATTAAGTAAAACAGTCTCTGAGTGCCGCTTTGTCTCTCTACATCTATCTATTGGAGGGCCTTGCATCGTCCAAAAAAGAGGTCACCTGAGCAAGCATCATTGAGTTACTTAAGTCCTGAGTGACGGGTCCACAATGCATCTGCATTACACACATGGGATTAGACACCCATCCCCAGGTATTTCCCAAATGCTACTTGGAAGGCACATCTGACTCCCTTTCCTGCTAAGATCTGTATCATACCTCCTGCTAATTGGACACTGTGCCACCGGCTACAGTGTCCCGCGGGTGGGGGTTGGGGGGGGGTGGGGGTTAGGGCAGAAGATTGGGGGAGTCAGTGATCACCACTGCTTTGCTCTGCATAGCAGCCATGATCACTGAATAGATGCGGAATACATGTGTACGGCATCTAGCATTGCAGGGAGGGGAGCTGGGGGCTGTGCAGCTGCTCAGGGAGTCCTGTGCATGCTCCCAAAGGGACAAAAATAGGGCTGTGCCACTCAGCCTTTGGTGCGGCAGCTAGCGTTTGCCAGGCAAAGGAGATTTGATAGGTATCTTGTATGTCTTGTATGTTTTATGCTATCCTAACATATATGTCCAATATTCCCTATCACATACAGTATGTCCAATATTGTTCTCCCCTGGTCTGTATATCATCTATTGTGCTTTCCCTGCTTTTCCTGATGGATTCAGGCTTGTGGGGGCCCCATGGAAAATAACTTAGGGGGCCCCTACCAATAAAATAATGAAGTTAATAAGCTATTATAATTATTATTATTATTATTATTATTATTAGTTTAAATTTCAAGTAAAGCATATCATTACAATAAGAACTCCAGATTGCTATCATTTTGCTAAATTAGCTTTCTTCTCAACAGGTAATGACCATTTAGTAGGAAATCTCAATTAAGCCTCAGCATTCATGAATACAACTTGATGATTTCCTTCCACAGGCCTCCTGCCAACACCTGTTACTACTCTATGGAATTAATCTGGGTTCATTTAAATTCAATTCTAATGTAGCCAGGGGGTCACAAATCACTGGCTGTGTACAGTATACCGCTTTCCGGGAAATATACAAGTTGAAAAAACAATTGGGACCTCAATTCACCTCGCAGTATGTTTTTTTAATTGACCAACACAAAAGCAGCTTTAAATAAAAGCATATTGGCGACCGGAAGGTGCTTAATTATGAGAATGGGCATTAACCCCTTCAATGGTGGGTTTACCTGGGGCAGGCAGTGTTCTTAACAGCACTGGTTCTGTAGCAGCTTTATTCTATCCCATAAATCAAGCTGGGACCTTTACCCGGCTTCCACTAGGTCTTGAACATACAGATTGTCATGAAAAGGCATCAGTAACAATTGGGTAGTGAGATATAAACACATGGAAACAGTAGAATTGGCACATTCAAAGCAAATATCAATGCAAATCTCTCAACATTTGTGTTCTGGGTGTCGGGACTACCTAGGGTGACCAACTCATCCCTTTTATCCGGGACACATATTAATTACACAGGTTCTGTGGCAGTTTAAAACCAGGTGAAATGGAGTCTTGAGGTGTGGCAGTTTAAAACCAGGTGAAAGCCAGCCACATAACCTGTGTAATTAATATGTGTCCCGGATTAAAGGGAGGAGTTGGTCACCCTAGGACTACCGCTCCAGGAAAGGGGGCGTGATCTCAGATAAAGGGGGTGTGGCTTTGTGGGTATGCCGGCTATTGCAAAGCCACGCCCCAGTTATGTCACAATGGGGGCATGACAATTGCTCTGAAAGCTGCTGGCCACTCTCCCCCCTTTGCCCCCATGAATAGATGCTGTGCGCATGTGAACAGCATCCATTCCCTGGGGCAGTGCAGCACCTGACAGGGGGACTCCTAACTGCCCCCAACCCCCAACACTGTCCCATGAAAATCGGGACTGTCTTGTGAACATTGGGACAGTTGGGAGGTATACTCACAGCAGTCACTGACCCCATCACAACCCACTGTCTCCAATCACTAACTGTATTACTGCCCCCTGCAGATGGCACCTTGTCTCCAGGCCCTGTGTGCCACTTCGTATCTATAACGGTGCAGAGGCCCACACTGCATGCGCTGCATCCAATTATTTATTCAATATTAAGCTTTCCAAAGTCCCGAATTAGCAGCCGCATTAAAGTCACTGAAAAAATGGCCACCACGCACAGTGGCAAATGCAGGATTTTTAGAGGGGGGTTTCCAAATGTAACCCATAATCTCCCACTCTGCAGCATATAAGAGTAAGTATGGGAGTCTGGGGGAGTTGTAACAGTCCGGAAAATTGGTCTGTTAATACACAGGATACTGTATGAAATAGAGTATTAATAATTAACAGTACAGATGGTCTATAGTATAGGCTGTTTCAAACATTTAAATGAGATAAGTGGTCAGGAAAAGGTTAAACATATAATAAATAAATACACAAACATAAATAGAATCAGTATTGCACTTTCTAAGCTCACAACCTCCCACTTCATGGTAATGCTTTTGTCTCTTCTTCCTAGAAGCTGCTCTCTGGTCCATTGCGATGTTTAAGGGCACTGATCCACACATACAGTAACCAATGCTATTGTCATAAATTAAGGCACTTGCCAAGAGGAGGGGGGTTTCTTGGAACCCTCTTCCCCCTGCGTTTGCCTATGACGCCAATAGCATTATACGGATGTGCAGTAAGAAAAAAGCAACTTAATGCTGCATTCTCATTGCCGCCCCTGCAAAATCCCAGGTTTTTGTTACTGTGTTTTTGGCGGGGCACAGAGCTTCTCAGCTCTACAAACCCCATTCATACTGCACTTAGACCCGGAAAATTCCCATGTCTGTCCCGTTCACACTGCTTCCCCTGGTATGCCTGCCATCAAGTGTGTGGCATCTAAGAGTAGCTTTGATTGGATGTTTAAAAAGTATCTTTGATTGGCTGTTTAAAAAGCAGCTTTGAGCAATGCAATGAACTTGCTTATTTGCATTTTGAGAAAAAAACCCGGGTCTAACCTGTTCTCACTGCCACACACCCGTGTATTACCCAGGAAAAACCCTGCAAAAAACCTGTGTGTAATTCCCGGGGCATAACATCCTTTCACACAGAGACGCGACACGGGAAATTACTGCTTGCCCTGGCAAATACCCGGGTTTTTGCGGCAGTGAGAACGGGGTATCAGTAGACTCTAGCACAGGAATTTGCTGCCGGCTAGTGAGGAGGGGGCTTGGAGGGTAACTGTACATGGGTCCCTTCTCAATGAAAAAGCCCCTGGCAAGAAGTATTGGCTTGATCACACCGAGCCAACAGCAAAGAAGAACTTATAATATCATGTCAATCTAGGAATCATATAAGCACATTCATATAAGACTGTTGTGCATGGCATGAATGAGTACTCTGTAGTAGGGGTCTGATACTCACAGATATCTGGCCAAATAACACGTGAGTTGATCATGCAACCTCAGAAATTGCCAAGGATGAAACTTAGCTATCATGTTCCTCACGAGTCTAATCGTAACAAAATATATATTAATCTTAGTCTATTACTATAGTTATTGTAAAGAAGCATTGGTTATCCCACTACGAGGATCAACAGGAGAAGTTTCATTGGAGAGTTGGCAGTAGGCAGAGGTGCTGTGTACTGTAATTAGTTGTGAGCAGACCTCTGAAGGTGAGGCACCTTAATAATTGTACCGTGTATGGCTGTGGCGTAACTATGGAGGGTGCAGGGGATGCAGCTGCTATGGGGCCTGGCTGATTGGGGGGCCCGTCAGCCCAGCTGGCAATCCTTTGCACCCTGTACTATGGTAATGCGTATATAGGTGATATTGCCGCCTGTGGGACTTCAATTCCGGGGCAGAGGAGCAGCACGGAGACGGAGTCCCGGATTGTACAGTGTGCTGAGTTCAGCGCACGGGCTGCAGCTGCGTACAATAGGGAGACTCGCGAGAGCTGAGAGGATGATGTTCTCATCTTGCAAGTCCTCCAGAGGTAGCTCCACAGCGGCGCAGCTGGCGGGTGGATAAGCATTGTCTACAGCAGGAATGCACCATGCATGCGGGCAGAAGACTGTCACATCAATTGGGGTTGGGGAAGAGAACACCAAATATGTGACTTGTAGCAGACGCCTGAGGCTGGGGATGGGGATGGCTGTGGTTTGGGCCATGCGGAAGCAGGACACACTTTGCAGAACCCCCCAGCACAGAGCCTTTTACTCTTCTCACTTTTGGCTTCTCCTCATAGTACTGCAGAAGCAGGATGTGAGTTTATCTGGTCCTCAATGTGCCCTCTGTCTCCATGCCCCAATTTACCTTTGTGCCACTTCTGCCCATGTCTATGTGCCACCTCTGCCCAGGTGTCCATGCCCCTTCTGCCCATGTCTATGTGACCCTTCTGCCCATGTTTCCATGCCCACTTTGCCTGCGTTCGTGCCCTCTATGCCTGTCTCTGTGCCCCTCTGTCTCCGTCTCAATACCACCCTCTGCCTTTATGCCCCCTTTGCCTCTATGCCCCATCTGCCTCTATGCCCCATATGCCTCTGTCTTCATGCCCCCTCTGTCTCCATGCCCTCTGCCTCTGTGCCCCCTCTTCCTTTGTCTCTTTGCCCCTGATATTTGTCTCTTTGCATTGTCTTTATGTCCATTTTGCCTCTGTCTCCATGCCCCTCCTGCCTTCCTCTAAGTCCCCTCTGCCACTCTCTAGCTCTACATCCCCTTTGCCTCTCTCTAGCTCTACGTCCCCTCTGCTTCTCTCTAGCTCTACGTCCCCTCTGCCTCTTTCTAGCTCTATGTCCCCACTGCCTCTCTCTTGGTGTGATGCGCTAAAGCAAAAATGAGTTAAAAACCCTGTTATCAGGTTTTTTACCGCATTTTCGTATTCCCTTACCCCCCCTCCGCTGGGGCTATAGTGGAAACCTGATTTAGGGGGCCCCTTAAATTTGTTGCTATGGGGCCCATAATGTTCTAGTTACGCCCCTGGTGTAAGTTCTTTTATATAAGGCAATTTGGGGTCCATGTACTATGCTTTGGATGGAGATGGCCAATAAGCTCCTAACTGATGGAGATGGCAAATCAGCTCCTAACTGCCATTCCATGTTGAAAAATGCCAGTAAAGCTGGGTACACATTTTAAACAATATTTCTGTTAATGACCATTTGCAAAGACAAATTCTTAAATTTGTCATACAAAAGCTGAGTATCTTCCACTCTGTGAAGTGTAAAACTTAGGGGTTATTCTGGTTCACACCTTCTGGCAAATTTCTTCTTAGGTTGACAAAACCATGTGCACTGCAGGGGGGCAGATGTAACATGTGCAGAGAGAGTTAGATTTGGGTGAGTTATTTTGTTTCTGTGCAGGGAAAATACTGACTGCTTTATTTTTACACTGCAATATAGATCTCACTTTGAAGTAAAACCCCACCCAGATATAACTCTCTTTGCACAAGTAACATCTACCCCACCTGCAGTGCACATGGTTTTGTCCATCTAAGAAGGAATTTCCCAGAAGGAGTGAACCAGAATATCCCCCTTAGCGAGGACATCTAGGGCCAGATGCACTAAGCTTCAAAAATGATAAAATGGAGAGTGATAAAAAACCCAACCAGTCAGCTCCTGCCTGACATTTTTCAAACACAGTCTGTGACATGGAAGTTAGGAGCTGATTGGCTGGCTGTTTATCACTCTCCAATTTATCACTTTTGAAGCTTAGTGCATCTAAACCTTAAACTCATACTTTAGTCAATCACTCACTCATCCTATAGATCAGGGTTGCCGACCCTCCCGGAATTCCCGGGAGTCTCCCGAAAATCGGGTCCTCCTCCCGGCCCCCCGGAAGGGTGGGCAACCCTCCCGGAATCTGGGGGACCCCCCTGAGCCCCCCGAATCGCGGCATGTAAATGCCGCAATCCGCGGGTCTCAGACGAGGGGGCGGGGCTAAAATGGCACAATCGCGTCATTTTAGCCCCGCCCCCTCCATAGAGATCAGTCATTTTTCCTGTTTCCGTAATGGGGGCGGGGCTTAATGACGTCACAGTCAAGCCCCGCCCCCCGATCGGGTAAGAAAGTCTCCTCTCCGGGCTTCTCCCGGAGAGGAGCATTTATAAGTCGGCAACCCTACTATAGATTGTGAGCAGGGCCTTTCTACTGTACCTCTATTAGTGTTTGTTATTACCCAGTTTTGTTTTATATGCGTGTCCAGTTGTAAAGCGCAATGGAATTTGCTGCGCTCAGTGGTGTAGCTAGGTGCCACGGTGCCCGGAGCAAGGGCTTGTTTCTCGCCCCCCCCCCCCCCCCCCCCCCCGATTTGTAGTAGACGTGTCTCTTGCACGGCAAAAAGGGTGCGTGGTCTAACATTATACCACACTGCCCATTGCACATTTTAGAGAATTTTGTAATACCCATTATACACATAAAGCCACATTCCATAATGCCAATTACACACAAGGCCACACTTGATGCATACTATATAACACACCGTACCACACCATAATGACCATCACATGCTATATAACACACCGTAATGCCCATTACATACTATATAACACACCGTAATGCCCATTACATACTATATATAACACACCGTACCACCCATTACATACTATATAACACACCGTAATGCCCATTACATACTATATAACACACCGTACCACCCATTACATACTATATAACACAGTGTAATGCCCATTACAGTATATACTATATAACACACCGTACCACACCATAATGACCATCACATGCTATATAACACACCGTAATGCCCATTACATACTATATAACACACCGTAATGCCCATTACATACTATATATCACACCATAATGCCCATTGCATACTATATAACACACACCGTACCACCCATTACATACTATATAAAACCCCGTAATGCCCATCACATACTATATAACAGTGTAATGCCCATTACATACTAAGGGGCAGATTTATTAAGCTTGGAGAAGAGATAAACTGGAGATAAAGCGGAGAAAAGGTAAAAGGAGATAAAGCACCAGCCAATCAGCTCCCAACTGTCTTTTTCAAACACAGCTGATTGGCTGGTGCTTTATCTCCTTTTACCTTTTTTTCTGCTTTATCTCCAGTTTATCTCTTCTCCAAGCTTAATAAATCTGCCCCTATATAACACACCGTAATGCCCATTACATGCTATATAACACACCGTAATGCCCATTACATGCTATATAACACACCGTAATGCCCATTAAATACTATATAACACACTGTAATGCCCATTACATACCAGGGCAGGCCAGGAATTCACACTGGTGGTGGGCACAAATGATGGAACAGGCGGTGGGTGGATGATGATGATGCAGCCCTCCGGCACAGCGAGGGCGCCGGAGAGCTGCGTCATCTTCATCTGCCGCCTGTCCCGTCATTTGCGCCGCCACCTGTGTGGATCCCGGCCTGCACAGAGAACCGGCAACCGGGGTGAGTATTCTCACCACCCACTGCCCACCTCCGCCGCCATCTAGCCGACTGCCTGACGCCATCCCGCCTCCTTCCCACATCAGAAAATGCAGGGACAATTCTGGTGTGAATGGGTCCCAACCCGGGAATGTCCCTGCTTGTCCCGGGAATGTAATTCCCGGGTTGGTCCCTGCATTTCTGGTGTGAAAGGGGTATGAGAGGTTTGAGAGAAAGGGGGTAAGAATAAAAAGAGAGAAGGAGAGAGAAAAGAGAAGAAGAGAGGAGAAAGGGAGAGTAGGGGGAGAAAGGTGGAGAGAGGGGGGGCAGGGGTTTGAAATGGATGTGAAAGCATGACAGGCAGCACTGACAGGAGTGAAAGAGGAAGGAGGGGGGGGGCGGAGAAGAGAGAGAGTGAGTGAGAGGGGGAGGAAGGGAGCAAGGGGTTAAATACCTTTGTGGCAGCCTGACAGGCAGATCTCTCCTGCACATGGGGGGGAGGGAGTACAGCGCCGGGTCTCTCTTGAAGAGAAGCCTCCGTAAAGTATCAGGGAATCGGTACATCTGTCAGAATGAACTTAGGTCTACAGTCATTAGGTCGACCCCACTAGGTCGACTGGCAGGAAGGTCGACCTGACTTAAGGTCGACATGGGCCAAGGTCGACATGACTTAAGGTCGAATTTGCATAAAGGTCGACATGAGGAAGGTCGACTGGTCATAAGGTCGACATGGGTTTTTAGCTGTTTTTTGATCCGAATGTCGACACAGTCAACATGGACACAGTTGGCAATGAGAATCGGACCCTCGCATCGCTCGCTTCGCTCGCAATGCTTCGGGCACGGTGCCTCGCTGCGCTCGTCACACTATTTTATTCTCCCACCACGCCCTAGTGGATGGTAGGGCATGAAATACCGCCTGTCGGCACATGTCGGCTCAAAAAACAGTGAAAACCCCATGTCGACCTTATGACCAGTCGACCTTCCTCATGTCGACCTTTATGCAAATTCGACCTTAAGTCATGTCGACCTTGACCCATGTCGACCTTAAGTCAGGTCGACCTTCCTACCAGTCGACCTAGTGGGGTCGACCTAATGACTGTAGACCTAAGTTCATTCTAATAGATGACCGCTTCCCAGTATCAGACAGTGCTTGTTCTCTAAACACACAGCACGAGGTCTCCTGCAATAACTTAGTCGCGCTGGGGCTGGTCACTAGAATGTGATGTCAAGCCCCAGCTACTGTCTGCCGGCAGGCTTTCACTTTCTGACAGTTACAGAATACAGACGCTGGAGCAGAGAGCGGCAACATAATAGCAATAGCAGCCGGAGAGCCTGCCTCCGGCAGCCGGCTTGCACAGAATAAGCTCCCTGCGTCCCCATGACACCGGCTCCCCTACGCTACCCGCTGCCCTCACTTGCTGCTGCCGGCTCCCTGAGCTACCCGATCGGAACCGAGAGTTCCGATCGCGGTAGTCAGCCCAGTGTAGGACCTCCGCCAGCCCTAGGCAGGCATGGATGCCTATGCCTAGAGCCGGCTCTAGTCGGATTGTCACTGTCAGCCCGTCGCCCGGCCCCACCGCCCGTGACGCTTGGCGGCAGGGACCAGGCGAGCAGGGCAGGAGCCAGCCTCAGCCAGGCAGTCGCGCACACTGCCCGGCGTGGCACTTGTATTGCAGGCAACATTTGCGGAGGGGGGGCGGGCCGGCGGCGCCATTCGGCCAATCGCCGCCCGGAGCATGAGCTCCGGTGGCTCCGCCCTCCCTACGCCTCTGGCTGCGCTATATAAGAAACTGTTAATAAATAAATAATCTTTACAGTAAGCCAATCAGCTGATAAACATAATTCTTTCTTTCTTTCTTTCTTTCTTCATAGATCATTGTTGCACATGAGCATCCATATATCATGGGAAATGTTGTACAGTATAAGGCAAGCTATGATGGGTGGAATGTGATGTGGGTGGCATTGCATAACTTATCTTTCTGAATAAGCCTTGCTGCTTCTTGAGCCCCTGCAGCCAGCCGTAATGATGTAATGCTAGAAACCTTTGCTGTGTGAGTGGGTAAACAAAAACTTCATTGTCACATGCAGGACAACCAAGATAAGACGGTATTTCCCTGTGTTTCTGTAAATGTATCTTATCATTCCTGTACTGCTTATTACAAGTTTGTAGAAATGAAGTTCTCTGTTGTACTGGTTTCTAGTAAGGAATGTCGCTGAAGGTATAGAAAACCTGGGTCATGTACAGTACACTATTGCTTTGTATGGTGGTAAAAAAATATATACTTATTAGTTGACACGTAATTTCCTATAAAAGACTATAGATACTGTACATCTGAATACAATAGGACAAGAGGACTTGTACCCCAGCGCTTGTAAAAAATAATAAAACAACAATGAATTCATAAACACAACTTTATGTATAGCTAAACTTGCCACACTTTTTGCCTCACCTGCTTATCAGTTTGTATCATAGAAGTGTAAAAGAAGGGGATACATATGCATGACCAGCAGTCAGGATGCTGGCAGTCAGAATACCAATGCTGGCATCCTGAAGGAGGGAATACCAATAGGGGTCAGGTAAGTATATAAGCCCCCAGCCCCATAGCCTATCCCTCTATTCTTAGCACCTAACCCATTCCTACCCACAGCCTAAACCTATCCTCCCCTTCCCTGGCTGCACGCTACCCCTGCCCGCATACTTACCGAGCGGGATGCCGGCTGTGGGGATTCTGATACCTTTTATGTGAACATAGGGACTTTTTTTAAGGTCAGTATTGGATGTACCATCTGTTTCTCCGGTTGAAGTGTCCGGGCTATTTCACACACTTCGGCCCGTATGGCCAGTAAGCCGTGAAGCACACAGCAGTTTAGAACGGAGGGCATGGCCACAGCACGGCAGCCGTCCCTTCCAGTGGTGGGATCAGGCTGCAACCGGACGGCCGGGCTGTGGCCGTCCCGTGTGAATCGACACAATAGTGTCCATTAACAACTACTGTGTGCGGTACTGCTTTTGGCCGTGCAGGATTTCGCCGCCCGGCAGGAGCCGGAGCGTGTGAAATAGCCCTCGGGATGATGCAGAGGGCTCGCAAAGAAGGAGGTGATGTTCCATAAAGAAACCACTAGATGAATATAGGGCATTTCTAAAAGGTCAGTGTGGTGACTGCTAATGCCAACTGGACATAGGAGAAGGCATTCTAATTGACACACTGGTTTAAGTCTTAATAATGTATAAGTCGTTTCCGTTATACAACCTACTCTTTCATAATCCTTTTTTTTTTTTTTTTTTTTAAATAAATTCGTTCATAATATTCTGCATATTGAATGCTTTTTTTTCTTTTAACTAGAAATGTTTTATTAAGTAAACGTCAGATTATCATGCATTCCAAAGCCAAATAGAAAATGTAGTTAAAATATTTTGGCGCAAAGATCTGCGTTCTAAAAATGTTTGTCCCAGAGGCTAAAATTAATTACGGAAACAGAAAATGCCATATAAAACCCTCCTCTTGGTCACATTCATGGTGCTTCAATGAAACCTAATAACTCATTACATACATGAAATGTTTTATTTTGTCTAAATTATTGTAATAGAACTATGCGTTTGTGTAAGAGTTCTGACTTCTCATCATTTAAAGTAAGTGTGTTAAGAAATTTATAGCCTGAGTTAAAACAAATGTTCATTTCTGGAGACTATATTTTATAATTATATAATTTATAATTGCATGGTATGCGTATAAATCCAACAAACAATCAAATGTCATCATTAGTTGCATAATAAACTACCAATGTGACCTGCTTGTAATAGTAACCGTATTATTGTAAGTTGATATTGTGTTTGTCGAGAATCCAAACTGCCTGCGGTATGAAACAGAAAGGTAAGGTGTGACTGCTGATCCAAAATGTAATTTTAGTTTTGCAATAGCCTTGTAGATCAGGCACAATATGTAATTAGCAATCGGTGGTGAAATGATTACTGTTGTTTATGAAGGGAGATGTTTACCTGAGTGACTCTCCTCGCCCTATAATGAGAGCTATCACCTATTATTTTCCCTTATAGATAGATTACTGTGTACTATGTTGTCCTTTAGCAAACCCCAATATATTAATCTTATTGACATCTAACAATACAGGAGAAAATGATCTGTGCATCTGCGAGGTGAGTGCATTAAACTCCATTTTATTGGTGTGTTAAGCATTTATTCTAGTACTTGTAAGCCCGCTCGAAGAAAAAGTTTGGAAAGCTAGTCTGCCACCTTCTGTGTTTGTGAATGTGGGCCTTATTCTAGTTCACTCTTTCTGACAAAATCCTTAGATGGACAAAACCATGTGCACTGCAGGTGGGGCAGATGTAACTTGTGCAGAGAGAATTAGATTTGGGTGGGGCTTTACTTCAAAGTGAGATCTATATTGAAGTGTAAAAATAAAGCAGCCAGTATTTACCCTGCACATAAACAAAATAACTCCCCCAAATCTAATTCTATCTGCACATGTTACATCTGCCACCCCTGCAGTGCACATGGTTTTGTCCATCTAAGAATGATTTTGTCAGAAAGAGTGAACTAGAATAACCCCCTGGGTGAGAAAGAGATGTAGTTTCACTTACGGACACTAGACATATATATATATAGATGATAGAGACTGTGTGAGATTGATGTCCCATGATGACGGGTTGCAAGCTTAAATATTCTCACCAATACATGAACAAAATGGCCATGCCTTTATTTAAGGGATATACATAGATTTGCAGTAAATAAGTGTTAGCGTTGATACCAAAAGACTTTCTGTACAATGCCTTCTACCTGTCACAGTCCTTGTTATCCTGCATACTGTACGTGGTTTGTTATGTGGTCAGCTATGACCTTCAGTTGCTGTAGTCTGTTTGTCCCAGTCTTGCTCCATTCAGACTGCACCGATGTTGACATTTCCTCACTGAGAGACTGTGCATTGCTGTTGATCTGGTTGCTCAGCTGTGAGAACCCTGGTGTGCTGCTGAGAATTCTGTTCAGCTATTGACTCCTCGGTTGAATGTTGGGTGAAGTCATGCAAGTCTCCTATTAAGCATTGATTATTCCATTCGGAGTCCATTTCTGTTATTACAGTTGCCACCAGATTAGTCAGCCAATCAGTACATGACAAGTGGTTTACATTTTCTGCTCAAGCAAACAGGCATTGACTTGAGCAATGTCACCATCCTGCTGCTGTACCTGGTTCCTGTTTGCTACTCCAAATCTACACCATCAGGCTACAGCCTCCAGCCGGTTCCTGGTATTCTGACGCCATCCTGACTCTGTGCCATATCCAGGTTCTTTCAGTTACTGTACCATGATGCGGTGTACTATCCACCATGCAGTCTGCTAGAGAGGTGTACTGAGCTCCCCTGCTAAAACTGCTGTTCACAGCCCTATTTCTTCATTCTTGAGCTCCAGTCTAGTTCCTGGTTATTCTCCGGTACTCAGTATTCATCAGTTCATCAGCTCCAGTCCAGTTCCTGGGTATTCTCCGGTACTCATTATTCATCAGTTCATCAGCTCCAGTCCAGTTCCTGGGTATTCTCCGGTACTCAGTATTCATCAGTTCTTCAGCTCCAGTTCATCTCTTTGTTATTCTCTGGTACTCAGTATTCTTCAATTCTTCAAATCAGGTCCATTCAGTCTGGTATATTCCCTGATCAAGGCTTCTTAAGTCTGGTACACTCAGCCTAGTATATTCTGGATAAAGTCTACTATTCTTCAGCCTCTGTTCCTGCCTTCCTGTTCCTGTATTTTTAGTTCTGTATTCAACAAGAGGGATATCTTTAGTTGACCCATTATTTCCTATGCTAGTTCTGCCAAGGGGGCATGTTTAGTTCCAGAATATTTCTGTTCTATTCTGGCATCCCTGCATTCTATACATTACCAAGTCACTCCGTACCATCCAGTCCAGCTACTCCGTGCCATCCAGTTCTCCTACTCTCTACCCTCCGGTTCTCCTACTCCATATCATCTGGTCCTGCTACTCCCTGCCATCCGGTTCTGCTACTTTGTGCCATCCAGTCCTGTTATCAAGTTTCAACCAGGTTCAAGTCCTTTGCGTTATTGACCGTCAGCTCCTAAATCCTCTTCAGTCATCTTTGCCTGCACAAATCGGTAAACAGAGATCTCCCTACAAGTCCATCCGGTATACACCACTGACTACCACAGTCACAACTGGGTCCAGAAAGTCCACAGTTGTGGCACTACAGATAGAGCCCCCGCCAGCTGCCGGAAGGGGGTGTGCACGCACAAAACGCTCACATGCCCTGTTCCAAAGAAGCTCTCTGCCGCCTCTAGTTGTAAGTAAGTATCATTTATATATATATATATGTATATATATATATATATATCAGAAGAAAAGGCAGCGGCGCTCAAAAGACTTCTAAGTAGTGGAAACGGTAACTTTATTCCAACATGTTTTGGGAGGGTTCTCCCTTCATTGGGGACAAAGTGATAATTCATATACAGATTTTGCAGGTCATAGTCAGCTTGATGGGACTACTAGACTCATTATGTACTTTAATGAGCCTCCTCAGATCTTGCTCCCGACCCCTCCAAAAAAGTAGCAAATCATCTATATATTGATGGTATACCATCAGAGGTTTCTGCAACATTGGGTTCCTCAAAGAACAGGCTGCGCTCGGTCTCCCACATGAACGTGTAAGCGAACGTGGAAGCCACCGCTGATCCCATCGCGCAGCCTGTTTTTTTACGGAAAAACTTCCCGTTAAACAGAAAAAAATTAAGCAACAAAGTGAATTCAAGTAGACTCAACATAAAATCAATATCAGGGCCCTCGTACCGCGCATTCCCCATGACAAGTCGCCTGACCGTCTGCAATCCTGCCACATGGGGAATGCATGTGTATAAGCTCGTGACATCAATAGTCGCCAACACCACATCATCGGGTATAATGACAAAGCTAGAACATTTTTGAAATAAAGTACTGGAATCCTTGAGATAGGAAAGGGTATCCTGTATGCATGGCTGCAAATAATAATCAAGGTATTTGGCTATGGGTTCACACGAGTCACGGGCTGAAATTATCGGCCGTCCCGGGGGTCTCTCTATATTTTTTTGTATCTTTGGGATACTGTAAAACACCGGGACCCTGGGAGAGTCAACCATCAACTTGTGCATAACTTTGGTACTAATGATGTTTTCTTCATTGGTCCTAACAAGGATGTTATGGAGGGTATGTTGAAATTCTGCAGTAGGGGCCTGGTCCAATTGTTCATATGTGTCTGCGTCACTCAATAGCCTATGGCATTCTGCAATATAGTCCTGTGTGTCTTGTATTACTATGGAGCCGCCCTTGTCGGCTTCACGAATGATAATATCCTCCCGTTTGCCAAGCGAGATCATTGCAGAATGCTGTTCCTTGGTAAGATTTGAGTGACATGGGCCCATATTGCGTAATCCCTCCTGTTCTACCAACCGGTGAAAGGTCTTGATCGATGCATTATGTGACACCGGGTCGAAGTGTGATCTGGGGCCCAATTGTTGTATCCTATCCGGTAATTGCTCACTTGCTAGGACATTCATGGGTGTCTGTCTAAAAAAAATGCTCTTTAATTTTCAAGGAGCGTTGTAATTTATATGTGTCTAGTGTCCATTGAAACTTGTTGGGATGATTCATGGGAATAAAACTTAATCCCTTGCTGTGGGAATAAAACTTAATCCCTTGCATCATGTTCGGTGGCCGTCAGAGGTTGGCTGGACAAATTGAATATAAGTTCTTGCTGACCTACCGGGTTCTGGAGCTCTTTTTGCCTCCACTTTTGACCCCCCTGCCTCGTCCTGCGCCTCTTCCTCATCCCCGAGGGGCTGTGGCTGCACCCCTAAAGGGATGGTTTGAGGGGGTGTGGTAGGTGCTCCTTTTTGATCCTCTGACTCACTGGCAAAGGTGCTTGCCCATTCTCCTTCTCCTGAACCTCGGAACTTGTTCTCTTTTACCACTGTATTGCTGGGTAGAGCAGATCCAGGAATAGACCTTGTGTGTGTGGAGTAATCTTGCTGCACCTTGGCTAATTTTTATTTTTTGTATCGCAGTAAATCGCTGCGCTAAGAATCGCATTTTATAACTTTTTACTACAAAATATAAAGTGAATGTTTACAAAATAAAGTATATACAGTAGGTTGTGTATGGTACAAATGTATTACTACAAAGAAACCTATTTTCTCCTCTGTCTGTAGCTCACAATGTGACAGCTAACCAATAAAAGCCTTTGTAGAGACTCAGACAAATCTACTCCTACTGTGTATTCAGAAGTGTTTTATCGACATAGATGGGAGATTGTTAACAATAGTTGCATTATCCACATAAGCGCAGGGCCACACCCAGAATACCACAAGGCTTTGCTTTGCTTGCTTTGTTTCATCTGTTGGAAAAAGGCAGATCCATGCTACAGGGCCAAAATAAACTGAATAGAATAACTCTGCTCACTTCTTGGTATGGACTGGATATTACAGTATACAAATACCTACTGTTCACCAGTGTCTGTAACACTACTGACAATTTAGTAAAGAACCAAGGAACTATAATTTAACAGAAATTAAAATAAAATCTAAAATGTGAAGTAGTAAATATGATGTATTTTTTACCAGTGTTCATACTTTCTGAGGCACCAGTTCTCAAACTCGGTCCTTGGGACCCCACGCAGTGCATGTTTTGCAGGTCTCCTCACAGAATCACAATTGAAATAATTAGCTCCACCTGTGATCTTTTAAAATGTGTCACTGAGTAATGAGTGCACCTGCAGAAGAAGTTTGAGAACCCCTGTTCTAAGGTATTTACAGTATGTTAGACTGAAAACAGAAAATATTCTACAATAATGTGGATATATTACATGATCATTTTTGTTACTGTCATGTTTTGTAAGAAAAGGGATTTGCAATTCCTAACTAGTTCAGAAACCTCTCTGTTCATTGCTTTCATTTAAAGCTTATCTCAGACAGGGGCGTAGGGAGGGCGGAGCCAGTGGCGTAGAATGCGTAAGGCAGCCCCCGCCACCGCTTGGAGGAGCGGGGGCTGCGTGGGCGCCTGCTCCCGCCCGGCGCAATGAGCACTTATTACTTTATGTGCTGCTGCCTGTCGCGCCGCCTGTCGCTACCGCACAGGCTAGTCGGCAGCGGCATGGGCGCAGCCATGACAGTCTGACAGACTCACTGTCAGACTGTCACATTTCTTCTTGATGGGCGGGCGGCTGAGCAATGGGTGGAAGGTTAGGCGGGCAGGCTGCGGCTGCTGTCGAATGAGAGGGCGGGCGGGCGTGTGGGCGTGGCCTGTCACGTAGTGACAGAAAAGCAGCAGTGACTGCTGGTTACACGGGCTGCTTCATTCGCCTATGCGTGCGTGTGACGTCATCACGTCAGACGTCACACGCTGGGAACAGAGGCCACGCTGGAGAGGAGCCGGGATTGGGAAGGTGAGCAGTGAGCACGCAGGCATTAGTTCCACATTAATCCAGATAGAATAAAGGTAGGAACACTGCGCTCACTCCTTCACCCATATAGTCAGTTTATAACAAGCGGATTTGTGCTTGTTATTTTTGTGAGTTGCTTATTTTTTTTAGGGTTGCTTGTTTTTGGGATTATTCTAATATTTTCCAGTAGCTTGTTTTGGGGCTGGTGGTTTTTTTTCTTGTAATTCACTAATTTAGCATAGAACTAAGTAGAGGCGTAAAGAAGTGCTAATGAATCTATGGCTGCCCATACACATCCCGATCCCAGCGCCGCGATGTGTGCTTTGAGATGCGCGCTCCTGCGACATCTCATCGCACAGTACAAAAAGTATGTGCTGCACATACTTTTTGTACTTGCTTTTTATCGCATCGCATTGCATGCACACGCAATGCGATGCACTGCTATTTTAGCCCAGAACGCACGCTGGGATCGGGACGTGTATGGGCAGTGTGTGTGGGGGGGGGGGGCGCAATAAATTTTTTGGCAGGGGGGAGCAGAATTTATAGTTACGCCACTGGGCGGAGCACAAGCTCGGGATGCAGAGAGATCAAAGGGTGCCGGAGCAGTGGCAGCCGGCTCCCCCGCACTGCTTGCCCGCTCCCCCGCTCCCTCCCCCGCCTGGCTGCGGCACTTAAGGTGCCCACACACTAGAAAGATCTGCGATCGTAAGATGTGCGCATAAATTAGCCTTGAAATCATTTTTCCGTCCTGGACAAAAGATTTCAGGGAAGCGCACATCTTTACCAAAGATTTTTTTTAAGATCCCGTGTGCGTTCCTATGGATTCCTTTCGTGCAGCACGTAAGATCAGGAGATTCAGCTAAAGATTCACGGGAGCGTGCATCGGTCGATTTTCAACCGATTATCGGTAAACATCGAAATCGGCCAATCGTCCCAAAAATCGTTCTAGTGTGTGGGCACCTTTACAGTGCTAGTACTGTGAGGAGGACACTGCCGGGATTTAGCAGCTGTTAGATGCGGTAGAGACTAGATCCCCTACAGTTTTGATTACAGGATATGATGTTCAGTGAGGGCGGAAGTTGTTAGATGCCCTCACAACGTTTTTTATTTTATCTGTAATTCACTTAGGTTATATTGTTTTATTTTAGCTGCATTGTACCCTCGCGGGCGCGCTACACTCGCACGCATTATATGCACAGATTTATAGTCCCCCTCCAGGTATACGTGGACCCAGGGCATGATGGGAAAATTGCATACCCTCCAACATCTGAAGGGCAGAAATTGGTACACATTTAGAAAGGAGTTTGGCCACATGTAAATGGGGCATGGTCATGGGTAAATGGGGGCGTGGTCATGCCTCCTTTCCAAATGTGTACTGGGCCTTTTTTTTCTTTTATAAGGGGATACTCTTAACTTTAAGGAGCACTTTCGCTGGTGCCCGGCTGCTCTTTCCCCCCCATGCTTTGTCCTTGAGTGAGCCCCAGCGTCCCCTACCAGCCACCACTTACAGCTCCTGCTGCAGTCCCGACGGTATCACCTCCCCACTGGTCACCGGGTAGTCCATGGCGTCCCAACAGCAGGGAGAGAGAGAACACACAGAGTGGCCCACACCTCTCAGCCACCGGGCTCCCACCCCCAGTAACGCCTGCCGCAAACTTCATACCGGACACCTCGCCGCTGCCTCATGGTCACGGTGTGGGCGACACTCGGATCAGGGGGAAAAAAAAGTTATTTCACTGCCACTGAGCAAACTGTGCAGCTGGGGCGGGACGCTGAGGCGCGCTCCCACGACCCTGTTGTGCACACTCCCACCAGTCCTGGTGCGCCACCAGCTCTCGCACAGGCCTAGCCTGGTGACGTCAGCACACCCCGCTCAGCGGCGGCGATAACAACAATACGAACAGGTTGTGTCTGGGCGCAGCAGGAGGGGGCATTGCTTACACGCTACAGCAATGACCGATCAGGGGGTAAGGATCGGATCGCTCATTGGTCCGAGCTGGGTAAGGGGGCGGAGACTAGTGCATGGAGTCGGGTGCTTGGCGCACCACTGACAGCCTGGGGGAGTCGGCTAAGGGCAAAAAACCGGTACTGTACCGGAAAATTGGCTTTGCGCACCAATGACAGCCTGGCGGAGTCGGCTAAGGGTTAAAAAACGGTACTGTACCGGCAAATTCGGTACTGTTGGACGGTATTAAATTGTCAAAACTGAAGGGGATCTAGACACTACCTTAGGACTATATGGCTGTTCTCTCCCTCCCCCTACCTCCCCTAATCAGCAAGGTCAGCAGCATGAGGAAGAGGACTCCCCTGCTTCGTGCACAAAATGTGATTTTTCACTGACAGGGTAAAGATCCTTTTTTTTTGTCTTGGTGCCCCCCCCCCCTCCTCCTCCCCTTTCCCCAAAACATTATTATTATTTTTTATGTGCTGTTTTGCAGTGATAATTTGCTCATTGCCAGGGGTAACGTGCTCAGGGGGTTTATAACTAGTTGCCAGTGGGGTTTCTTGCTTGTTGTGAGGGGGTTTCTTGCTGATTTCCATGGGGTTACTTACTCATTGCAATGCAGTTACACAAATCGCACTAGTGCACTTCCATGTATTGCTGTATGCGCTGCCTCCCCCTGACCTGGCAGGCAGGCTGAAGTCCTCCTTGGCAACGAGCTATTTAGTCCCCCTTGGCAACGAGCAGTTGTAGTCCCCCTTGGCATCGAGCATTAAGCCCCTGGCATCGAGCATGTAGTTCCTAGCAATGAGCATGTAGGTAAGTGGCACTTATGTGTCAAATGTGTAATGGGCACTGCGGTGTGTTATATAACGATGTGTTATATAGTATGTAATGGGCATTACGGTGTTATATAGTATGTAATGGGTATTGCGGTGTGTTATATAATATGTAATGGGCATTGCAGTGTTTTATATAATATGTAATGGGCGTTGCGGTGTGTTATATAATATGCAATGGGCATTGCGGTGCGTTATAGTATGTAATGGGCATGTGTGGCCTTATATGTAATTGGCATAATGGCATGTAGCTTTATGTGTTATGGGTAGTACAGAGTTCGCTAAAGTGTGCAATGGGCATTACGGTGTGTGGTATAATGTTAGGCTGAGTCCCCCTTTTTGCCATGCAAGAGCCCCACCTACTACAAATGGGGGGGGCGCAAAACATGCCCTTGCTCCAGGCACCGTGGCCCCTAGCTACACCACTGATCTCAGATAAAGTGATACTCCCCTAAATAAATATTTAACACTACTCATCACCCCTGGAACGCCCTCCCTGGTCACACACATTTGTACCCTCCAATCTTGCAAGCAGTCGACCACTTACCTTTACAATTTACTAGATTACTCCATTCTCTTGCTCAGCTTGTACGTTTCTTGCCTTTCCCTCATCATGTCCATATCCATTCTTCCCCCATCATAAGATTTTCCATCCTTTCACTCCACTTTTCCCTTCCACTACTGTCCTTTCAGTACTATTTTCTCTATTAGCTTTTCAATCCTTCTTGTTCCACTTCTGTCTCCTTAACCTCTTGGATTGGCTTCTTTTGTTCCAGTTATGTCTTCAAACTTTGTTGACTTTTATATTGTATTATCTTGTGTTGTTTTTTCTGCTATAATTCCTTTTACAGCTTTGTTGTTGAAAGCAAATATGCCATGTTGCTACTCCTTCAGGGAAGCTTCATTCTATGTAACAAGATGGCCACCAAGGATACTACTGAGCATGTGCAGAGCTAACTTGTAACTATGGGTCTGATTCAAGCTTACTCGATCCCATGCAAAATTGCTGCGGGGACCGAGGTTTCGGGAATATATGCATGTGCATACCCGATGTGCAAACGCCTTCGGAGACTATCACAGTTGCCAAGGCGTTTGCACACAGCGGGAAGGGAAGTGAGCAGGCAGGGTTAGCCCAGAAAGATTCTGGGAGTCCCCATGCAAATGCAGGTGTAGCGGAGCCTGCATAGGGCAGGCGGCTGACGTCACATGACGTTAGCACCTGCCCCATTCTTACCATTTCCAAAGCAAACAAAGGTCAGTCTAGACAGACTTTTATTTGCAAACGGGGAAAAAAATCATTTGATGGTTGGCGACTATCAAATGATTTTTCACCTGTACGCCTGCATGTGAATGGATGTATAAGAGTACTCATCCATTTGCATGCCGGCACAGACATTCGCGCGATGGGGGGCGAGCATTCTGCGGGTTGCATTTACCCACTCGCTAAGCAAGGAAAGAATGCTGCTTAGCGAGCGGGTATGAATCAGGCCCTATGTGAGACTGCCCCAATGGAAGACAGGATCTTACACTCAACTTCTGGGCCAAATGCACTAAGCTTCAATAGTTATAAAATGGAGAGTGATACATATGCAACCAATCAGCTCCTGCCTGACATTTTTCAAACACAGCCTGTAACATGGCAGGTAGGAGCTGATTGGCTGGCTGTTTATCTGGCCCCCAGTGAGACGACATTACCTGCTGATCCACAAGGGTTTCCTGCATCACTCACTACATGGTACCTACATACACTCAGCACCTTGTGAGCTGTATAACACCTCGGTGGCACAAGACATTACCTGCTGATCCACAAGGGTTTCCTGCATCCTGCATCACTCACTACACGGTACCTACATACACTCAGCACCTTGTGAGATGTATAACACCTTGGTGGCACAAGTTCCACTCCGCCTACCAGTGTGTATAACAGTGAGTACGGCTGTACCTGCTTTATCCTCAATAAAATCCACTCCATTGTTTAAGTAACTGGATTTTTTGTAGTTGAAAGGCATCTGCGGCTGCATACAGAAACTCTGCTATATCCTCAAGCCTGTACGCACATATGCTATGGCCCCGATGTGGACTAATCCTTCTGATTCAAGCCTGTATACACATATTTCTAACATTTGGCACATTATAAATAAATGATGATGATTTAACGAGAGAAAAATAAATAAAAGATAACAATTACTTCACAGAGCTTTAAAAGAGTGATGTTTTTTATTATATATATGAAAATGTGCGGGGTGAGTGTATAAGTTTACAATTAAGTATTATGAATGGAATTTCTATCATTTTGTTCTGCTGCTAATTGAAACCACATCACAGAGCAGAATGAACTGACAGTGTTGTCATCCATGTTCTGTTTATGGGCTATAAGTCTTGTAAAATGTGGAACGCTATATCCATGGAAAAGCTGAAGATTGTATATCACTGGAACCTTGCCCCTCTTCTTCCACTGGGAAATGAGGTTTGTGCAAGAATCCAGAGCAAATCTCTACAGCAGTGTGTTAGTAGTAGCATGCAGTATCTATAAAGGATCAGCAATTTACATAGTGGTGTGTACTTTGTAAGGGGTACCAGAAATGATACAATAAAGCAGACCATTTAAAGAAGTGTGAAGAGTACGCTGCTCATGGGTGCTTGCAATGTGTGGGCTGAGTAGGAGCATGCACATGGTAAATATCCATGGAAAATGGTGTACTAAGAGCAGTCGGTTTAAGCTGCTCTGAGAAAATAAGTGCTCAATGAGTACTTTGATCTAAAGACATGACTAAAATAACAAAGAAGAGTATTGAGTGTAAAGATTCTAATCATGTATTTGTGACAGGTAGTGAATGACAGGTTTTAGGACTAAAACAATGCCAGTACTTTAAAATGTTTCTATGTTTGTAGGATGAGTTAGAATTGCAGATGACTTTATAGATAGTGGACCATACTATATTATAAGAGGTACTGTAGATGGCACTAGCGCAAGGATTGGCACAGTGGGGCAGTTATGATTATGCGATGGCGGAAGAAATACGCCTTGAAGAAACCCTTCTATTCAATCACTGTTCATAGCTTTCACAAGGGACGGTAAAGTAACAGAAATTTAGGTACTTATGTACTAACTGGGCTGCCGATTTTGAAATCGGGTCCATCGCATCGCATCGCATCCGACCATATCGCTTGGGATGCGATGCGATGGACCCGATTTTTCCATAGGATTCAATGTTAAAATGGACTGAGTCCATTTTAACATGGAATTCAATGGGAAAAGGGGTCCTTTTCATACCCCTACTATCCAAGTGGGCATGGAGTTGGATATAAACCTGTGGCGAGCGTAGCGAGCCACCGAGCCCGAAGCGTGGCGAGCGTAGCGAGCCCCGCGAGGGGACACAGAATACCGTTCCCTTTGCGGGGCTCGCTTCGCTCGCCACGCTTCGGGCTCGGTGGCTCGCTACGCTCGCCACAGGTTTATATCCAACTCCATGCCCACTTGGATAGTAGGGGTATGAAAAGGACCCCTTTTTCCCATTGAATTCCATGTTAAAATGGACTCAGTCCATTTTAACATTGAATCCTATGGAAAAATCGGGTCATCGCATCGCATGCGATATGGCCGTATGCGATGCGATATCGCATCGCATCGCATCTGATTGTATGCCTTAAGTTAAGGCATACAATCAAAAAATCGGCAGCCCAGATACTACATAAGTACTGAAATTTAGAATAATCAAGCCAATCTATAATAAGTGACAGTATTAGGACTTCGTGGCATTGTGTGCCTGAAAGGGGGGAATGTTTGAGATGTTGGAAAAGTTAGATTGCCAAAATTTGGTACATGGTTAGGTTTCATTGAGAAAGAAAATATACTGTACAGACCAAAGATTACCACCATAATGCAATCATAGGGGTAAATTTACTAAGAATGGATGGGTACAAATGCACACATTCGATTTTAATCATGGCCAAGACCCGCACATCGGCACATATTTAAACAGCCAAATTCGCCCGAGTTGCTGTTTTTTATGAAAAACAACAAGCTCAGCCGAATTTGGCCTTACGAATGAATAGACAATCGGTAGAACTCTGCCATAAAGGGCCATAGAGTTCTATCAGATTGTCTAATTTACTATCATTGGTATGGCTGTCTATGAATTCAGTTAAAAAAATACACAGCATTTTCCAAATATGGACAAGCCTGAAGCATCGCACAAATCAATCAGATTTGTGCAATGCTTCAGGCTTGTCAGTATTTGGCTGCTGGGAAACATTAGCTAAATACTAATGACTTCAACATTGGATAATACGAATCTTGAAAATTTGGCAGCTTAGTAAATTTGCTGAGTTCTCGGGACGTATTTTCGGGCCGATCACAGATGATCCCATTCGTACCCATTCGTACAGGAGATCGGACTTCTTAGTAGATTTCCACCTTAGATTCATAATGACATAAAATGTAATTAATGCAATTTACAAAAATGCTAACATGCTACTTGTTCCTAATTTAGACCTGATCGCAAAGCACATTTTTTTTCTCAAATGGACAAAACCATTCTACACAACAGGTGGGATGGGACAGATTTATTATGTGCAGAGAGAGTTAGATTTGGGTGCGTTATTTTACATTTGTGCAGGGTAAATACTGGATGCTTTATTTATACACTGCAATTTAGATTTCTGTTTGAACACACCCCACCCAAATCTAAATCTCTCTGTACATGTTACATCTGCCCTACTTGCAGTGCACATGGTTTTGTCCATTTGATAAAAAATGTGCTTTGTGATCAGGTCTGAATTAAGCCCTGTGTCTGCAAAATGTATCAGTTTTATTGGGTTTGATGATACTGTAGCACCTTATTTTTTATTTTGTAAATAAGATTACAGAAGTAGAGAACACACACGTCCTGTCTTCGAATAGCTTGTCTAGCAGGCAAATGCAAATGGATAGAGAAATTCTGTATCTGATTTTTAAAAACAAAAGTACTAATGACCAATATCTATTTCAGGGGTGGCCAAACCTTTCCTCAAGATCTACCAACAGTTCATGTTTTTCAGGCAACCTGTGGTTCTATAGTAGGAATGACTGGAGCAAGTTTGAAAATGTGACACTTAGTAATGACTACGTCCGTGCACCAGCTAAGCGATTTGGAAAACGTGGACCGTTGGTAGATCTCGAGGACCGGTTTGGCCACTCCTGATCTATTTGAAGCAAGATGCATCTGTAATCTTAAACTCTTCTTTCACAATTATGTTAATTGTTTTTGAATACTATTGTCCATTTCATCTTGTAGGACCTTAGACCTATAGGTTACCCCTATTTAATGCAATTTATTTCCATAAAGGATATCTTCTGATCAGTGTTGTAAATGAGCAGCCCTGTGCTGGCCACAGCCTACCAGGTCCCTGACCAATGGTGTCATAAATGTTGCATGGCACTCTGGGAGGCCGCACAATCTACAAGATGCTCCAGGAGGCACTGCAGTAGATATTCCATTCACCCTGCTAGCCAGATGCAGGGACTGTGGGGCAGTGAAGGTGCTCACATAACTCTAGTTATGGCATCGCATAACCCTAGATGTGACCCTGCTTTTGATGTAAAAGTATTAATCGATACTAAAAAGCCAAATATGTACTGACTGTAGAGAACAAACAATCTTGATTTTCACCTGACTAGCTTCTTATAATAGTCATGAGCAATGTATTAAAAAGCTCACTGTGTGGAGACTAGCGCTGTATCTTCCTTGTGAGGCCTCCTGTTATATACTGTAGGTGTTATAGGTCCTGGTGGTTTGTCCCTTTCACATGGGGGCATACTAGTTGTCCTCATTCCTTCTTCAGTTGCTTGTTCTCCTCCTTCCCCAGTGTTTGTTAACTGCTTTACTGTAACAATTGGCCAAATATCTCATTCTCTGGGGGAGATTCAATTGTTTTATTAAGCGCTCTAAGTAATGGGAACCCAACTGACCTATTCAATTGTTGCTCCAATTGGGTGTGACTGCTGAAAATACCCATTACTTATCATGGTTTTAGTGCCCAAAAGCACCTAGTTTGGCACCCAAAACACATATGTACTGATGATTTCTGCTTGAAACCTCAATAGGCTGTGAGCAGGAATTTTATATGAGTAACCACAGCATTTGTTCCCATCTGCAGGATCAATTGATTTGCTCCATTGGGTGTCAGACACCAAAAAAGCCCATCTGACCACTAATGTTATTAATCACTTCAGTAATGATGGGAAAATGCTGTATTATCAACTGACATATATCTGTGGGCCAATAATTGAAGAGTGTTTAGCTGCAGCCAAGCAGTAATGATCAGTCCGTTGGACATGCTGAAATAGTTCAGTATGTCCACAAGATCTGATAATTGGTAAAGGCCCCCATACACTAGCCGATTTTGGTCAGATTTCAGCCAGATCAGTCGGATCTGGCCGAAATCGGACCAAAATTGGCTAGTTTTGATGTCCCCTCAGATCCGATGCGCGGTCCCGTGCGCATCGGATCTGCGTCGGGTGGTCGGACCTGCTGCACGTCCGACCACCCGACTTGGGACCTAGTGAGGCGGCGCGGCGGTGGAGGGAGCAGGGGGGGCTGGGGACGCTGCGGGGGACACAGGCGGCATAGAGCCGGGCAGGGGGAGCCGGGAGCTGTCAGTACTGAATTTTAAAAAAAAAGCCCATACAATGAATGGGCGGCCTGTGATTGGCTGAGCGCTCTCTCAGCCAGTCAGCAATTGGCTGAGAGAGCGCTCAGCCAATCACAGGCTGCCCATTCATTGTATAGGCTTTTTTTTCTAGCACTGACACCTCCCAGCTCCCGCAGCGTCCCCAGCCCCCCCTGCTCCCACCAGCAGCCCTGCTCTGTAGCCCCCCTCCCCCCTGCTCCCCGGGTTTTTTACATTTGATAAATCGAGACGATTTATCACATGTAAAAAATGGCACATCAAGTGCCAATCTAATCAAGCTCCCCCGGGGAGCAGCCGGGGAAGCTCAGGGGGAAGTCGGGGGCGACTTGTCCTAAGGACAAGTCACCCTAGTGTATGGGGGCCCTAAGTCTCAGCTGGCAGTGTATGTCCTGACCTGCCTGACATTTCCCCTTTCCAGAGGAGGAACAGAAAAATGTCTCCTCCCCAGGGGAGGAACATAGATATCACAGCCATAGAATTTGAGAGATCTCATTGTTTATGGCCATGATATCTGATGGCTTTAGTTTGTTTGATGCAAGTACAGCATTACACAAAAACAAATTATACACATATATATGCTTAAGTACAATGTAACATATTTTATAGAAATAAACATCTCCTTCTATAGCAAAACTCCCAAAAAAGGAATTTCAGTTATAACTGATGCTCTATTACATCATATGTACAGAACTGGTTTGGGATTTCTCAGAAAATAAAACTAGGAATACATTATCATGCTGATACTGTCTGTTACTATGTTGACAAAAAAACAGAATGTGGATCTTAGCAACAGAATGCATATACCACTAATGTTCTAGTTATCAATAGTACATCTCATGCTAGTGTATGAGAAACATCTTATTTTTGTTAAGGGCCCATACACTAGAGCAATTTATCTGAGGCTTAAAATGGCTTCAGATTTCCCTTGAACTCCACGGCAGCTTCCCGGGAGTCCTGCATGATTCTGAGGGCTTATTTCGCATCTGATATATTGCATGCAATGTATCATCCCACGTCTGATGGGCTGTACTATAAATTATTTAAAAAAACGGAGTGGGGTCCCCCCCGACTATAACCAGTCCTGGGCTTATTGAGCCAGCCCTGGTTACAGAAATACAGGGGGAAAAAAAGATGGGGTTCCCCTGTATTTCTATAACCAGCACCAGGCTCTTGGCACAGTGCTAGTTCCCAGAATATGGGGAAAAAAGTAGTAGGGGTCCCCCGTATTTTAGAAACCAGCACTGGGCTCAAACAGCAACCGGCCAATGCATGATCACCCTGACTGGTCAGCCCAGACTGGGTCCCTAGGGAGTGAGGACCCCCCCAATAAAGCGGTCCCCCCTTCATGGAACATCAGCCCGGGATGAAGCCCGGGGCTGTCCCCGCCACCCCAGGGCTGTGGGTGGCGGGCTGATGGCATTATAATAAAAAAACATTGGTGACTAGTGGAAGCAGCAGCCTTGGATTTTCTCCTGTCAGAGGGTGCTGCTTCTGCGGCGCCAATGGGTGGGAAGAGGGATCATGGACGAAGGGGAGGAGGTGTCCTCCCAGCTGCTGCCGCCGGGGGAGGGAGCACCGAGAAAGGGGGGGATGCGTCCTCCCAGTTGCCGCTGCTACCGCCAGCACAGGAGGGAGCACGTAGGAAATGGAGGAGGCGTCCTCCCAGCTGCTGCTGCTGCCGCCGTCAGGGGAGGGAGAAGAGGCAAGCCCTGCTGTGATGACTCGCAAGCAGGAGCTTGCACTCCTGATGACCTGGCGACCCAGCTACCCGGAGACAGATTTCACCGGCGGAAGGTACGACCAAGGAGGTGCAATGCAATGCACACGGGAAAGCGCGTTGCATCGCACCTCCTGTCATGTACATGCAATCTGGGCACATAACATGCGATTTATTGCTGAAAATCCATGTAAATTGCCCAAATTGCATGTATATCGCCCTAGTGTAAGGGTGCCTTTAGATACAGCCTCCTTCTTTAAAAGACAATTTACAGGTGAGGTGACACCAAGAGTTACTACTGCCCACAGTTGGCTCATTTCTGTTAGCCTGCAACATTTTGATTGTTGCTCTTCCATCAGGAACATTAGAAAAAATACTATATGGGTATAGTCAGTCCTAGGGGTGGGAACAAATGCTTATCCAGGCACAAGCCAATAGAATTTTACCTTTTCACTGCCGAAGCTGCTCCTGCCTACATTTTCTGACCTGCTTTATGTTTTATCCCCCAGGACCCTCTCCCGATGCCATCACCACTGAAAAGAGTTGCCCACTACTTCTCATTCTATAAAAACAAAGTCAATGCTTATTTTTTACCCTTGCTTTATAAAGTGGCTATGTCACTCCGTGCATGCCACATCCCTCTGGTTCTAAAGTTCTCAGCCAACCCTAGTGTTTCTTACTTCTTCCAAAGGCCAAAAAAAACCTGCTGCAATTCTGCATGCAGATGACACTTTTATGGGGTTAATTAAATTAGCTGCGAGCCGACTAGCCATTCGTGCATATGTCACCCTTATGGAGACCTCTGCATGAAAAAGTCCACCATTTTACTGACAAATAGGGCCATAATAGAGGTAAGTAAGCAGGCCCTCTCCCTCTAGTCAGTAATGGCTGCAAACTGCAAAGGAGGAATTTTGCACTGTCAAAACACTGAGTAACGGCAGTATAAACTTCAAATCCATAGAGCCGCTAATATAGCAGATAAAAGCAAGTGGCAATATTAGCAGGAAAGCCTTGCATTTGGATCATACATACAGTATGTATAATCTCACTGACTAGTACAATTAAACTAGGAGGCAAGTTCAATGTAAGGACGTTTTATAAAGCAAAGGTAGGACCATTGTACTAAGAGAGTATATGTAAACTCCAAAGTTGTTGGGAGAGTACATGTAAACTCCATGGGTACTAGTCAGGGCATCTGGATTATCAGAGAGTTGTACCCATAATATATGCGTTCTACAACTGGAGGTGGTCATAAAGAATAGGGAAAAATGATGTGGGAGAGTACGTACAAACTTGCTGGTATTAGATTTGTAGGATCTACAATGTACAACAGGCTGATTATCTGAAAGCTCTAATAGGGAAGTGCCCATAAGGGGCTCAGGTTAAAGGATCAAAAGTCAATGGATAATTGCAGGGGGGGGGGGGCAGAGATACAATACATATAAAAACCACATGGAAAGCCTGTTTTTGGCCCTCTGTACCTTGCTCTGTAGGAGACCTCACAGGCTCAGCGCTGCCTCTGATTAAAAACCCTCCCATAACGAGGCTGCTGCTGTCCTTCTCAGGCCTGAAATGCATGCGATGAGCTGCATCAATTAGAGCTCAGCACAAGCTTCTCAGCCCCTGAATCTCACAATGATGGAAACCCAGGATACACTGGCCGCCTCCTCCATGCCCACTGCAAACGCCTTGGAGACTATACAAGTCTCCGGATGTGCCCACAGAGATGACCTGCACATGCGCATAATAGCTTATGTGCATATCTTCAAAATTGGTCACCGTTGCGAATTTGCAACAGACCGATCAAAGCAGAGTGACCCCCATTATGTATCTTTTACATACATTCGGTCATAGATTGCTTCTTTTTTTTTTTAATTGTCCACATTTTGTGTCCTCTTTTTGCTTAACCATAGTTATGCCCCTGAAGTTGGAAGATAATATAATGTACAGTAGTGTAGAGCAGCTGCGCACAGAAATGTGAGTGAGCTCAGTTACCAAAATAACTTCACATTTCCTTTAAATAAGCAAACAGCTTATCACAGAGTATTCAGGAATTCCCCGGAAAAGGGATGCTTTCTTTCATGTACTATCATTTTCCGTGAAAACACATTCATTTACACAGCATAGTATATTAAATGTAAAATGATCTGGTTGCAGACACCATTGATAAGATTAGTCACAAATAATAGTCATCAGGAGTAATCCAATGGGAAGAAAGAGGTAACCATTTTAGATGTTGTAGTTTTGTTAATCACCCTGCGTTGCATGATACACAATTTAGTAAGGGATTTGCAGGTCTTTGCCTGTACAGCAGTATCTTGAGTAATAAGGGAGGAGATGCTGAGCCTGATATGCACAGACAAGCCTAGAGCAGATTTACTATATAAACACTGGCTTTTTCACCTGGCAGATGTTGTAATTGGGATATTTAGGTATTGGAAAAAAAACACAACTTTGATAGTACTAGTATTTCACACATATGTTCTCCAAGTTAATGTGAGCTGGGTAAAACAGACATGTTATCAGTGCATATATTCAAAGTACCAGACAAAACTGGTGAGAAAGTGCAGATCAACTAACCACAAAATTCCCCTTGAAGTGGTTGCGAGTTTAGCTTGGCTAAGAGATGACTAACAAGCAGCATAGGTAGGGTGTGATACTGTCATCATTCACTATGTTGTTGAGAATAAGATGGATGGACTTGTGATGTGTGGTGACTTCCTAAAGAACGCTACTGTACATCCTTGAGTGTTTGTTTCCAATAGTGAAGAGTTCTGGCTGTTCCATTATGTGGTGCATAGCTGCCTACCCTCCTGCATTCTGCTGGAGACTCCCTGAAATAGCAGCAATCTCCCTCTATCCCTTATTAGTCTACCAATCTCCCTCATTTCTCCTAGCCCACATTACACTGTTACATTGTTGGGGAAATAAAGGAATGAGAGACAGATACATTTACATTGATTCATCAGCACCATTTCCCAGCACTTTAGCAAGTATAGTTGTTCTTACTAACTGCTTTGGGGCTCATTTGGATATAAGTAATTTTAAAAGATTCCTGTCAGATTTAGCAGTACGCACCCACACTTCTAGGTGCCACGTTCACAATCTCTTTTCACAATCTCTCCATATATGGAAATAGACACGCCCTTTGGGTGGGGCATGACACGCCCCCTCAATGGGGTCGCTTTGCTAAATTCTATTACCAACTATAATCTCCCTGAAACTCCTTTTCAAAAGTAGGTAAGTATGATGTGGCGGGAGGCATTTTCCTACTATAGTTTGGTCATCGTCATGCCCAAGGAAGCAATGGCTACTTAGTTACTAGAACTATAAAGAACTGAGGGGTTGATTTATTAAGCTTGGTGAAGTGATACAGTGTCTGGTTTTTATCACCGGCCAATCAGCTCCTACCTGTCATTTTTTATACCAAGCCTGCAACTTCACAATTACGAGCTGATTGGCCGGTGATAAAAAACAGACACTTTATCACTTCACCAAGCTTCAATCTGCCCTTGAGTAATCGTCTTTTGGTTGTAGCATTTCTATTTCATCTGGACGCACTTCTTCCTGGAAGACAATGGCCCATCCAGAGAGAATGAGAATAATAAATTCAAGAATCAAACTAAATGGGATATTCTGGAATGATGCCTGAAAATGCGTTTTCCAGTACACCACTATCAGCCAAATTCATTACTTATGTTTCAGGCCCCGAAATGAACGTTCCTTCTAAACTCTCTTGAAAAAAATAATGTGAAAATCTAAAGAGTATTTCTGAAATCTCCATTGGAAGATATTGGATCTGCTTCTGTGATGGTCAAATTGGTCATACAGCAAAATATTGGAGAAATCTGACAACTTGTATTTTCTGACAACGGCTTTATAAAAAATAGGCCCCTTAGTCACAACATAAACATCCGGGTAGTAATGGAAGCAGTATGAATACTAAATTATTTTTATTCACTTCATTTGTTACAACACTAGTATGGTTAGTAAATAAAACAAGTACAGTGATTTTGGCATGTTGAGTGCAAATTGTCTTTTTTTATCTTTCCATTAAATTAACTGCACTTGTTTTACATGTGTCCCAAAAAGGAGAATGCAACTAAAGCAGATTTATAGAGTGGCAAATAGCTATGTGAAAGCTCACATGCTAAAATGGTCATCTAATAAACCATTTGTAGCTCTTTTTATATATATCCAGGGTTACAGTATTACTAAAACTTTTTTTTCTGTACTTAAGCTAAAATTATACACAGAGTTGAATTCAAGTCTATTTATGGAATGTATCTTGGGCCTGATTGATATGTGGATGGAGTTGCTATCACTGCTCCCTTCTTCCTTGATGGCAGTGACATGTTTTGAAAAAGGGAGTCTGTTGATTCCACTCTCCAGCTCCCAACTACAACTAGACTGCCAATCACTGACAGGCATCTGCCATACTGTGTCATACGTTGCAGACCCTTACTGCACACGCACACCACGGCTCCAGTGCATGTGCAAAGTACAGAGAATCTTTGCAGTACTTTGCAACATGAGATGTACCTCCAATTACATCTGAATAAGGCCCTTTGTTTGTATTTGCACCATATATATGGGGGTTAGGGGGAGTGGGATTTGGACTACACACCCTACTTTTAAACATAATGAGAGGTGCTACCATGCTGTAGTACCACACATAAAAAAGAGAACATTAATGTGCACACTGTATAAACTAAACAATGGCAATCATCAGAATAATGAAAATAAACTCTGCAGCAGCAGCTATGTATTGAGAGTGCTACATACTGTAGGTGAGAGGTAATAACTGCCGATTGCCCCCGCATGCAACCCATTCACAGGACCGTGTAAAGATGTAATGGGCCCCATACATCAGCAATCACAATTTATGGATTTCCAGATACAGGGATTTTTTGGCCAGATAAATGGATTTTACAATCTATCTGACTTTGCCCACACATTACAGATTTATTTCAGTGATCGGCAGATTTTTCCATCTAAAGATTGCATCTGGAAATTGCCCAATCGATTGTCATTTCAGCTGTTCATAATGTAAATAGATGAAGAAGATGAATTGGGAATGCCCACACATATAAAAAAGATCTGCAGATAATACCAGATTATTAAACATGTTTAAAAACCTGATTAAGCAATCGATTGGCGATTTTGATTGGGATTGCCAAAAGGGGGAGCCCACACATCTAAAATTAATTGTGGCAATCATCTCCATATCTGAAAATTGTCACAATTAATTGCTGATGTATGGGGGCCCTTAACTGTGACTTAAGGGCCCCATACATCAGCAATTAATTGTGACAATTTTCAGATATGGAGATGATTGCCACAATTAATTTTAGATGTGTGGGCTCCCCCTTTTGGCAATCCCAATCAAAATCGCCAATCGATTGCTTAATCAGGTTTTTAAACATGTTTAATAATCTGGTATTATCTGCAGATCTTTTTTATATGTGTGGGCATTCCCAATTCATCTTCTTCATCTATTTACATTATGAACAGCTGAAATGACAATCGATTGGGCAATTTCCAGATATGAAGATGCAATCTTTAGATGGAAAAATCTGCCGATCACTGAAATAAATCTGTAATGTGTGGGCAAAGTCAGATAGATTGTAAAATCCATTTATCTGGCCAAAAAATCCCTGGATCTGGAAATCCAGAAATTGTTATTGCTGATGTATGGGGCCCATTAGATAGTGAGCGCTGTAATAAAAAAAGTAGTCCCCTGTTTTGATGATTCTTTTTAACACTCCTCAGTAGTCTTAAGGGAGCCATATATGCAAGAGAAGAATTTATACAAACACTTTGTGTAATACTGATAGGTTAATTTCAGTGTTATACATTCAGTTGGGAATAACCCCTTATTCTAGTGCATATAGGTTTGATAGAAATGAATTCGGGGAGTTATCCCCTTTCTAGTAACTCACAAGTGTCTGAGTTAATCAGGCGTGTCACAATATTCTTGGTCTGCTTTGTCCAGGTTATGGATAAAGATGGTTCATATGCCACAACTAGGGTAAAATAGTTTGACTTTTATTACATACTGTTAAAATGCCAAGTGTAAAACAAGTGGGGTACTCATCTTTGGGTTTTGCAGAGGTCAGCTGAGAGATGGAAATAACAGGAAGAAACGGGGCCCCGTTCCCTGGAGTGGTCACTTGGTGCTGACTTACCTTTTTGGGGGACCTCACCATTTTGGGACAGAGGACTACTGACCACTCCAGGGAACGGGGCCCCGTTTCTTCCACTGACACTGCCCATATTAACTGTAGTTAGTAGCTGCACTGCGCCCACTGACCCCTTACTTTTGACTGGTGCCTGTGAAATATTTTTGTTTGGGGGGGGGGGGGGGGGGGGGCACTTCCCTCCCCCACACCCTGTCTCAGGGCCAATAGCTATCAGTACCAAGAAAGAAAAGATAAAAAAAAATAGATTTAACTGATTTCTACCAGACATCCCCCACTATGGAACACTGGAGAGAGATGGGATGGAGCTAGAGAGAGATGTGAAGAGAGAGAAAAATAAAAATCCATTTGATACTGGGCCCAATAGCTAGTGGTAGATATGGGTGTATGGCAGGGTGTAAATATGGCATATCTACAGTATGGACGAGTGTCAATGTAAAAATATTATTTAATAATCGCTCTTATGAATGCCATTATTTAATCCTAAGCAAAATCTTTTAACAAATTGTATATCTACAGGGTAATTCAATAACATTACTTTTTCGGCTATCAGCATCACAGAGCATTTGATCAGGTTTACCAAAAGAGTCAGTCAGTCTCCCACATGCTCGGGGGTTTGGTGACTGATGATGTAAAGTCATTTGCACTGTATTAAATCATCATGGCCACACCCCACTGTAGATAGCAAAGGCCAGACCCAATGATGTGATCATGGCAACATGCCACCACAAACCTCAGACTTACTTTACCCCTCCTAATCTCTCTTACAGGGTATTTTACAAATGGTGGCAAGCATAGATTAGTGTTAATGCTCTTGTTTATAAAGTTTAACAGTCAAAACAGGTTTTAGTCACTGTTGTACTGTTGCTGTTTGCTGGCACACATCTCATGTGTTACCTCATGTTTGCAAAGATTCTATTCAAAATGTTAAAATCCATATATAGCAGAAGAGCTGGAGGGTATAAGGAATTCTACTTTCCTGTATGATGCTGTGTTGACTCATCTGGACGCACCTAAGTAGTTCACAGTGATGCATCTGAAGTAACCTAAAAATCAAACACACACAAAAAAAAGATAATTCCCAATTTCCTCAGCTGCTAAAAACCAGATCAAGTCATATAATCCCTTGCTTACACCTCCACCATCTGCAGTCGGGCCGGAAGGTGAAAAGTTGTTATACTACAAGTCTATTTTCAAATGTGAATGTTGTTATTTAATAAAATAGATTTTTTTTTTTTTTATAGTCAACATTATTCTGGGTGGGAGATTATGATATGACACATTTATGCAGCCTTGCGAGTCCATCAGTCGCCACCCACCACCCGCAGTGCCAGCCTTCCCCCCTCGCACGCGGGACCCCCCCGCACACCTGCAAATGGATGATTTACATATTCATCCATTCCCAGCGCTCGTAGTTCAGAGACACCTATACGGTGTATCTAAACTGTGGGTGCCCTGTGCGAGGATAGGGCGGGCAGCTGACATCTGGTGATGTCAGCTGCCCTCCCCCCGGGACCTGCATTAGCCGGAGAACGCCCAACGTTGAGCGTTCCCATATGCTGATGGGGCTGCCTGGAGACCCCCCGCTTCTCCACCCGCCGCCCACTGTGTATGGTGCGTGCACCTGGCGAACAACGTCTGCACATGCGCGTCTGCACATGCGCAGAAATGCAAACACACGGAGGACCAAATAAATCGGAATAGGGTCCTTAGTCCCCAATTTATCAGTAATGATTACAGTAAACAAGCGATTCCTTGGCGTCCCCAAGGTTGTGTTCTTGGGCCTCACCTATTCTCTCTCCAGCACCTCTCGTTATGACAAAAGGGCACTTGGGCTGTACAAATACTGTTTCTGCACATTATTAACGACCATTATAGAGAGTGCATTATGAGAACTATACACACAAATTGATTAAATCTGGAGAAGTGATAAAGTGGAAGGTGATAGTGCAGCAGCCAATCAGCCCCCAACTGTCAAGCCAAATGCCTGGCTTGAATAATGCCCATTATGGGGTTAACTGACTGGTGCTTCATTAGTTTCATAGTAGATCTGCCCTTGATTGTGCCTAGTGATATGTTAAGGTTTAGTTCATGGCTGTATCATCGTAATTGTGAGATCTCTTCTTTCAGAACATCCTGAGTTTCATGGGTCAGAAACAAGTTGTTATATATTTTAAGTTAAATCAAACTAAATATGGCATGCATCACTATTAAAATGTAAATAATTCTTGAAATATTTATCCCTAACTTATGTTGCATACACTTCCATATATGAACATGATTAAAGGTTAATGATGTTTACACCTCATGTCTCTTTTCCTTGCAGGGCACAAAAAGTTTAAACATGGTTTGTGTGACAGCTATAACAAAACCATGGCAATTAAAGTCTTAATCAATCTGTCAAGAAGAACCTGCCCAACCTAAAGAGTGCGGTGGGGATTGATGACAGATATTTTCCAGGCTTCCCATAAAAACACAAGAATATCAAGTACGGACTTGCCAATATGTGTTTTAGTAAGTATATTCCTTGCTCTTGTGTTGTTCGTAATACTGTAGCATTGGGTCTGTTTATGGTGGAGAAAGATACATGGAAAGTTGGGTGCTAGCGGTGCAATGCAATCATGTAGTATAATCCTGTACAATGGAAAATGTACCCTGTAACATCTCATTGCCATCCATGCACAGCCCCAGCCAGGGTGTTATACCTAGGGTGGCCAATCACTGGATTGGGATCGGTGGGATCCCGGGACTTTACCTCAAAATCGCCTGGATTTCAATCCTGGAATTGGAGGTCCCAATCCTGTGATTTCCAGATTAGACTGCCCATGCACAGTCTAATGCTGGGCAGTGTCTGAGCTCCTACTCAGACGCTGCCCGGATTCCCCCGACGTCAAAAAGCTGCACCGCCGCTCCCGGACACGGCCGCATTGACTTTCGGCTGCACCACTCAGCTCCTTCCTCACTGCTCACCGCCTCCTGAGTTTTGCCACACCATATGTAAATATGCAGGCGGCCGGGGCATTATTTTAAATAGGGAAGCCTATCCCAGGATCCCGGGAATACCGGAATTGAGCATTTTTTAATCCCGTATCCCAGGATTGAAAAAATGCCCCGGGATTAGAATCCCTAATTATACCCCTTTCACACTACCAACAAATTACAGGGTTAAAGCTTTCCAACCCAGGAATTTGCTGAAAACCCATGTTTTTCTTTGGTGTGAAAGGGTTAACACAGATCTTAAATCCCGGCACTCTAACCCTGCTCTTGACCAGGATCAGAGTGCCAGGATTTAAGACCCAGGTTGACCCTTTCCCACCACAGAAAAACCTGGGTTTTTCAGCAAATTCCCGGGTTGGAAAGCTTTAACCTTTAATTTGCGGGTGGTGTGAATTGGGGTCAGGTTGCACCCGGCAAAATGACCCGGCACTTAAAAATGCCGGGTAATTGCCGGGTGGCCGGTGTGAAAGAGGTATTAGCGATGAGTGGATCCTGCCTCTTCATATTCTATATCTTGTCACTCAAATGTTCTACTGATGCATGCATGCGCAGTAGGTCCACAGTAGGTCCACGTGACCAAACATGCGCAGTAGGTGCACAGCATAAAAGAAAGTGCTTCCTGATGTGAGTAAATGGGCACCTTAATGTGGTATTATCTGGATAGATAGATAGATAGATAGATAGATAGATACTGTAGATAGATAGATAGATAGATAGATACTGTAGATAGATACTGTAGATAGATAGATAGATAGATAGATATATCTGTCATCCAGTAGGTGGTGTGGTGGGTATGTCCAGCTGCCCCTGAGGCCAGCGATATAGGGTCACAAAAATAAAATTATATCCTACCTTCAACCAAAAATTTGTGGCACCCGTGGTCATAAGGATATTTTTTCTCAAATGCACTTGCTCACAGAGCAAAAATCAGGATCTGTGCTGGTGGTGGCTGCAAGATGCTCAGGTCTGTATATTCTGATGGACTCATTAGGCATTGTTAGCCAAGTCGGTCCTAGCCAAATGCTGCATGCACAATGAGGTATTTATTATAGATTTGTACATTGAAGAGAGTGTATCTAGGGGCATATTCAATATTAAACAATATTTGCGGGTGTGTTTGAGGTGTACCCTCAAATAGTAACCGTCCATTGGATGTACCATTTTTGGTAGCAGAAGAAGCCCCAATATAAACCTATGCTGTCTTCACATTTTGGAGCTTGGCTCCACCAGCAAAAGCCATCTTACATATTTCTTGGTTCATGTCATTCCACAAACCATTAATCCCCTGTAATCATGTCATATCATTTCCATGAACTCTACCATAAAGCCATGCATTTTGTATAGCTTCTCTACGGTCTTTTGGACACTATATAGACTGCAGCAAAACCCTTATAGATAGAGTCCATACACTGCCACACATTGAATTAATCAGCCATGAATGATTTCTATACCTGAATAATTATTTTTTTACTAGAGTTAGCAGATCAATTTACGAAGCTGCATTATCCTATGTAAATGGATGATACTTAATTCTTCCTACAGTACTGTAACTTCCACTAAAAGTGCTAAATGTTAATAACCTCTGAGTTCTGGAGGTGCGTGGCATTTGTGTGACTCTGTATGTTTTTGTTTTTTAAAGCAGCAATCATTTACAAGGCAAATCCAACCAGGTTCTGACTTATAAATTATTGCTGTTTAAAAAAAAAAAAAACAGGCAGACTGGTAAAAAAAAAGCCCCACACCTGGAATTCTGAGACTTTTACATTTAGACCCCACTGTAAATCGTGTCTATTATCAGCCCACTGCCTATTGCAATATAAACTTCTCCACTTACAAAACTATGGCCCTTATTCTGATTGATGCGTATTTTTCCGCATACTTTCGGATAGCGTCTTTACGGCGTCTGCGCATGCGTGGAGAACGCCACGCGCATGTGCCACGCATGGACTCCGTACCTGTTCGTGCAAATCCCGTACAAAACTGTGCCCCGCAATCAGTCTTGAAATATGGGCGTATTATGGGCGTCATGCGGAATGAGACATGGGCGTAGTTTCAAAGTGGGAAAAACTGGGAGGAAACATGGGCGGACACGGGGGAGTACACTTATGTTGGGGGGCGTACATTCGGATAGCACTCCGAATGCACGCGACCAAAACCGATAGAAATGTGCGGTGTCCATAAGTCAAGTATTGCTTTGCGGAAACCACTCGGTCTTGCGGTAGCCGAACGGAACGCCTAATGACTACTAGCATTAACACCTGAACCCAATACAATCGACTCCTTTACTCATTACTCACTAATAGGACGCTTGTCAGTGCTTTAATTGAAACCATTGCTGCTTCAAGGAACCTTTACTAAACACACACATATGCTGTACTTGTCCCACACTTTTAAACTGCTAAGAATGGACATCACTGAATATTAATCCTATCAATACACATGTGTATTCTACATGTACTAATTAAACCACACAATTTTGATAAAGTAAAGAAATTTATTTAAAGACATTTCACACACAATGAAACTGTGAAGCAATTAAAAACAACAACAAAAAAATAATACCAAAAACCATGGCAGGAATGTACCAAAATAACTTATAATCCAAAATAAATATAATTGCACACATTCATAGCCACAGCAGAATCATTTGGAACACAACCGGGGACTTAGCAACATCACTTCAAGTACAGCTGACAGTAATGGCAGGCAAAAGAGGGCAACAGGGGAACCAAAAATGACATATGAAGCATATGTTACCCTCAGCACGTGATTGGACACAAGAAGCTGACACACACAGCACAATGAAAGAGTTGGGACCACATAACGGTGGAGATTAATGCAGCCACAAGTTCATTTGCGAGCACGTTTGCCCTTGGTAGGCTCCTTGGCCTGTGCAGCAGCTCTTCGGCCACGGCCAGATGCTGGGGCAGGTGGAGCAGATGCTGGTGAGGGGGTGGATGGTCTACCCCTCCTGCCAGCAGGGAGTGTTGCAGGTGGTAATGCACCAGAAACAGATGACATTAGGACCCTATTGCTGTTAACTAGCTCCACCATAAGCTCATTATGGTGGAGGAGGAGATCATTTTGACGCGTGGCTTGCTCGGCCAGCACCTGAGCACTTGCAGCCATGGCCTGATGCGCCTGAACCATGGCCTGATGCGCCTCAGCCATGGACTGCATGCTCCCAGCGATGGACTGCTGGGTGCTGACCAAGCTCGCCATGATCTCCTCGGTCCTACGCATCTGTTCTGATGCCAACTCTCCCTGCTGGTTAATGTCCCCAAGCATCTGGGCCAAGCTGGCATAATCGGCTTGGGCCGATGGCTGCTGCTGCACACGGCTACCACTGGGGCCAGGTGGCACGGACTCCTCCACCTCCTGAGAAGACTGTTCACCAAGCAGTGGGGTGTCTGTTGAAAATGAGAAACACAATTAGGACACATTCTAAGATAATTACTTGCACAAGCTTATGGCATGACAAATATTTACCTTCCAGAAAAGACGCAAACACTTCAGCTGGGGCCTCGCTATCCATCGTGCTCACCCCCCTGACCTCCTCAACTGCTACACAGCTCTCGGCCATCAACTCCAGGGGGGTGAACTCTAGCCCTGATGGCATGGGCCCGGCCCCAGATCTCTGGCTGTGTTCCCACCGCTTGGTCATCTTCCTCTTCAGGTTGGTTTTGAAGTCGTGCCACCTGCAATGTAAGTTGACATATTAATACATGTCACTCCAGATGTTTGATGTTGCAGCCATTGCTCTGTGCTACATATTACGACATGTGCTTCATGTCAAAAACATGACATTACATTCAACTATGATATCAACCGTTACAATACACATTCACACTCACCCTACTCTAACTCTCAACTAAATAACATGGCAATCATGTCTGTGTATCGTACCAACCTCACTGGCCATTTGCCAAATCCATCTGAGCATTAATTCAAACATTACTTGTCTATTACTGGGCACATGTATCACAAAACAACTTGCCTCTTCTTGACATGCTCCGCCTCACGAACTTGTGGCGCCACTTCATTAATCTCTGCCGTTATGTCTTCCCAAATCTTCCATCTGCGTGTGTGTGTCAGCCTCTCCGGTGGACACTCAATCCAATCACGTGCTCGCGGAACCAGGATTGCAAGCTCCTGTGCTTCATATGCCTTATTTCGGGAACTTGGTTCCTCTGTTGGCCTCTTTTTCCCCTTGCCACGTCCATGCCCACGCCCACTGGCACGTGGCGCTGTACTTGAAGTGCTGCCCATGGTAGTATCTTGTGAAGTCCCCGGTTGTGTTCCAAAGGATTCTGCTGAGGCTGCATATGAGGCAGCTGCAGGTTGCCCTGCTGTAGAAGGGCCAGGTGCAGGTTGCCCTGCTGTAGAAGGGCCAGGTGCAGGTTGCCCTGCTGTAGAAGGGCCAGGTGCAGGTTGCCCTGCTGGCGAAGGGCCAGGTGCAGGTTGCCCTGCTGGAGAAGGGCCAGCAGCCTCAGCATTTCCCACTGCCTGCATGTGCAGTGGCACATAGGAGGTGCTGGAGTCCATCTTGTCAAAAAGTAGCTGCAACTCTTGGTCCACCTCTGATTGGGATCCAGACATGTTAGCAGCAACTTTGTCACATTCTAATACACCTTTATATACTGTTTGTGTATCCTGTTTGGCGTACATCAGCGGCAGCTGCGTTCCGTGCTCGAGCATAATGGCCGCCTGCGTACGGCGTGGTTTTTTCGCGCCGCATACGTTGCGGAAATTCCATTGTGTAAAACCTGGCGAAACTTCTACATGAAATATTGGTCACCAATTCTAACATTGCATAGAATCTTCGGATACACCTGTGACTATCGCACAATATACATGCTATTTGGTAGCATGACATGACATTTGGTTCATGACTACTGTGGTATTGTTGATTTTTATTGCAATCTAAAAGTAGCCCAATACCTTAGAAAATCCAGGCCACAAGTCATGCAATACTCATCACTACTGTTATAGACAACACATGTGAGAGGCCTATAAATAGTGAATTGCTGCTAGAATCATTTGTCTCCAGATCTGTACTTGTCAGGGTCTAAGGTAAGCTCTTCCATGGTCCTTGTAGATATGATATCCATTAACAATGTAAGTGTATGAATGTATGCACCATTGCCTCACTGACTACAGATTGTTGGGCCAGCAAAGTGTTTGTAGCATTATAGCAACATGTCACATGTTCACTATTTCAATCACAGGTCTTAAACCTGTGTGTGTCCATCTATTGCAGGACAACATGTCCCAGCAATAGGTGAAATGTGTCAGAGTACATGATGTCGGCAACAAATGCAGACACCTTTGATACTCAAGTAGTGTTTAGTAGTTTGATGTTGTAAGCATCTGTGTGTTTAGGACGGTGTGTATTGAGTTCATATTATTGTTACATCATTATAGAGTCAAATGGATCTTCGCTATTTGACGGGGCGGCCATCTATTGTACGTATTGAAGCCTACAAATCTATTTGTTGTCGGATATGGCCATTATGTGCATAGGTGCATCATTATTTATGTTCATTTCTTTCTAGGTTGCTGAAGCAATGATGGCATTCATGGAAAGGAGGCTAAGGGCACTTGCGGCTCTCCCCACTCGTCGCCCAAGGAGGCCAGGACGTGCTAGAATCTATCGCACACGGGTGACTCTGTTTGGTATGCCCGATGATGAGGTACTTACTAGGTACCGGTTACCGCCACATGTCATTCTGGATCTGCTCTCGTTAATTGAGAGTGATCTGGAACCTCTACACGGGATCACGACAGCAATTCCGCCTCACACACAGCTGCTGGCGGTGTTGCATTTCTGCGCCTCAGGATCATTCCAACAAGTAGTGGCAGTACTTGCTGGAATATCTCAGCCGGCCTTCTGCCGAATCCTGAGGCGTGTGACGTCAGCCATGTTTAGGCGCAAGGGGCACTTCATGGCCATGACATTTGCCACCGAGACCCTGCGCAGAAGCCAGCAGGCCTTCCATCAAATTGCTGGCTTCCCTAATGTGATAGGGGCTGTGGATGGCACCCATGTACCATTTGTGCCTCCATCTCGAAGTGAGAAGATATATAGGAACCGCAAATTGTTCCACTCACTGAACGTGATGGTGGTATGTGGCCCATCCATGGAAATTCTCGCCTTCAACTCGAAGTTTCCCGGAAGTGCCCATGACTCTCATGTCATCCGACAAACCGGGATATGGCAAAGACTACAAGAGCTGGAAGGCCGTGATGCGTGGGTTCTGGGTGACTCCGGTTACCCATGTACGCCCTGGCTACTTACGCCGTACAGCTACCCAGCACCGGGCCCACAGGAGGCATTCAATGGGGCGCATGTTGCCACCAGGCAAGTGGTGGAGCGCTCAATTGGCCTTTTAAAGGGTCGATTTAGAGTGCTCCACCGCACTGGTGGGGACTTACAGTATGCGCCTGAAATGGTGTCGAGGATCGTGGGCCTGTGTGTATTTTTCCATAACATTGCTGTGCGGCGTGAGATACCCTTTGATGAGTGGGAGGTTCCATCTGAGCCGCAAGATCCGCCCATGCGCCCATCCCGCGCCCCTGAATGCCGGAGGGGATACCAGCTGCGGGACTCTGTGGCGCAAAGATTCTTCAGGTACATTTTATATAGTTGACCAGAACACACCAATTGTTGTAAAAATCACCCCTTCAAATAAGTACAGTGTGTTAGTTGTCAGTGTTACAAAACGACAATTAGCCAGCCTGCCCTCCTAATGGCAAAGAAATTGTAGATATTTATCATATGTGCTTAGTTTTGGTGGAAGTACAATATAGGTGCTCATTATTATACCTTGTGCAAGGGATCTTATGTGTTTGTTATATCTTCATTATTGTAGTTGATACTATCCCTGATGTCTGGTGAGTACATTGATTTATTCTCTAATGTGGTGGGGACTTTTTTCTGTGTTGATGTATGATTTGTTTGCAGATATATATATATATATATATATATATATATATATATATGATATTGGAATTTATGAACATGTTTAAAAATTTCAAGGAGCAGCCAGGCAGCCAGGCAGCCAGGCAGCCAGGCAGGCAGGCAGGCAGGCAGCCAGGCAGGCAGGCAGGCAGGCAGCCAGCGCTGGTGTATAATGCTGGACTCAGGATACCTGCAAGTATGTGTATGTGTCTTTTAAACATAAATGTACGCATACACATAGATGCATAGAGTAAGTAATGCTAAGTACAGCTATGCGTTGCTAAGCTATAGCACGCGTTGCTTGGCGGAGCGAGGCGTTATTGGATTTGCAAAGTGCATACACACTGTGTTTTATATATATCAGATTTGTTCATTGCCATACATCAGCACTACCGTTTTGAAGGCATGCGAATTTGTCACCATTTGTGTTGGCGCAGAGACGCTGTTCATGTCAAGATGAACAATAAAGTTATTAACAGAAATAACTGTGATAAACCAATGCCACCACATGATTGGTTGATTGATGCCATTGTTAACATGGCGGAGACACGCAGGGCAGAGCCGTTTTCGCCTGCGGAACTGAGGGCTCTGGTCTCCGTCATGGAGACAAGGCTGGGCCGTGCAGGGCCGTTCATAACAAATGGCCAGAAGCGGCGGGCCTATGCTGCGGCAGGGCGCCGCATTTTCGCCCGCACTCGGGTGCGGAGGACCATCGGCCAGCTAGAGAGGCGGTGGTCAGACCTCCGCAGGCGCCAGCCCCAGCTTCTCCACCAGATTAGGAGGGAGATAGCTGATTGTGAGTATTTTAGCTATGAAATTTCGCACTGACATCATAGCATATATAAACTATAACAATTGTTTCATGATAAGTGGGTGTCCATGGGTTTAAAAGTCCCTAGACTGTTATGTGTGCTTCTTCCTGGTTAACATGCAGTCATGTGCCTTTTATATGTAATTACATAGCATTCATGATTCTGATGCATACAATGTGCCAGATCTAATATGTGTTAAACATTGATAAATGCCAGGGTTGTAATGATTGAACAAATTACTAACAATCACATAATAACTTAAATGTCACACTTTGGAGTCCATTAACAGTAAGGAGCTACTTTCAAACATCGTTTGCCAACATTATCACCCTTCCATGTATGTCTTGTTATGGATTAATACATGTGCCCCAATGACCCTACATTGACCATGATTTTGGTTTCTTCCACACAGCACGAGCCAGAGCACGACAGGCACGTGAACAGGCCGAGGCAGGCCAGGCCGAGGAGGAGGGGCAAGAGCCTGATGAGGAGGTGCCGCCGATGGTGGAGGAGGAGCAAGTGGAGGAGGAGGAGGAGCAGATGGTGGGGGAGGTGGAGGAGATGGTGGAGGAGGTGGAGGAGATGGTGGAGGAGGAGTATGTGGTGGAGGAGGTGGTGGAGGAGGAGGAGGTGCCTGAGGAGGTGGTGGTGGAGGAGGTGGAAGAGGAGTTGGTGGCGGAGGAGGAGGTGGAGGAGGTGTTGGTGGCGGAGGAGGAGGTGGAGGAGGTGGAGGAGGTGGTGGCGGAGGAGGAGGTGGAGGAGGTGGAGGAGGTGGTGGTGGTGGAGGAGGTGGTGGTGGCGGAGGAGGAGGTGGAGGAGCTGATGGTGGCGGAGGAGGTGGCGGAGGAGGGGGCTGAGGAGGCCACGGTTGCCCCGGAGTTGGCCGAATCCGAGGGGGAGGAGGCGTGTGAGGCGCCGGAGGCCCAAAAAATCGGTATGTATACATAATGCATCATTCATGAAGTAGTTGTACTGGTATTTGTTATGTAGCACTGGTGATGGTAAATTTTGTTAGAATACTATTAATACAGAACCCAAAGTGGGTAGCTACAGATACAGGTACGGGTTAGATGGGGTGTCCAAGGCATCCCTTTCATCCAGGACACCTCTGAATTACACAGGTTTGTGGGATGGCTTGGAGCTCCATTTTGACTGCCACATAACCGTTGTAGTTAAACAGGATCCTGGAGTAAAGGGATGAGTGTATCATTTGTGGATTAAATTCACCTGCTGCAAGCGTCGATTCTGACCCATCATATAGTGGAATGTATCTTTTTGTTGAATGTTATTTATAAACTATATGATGTATGCTATAAATGGAGTATGGGCCGGCCTACCTTGGAATGGAGTCACAAATTGCCAGTGTCCCTGGAGCCTCCTCTACCTAAACACCCCCTGTAGTTCCGATTGTTTTTTTGCCCTCACAGAATTGTAGGTTGGTTTAGACTGAATTATGATTTGGAGGATGTGTACTGTGCATTCCTGACATTTGCATAACTCCCATGCCACGAACCATCACTGAACTTAGACTGAGGAGATTGTGACAAGTTCTTATTGACGGAGGCCATGACATGCTTGTCATTGGTTAGTCATGGGTGGGTTGTGAATGAGAAGAAACACTATGACTGTTATGTCTTCTGCAGAGTAAAGGGTAGAGGGACAAAAACACAGTATTAATTAAATAAGTTTGCATGTATGTATATATGTATGTGTCATATCTATTTATCTATGTGTGTCTCTATCTCTCTACATATATATATATATATATATATATATATATATATATATATATATATATATATATATATATATAGAGGTAGATTCCTTAATCCAGAAGGACTTCAGAAGGACCCGCACCAATCAAATGGAGGTACTCAATTCAATTCAAATGCATATAGTAGATTTATTCAGCCCAGCTCGCATCTCAGGTAGAGCACATGGGGCACAGCATTATACACCCAACAGGCAGATACATGACATATACATTACTGGCTCCTCGACGGCCGTTTCGGTGCTAGAGAGCACCTTTCTCAAGAGGGGGCATATTACACATGTCACCTAGCATTTCTGCAATTTATGTAGCAGTATGTGAAATGTATGCATGAATATCATGACTAATTTTTGCCCCTTTCACATGCCCACAGATGCCACAACACCGGCAGATGAGGGGGTTCGTGGGGCCCTCCTGCGGATGGGCCACCATTTGCGGCTCCTAATAGCCGACCTACAGGACCTCCGAGATTTGTGTAATAACCTCTGAGTTCTGGAGGTGCGTGGCATTTGTGTGACTCTGTATGTTTTTGTTTTTTAAAGCAGCAATCATTTACAAGGCAAATCCAACCAGGTTCTGACTTATAAATTATTGCTGTTTAAAAAAAAAAAAAACAGGCAGACTGGTAAAAAAAAAGCCCCACACCTGGAATTCTGAGACTTTTACATTTAGACCCCACTGTAAATCGTGTCTATTATCAGCCCACTGCCTATTGCAATATAAACTTCTCCACTTACAAAACTATGGCCCTTATTCTGATTGATGCGTATTTTTCCGCATACTTTCGGATAGCGTCTTTACGGCGTCTGCGCATGCGTGGAGAACGCCACGCGCATGTGCCACGCATGGACTCCGTACCTGTTCGTGCAAATCCCGTACAAAACTGTGCCCCGCAATCAGTCTTGAAATATGGGCGTATTATGGGCGTCATGCGGAATGAGACATGGGCGTAGTTTCAAAGTGGGAAAAACTGGGAGGAAACATGGGCGGACACGGGGGAGTACACTTATGTTGGGGGGCGTACATTCGGATAGCACTCCGAATGCACGCGACCAAAACCGATAGAAATGTGCGGTGTCCATAAGTCAAGTATTGCTTTGCGGAAACCACTCGGTCTTGCGGTAGCCGAACGGAACGCCTAATGACTACTAGCATTAACACCTGAACCCAATACAATCGACTCCTTTACTCATTACTCACTAATAGGACGCTTGTCAGTGCTTTAATTGAAACCATTGCTGCTTCAAGGAACCTTTACTAAACACACACATATGCTGTACTTGTCCCACACTTTTAAACTGCTAAGAATGGACATCACTGAATATTAATCCTATCAATACACATGTGTATTCTACATGTACTAATTAAACCACACAATTTTGATAAAGTAAAGAAATTTATTTAAAGACATTTCACACACAATGAAACTGTGAAGCAATTAAAAACAACAAAAAAAAATAATACCAAAAACCATGGCAGGAATGTACCAAAATAACTTATAATCCAAAATAAATATAATTGCACACATTCATAGCCACAGCAGAATCATTTGGAACACAACCGGGGACTTAGCAACATCACTTCAAGTACAGCTGACAGTAATGGCAGGCAAAAGAGGGCAACAGGGGAACCAAAAATGACATATGAAGCATATGTTACCCTCAGCACGTGATTGGACACAAGAAGCTGACACACACAGCACAATGAAAGAGTTGGGACCACATAACGGTGGAGATTAATGCAGCCACAAGTTCATTTGCGAGCACGTTTGCCCTTGGTAGGCTCCTTGGCCTGTGCAGCAGCTCTTCGGCCACGGCCAGATGCTGGGGCAGGTGGAGCAGATGCTGGTGAGGGGGTGGATGGTCTACCCCTCCTGCCAGCAGGGAGTGTTGCAGGTGGTAATGCACCAGAAACAGATGACATTAGGACCCTATTGCTGTTAACTAGCTCCACCATAAGCTCATTATGGTGGAGGAGGAGATCATTTTGACGCGTGGCTTGCTCGGCCAGCACCTGAGCACTTGCAGCCATGGCCTGATGCGCCTGAACCATGGCCTGATGCGCCTCAGCCATGGACTGCATGCTCCCAGCGATGGACTGCTGGGTGCTGACCAAGCTCGCCATGATCTCCTCGGTCCTACGCATCTGTTCTGATGCCAACTCTCCCTGCTGGTTAATGTCCCCAAGCATCTGGGCCAAGCTGGCATAATCGGCTTGGGCCGATGGCTGCTGCTGCACACGGCTACCACTGGGGCCAGGTGGCACGGACTCCTCCACCTCCTGAGAAGACTGTTCACCAAGCAGTGGGGTGTCTGTTGAAAATGAGAAACACAATTAGGACACATTCTAAGATAATTACTTGCACAAGCTTATGGCATGACAAATATTTACCTTCCAGAAAAGACGCAAACACTTCAGCTGGGGCCTCGCTATCCATCGTGCTCACCCCCCTGACCTCCTCAACTGCTACACAGCTCTCGGCCATCAACTCCAGGGGGGTGAACTCTAGCCCTGATGGCATGGGCCCGGCCCCAGATCTCTGGCTGTGTTCCCACCGCTTGGTCATCTTCCTCTTCAGGTTGGTTTTGAAGTCGTGCCACCTGCAATGTAAGTTGACATATTAATACATGTCACTCCAGATGTTTGATGTTGCAGCTATTGCTCTGTGCTACATATTACGACATGTGCTTCATGTCAAAAACATGACATTACATTCAACTATGATATCAACCGTTACAATACACATTCACACTCACCCTACTCTAACTCTCAACTAAATAACATGGCAATCATGTCTGTGTATCGTACCAACCTCACTGGCCATTTGCCAAATCCATCTGAGCATTAATTCAAACATTACTTGTCTATTACTGGGCACATGTATCACAAAACAACTTGCCTCTTCTTGACATGCTCCGCCTCACGAACTTGTGGCGCCACTTCATTAATCTCTGCCGTTATGTCTTCCCAAATCTTCCATCTGCGTGTGTGTGTCAGCCTCTCCGGTGGACACTCAATCCAATCACGTGCTCGCGGAACCAGGATTGCAAGCTCCTGTGCTTCATATGCCTTATTTCGGGAACTTGGTTCCTCTGTTGGCCTCTTTTTCCCCTTGCCACGTCCATGCCCACGCCCACTGGCACGTGGCGCTGTACTTGAAGTGCTGCCCATGGTAGTATCTTGTGAAGTCCCCGGTTGTGTTCCAAAGGATTCTGCTGAGGCTGCATATGAGGCAGCTGCAGGTTGCCCTGCTGTAGAAGGGCCAGGTGCAGGTTGCCCTGCTGTAGAAGGGCCAGGTGCAGGTTGCCCTGCTGTAGAAGGGCCAGGTGCAGGTTGCCCTGCTGGCGAAGGGCCAGGTGCAGGTTGCCCTGCTGGAGAAGGGCCAGCAGCCTCAGCATTTCCCACTGCCTGCATGTGCAGTGGCACATAGGAGGTGCTGGAGTCCATCTTGTCAAAAAGTAGCTGCAACTCTTGGTCCACCTCTGATTGGGATCCAGACATGTTAGCAGCAACTTTGTCACATTCTAATACACCTTTATATACTGTTTGTGTATCCTGTTTGGCGTACATCAGCGGCAGCTGCGTTCCGTGCTCGAGCATAATGGCCGCCTGCGTACGGCGTGGTTTTTTCGCGCCGCATACGTTGCGGAAATTCCATTGTGTAAAACCTGGCGAAACTTCTACATGAAATATTGGTCACCAATTCTAACATTGCATAGAATCTTCGGATACACCTGTGACTATCGCACAATATACATGCTATTTGGTAGCATGACATGACATTTGGTTCATGACTACTGTGGTATTGTTGATTTTGATTGCAATCTAAAAGTAGCCCAATACCTTAGAAAATCCAGGCCACAAGTCATGCAATACTCATCACTACTGTTATAGACAACACATGTGAGAGGCCTATAAATAGTGAATTGCTGCTAGAATCATTTGTCTCCAGATCTGTACTTGTCAGGGTCTAAGGTAAGCTCTTCCATGGTCCTTGTAGATATGATATCCATTAACAATGTAAGTGTATGAATGTATGCACCATTGCCTCACTGACTACAGATTGTTGGGCCAGCAAAGTGTTTGTAGCATTATAGCAACATGTCACATGTTCACTATTTCAATCACAGGTCTTAAACCTGTGTGTGTCCATCTATTGCAGGACAACATGTCCCAGCAATAGGTAAAATGTGTCAGAGTACATGATGTCGGCAACAAATGCAGACACCTTTGATACTCAAGTAGTGTTTAGTAGTTCGATGTTGTAAGCATCTGTGTGTTTAGGACGGTGTGTATTGAGTTCATATTATTGTTACATCATTATAGAGTCAAATGGATCTTCGCTATTTGACGGGGCGGCCATCTATTGTACGTATTGAAGCCTACAAATCTATTTGTTGTCGGATATGGCCATTATGTGCATAGGTGCATCATTATTTATGTTCATTTCTTTCTAGGTTGCTGAAGCAATGATGGCATTCATGGAAAGGAGGCTAAGGGCACTTGCGGCTCTCCCCACTCGTCGCCCAAGGAGGCCAGGACGTGCTAGAATCTATCGCACACGGGTGACTCTGTTTGGTATGCCCGATGATGAGGTACTTACTAGGTACCGGTTACCGCCACATGTCATTCTGGATCTGCTCTCGTTAATTGAGAGTGATCTGGAACCTCTACACGGGATCACGACAGCAATTCCGCCTCACACACAGCTGCTGGCGGTGTTGCATTTCTGCGCCTCAGGATCATTCCAACAAGTAGTGGCAGTACTTGCTGGAATATCTCAGCCGGCCTTCTGCCGAATCCTGAGGCGTGTGACGTCAGCCATGTTTAGGCGCAAGGGGCACTTCATGGCCATGACATTTGCCACCGAGACCCTGCGCAGAAGCCAGCAGGCCTTCCATCAAATTGCTGGCTTCCCTAATGTGATAGGGGCTGTGGATGGCACCCATGTACCATTTGTGCCTCCATCTCGAAGTGAGAAGATATATAGGAACCGCAAATTGTTCCACTCACTGAACGTGATGGTGGTATGTGGCCCATCCATGGAAATTCTCGCCTTCAACTCGAAGTTTCCCGGAAGTGCCCATGACTCTCATGTCATCCGACAAACCGGGATATGGCAAAGACTACAAGAGCTGGAAGGCCGTGATGCGTGGGTTCTGGGTGACTCCGGTTACCCATGTACGCCCTGGCTACTTACGCCGTACAGCTACCCAGCACCGGGCCCACAGGAGGCATTCAATGGGGCGCATGTTGCCACCAGGCAAGTGGTGGAGCGCTCAATTGGCCTTTTAAAGGGTCGATTTAGAGTGCTCCACCGCACTGGTGGGGACTTACAGTATGCGCCTGAAATGGTGTCGAGGATCGTGGGCCTGTGTGTATTTTTCCATAACATTGCTGTGCGGCGTGAGATACCCTTTGATGAGTAGGAGGTTCCATCTGAGCCGCAAGATCCGCCCATGCGCCCATCCCGCGCCCCTGAATGCCGGAGGGGATACCAGCTGCGGGACTCTGTGGCGCAAAGATTCTTCAGGTACATTTTATATAGTTGACCAGAACACACCAATTGTTGTAAAAATCACCCCTTCAAATAAGTACAGTGTGTTAGTTGTCAGTGTTACAAAACGACAATTAGCCAGCCTGCCCTCCTAATGGCAAAGAAATTGTAGATATTTATCATATGTGCTTAGTTTTGGTGGAAGTACAATATAGGTGCTCATTATTATACCTTGTGCAAGGGATCTTATGTGTTTGTTATATCTTCATTATTGTAGTTGATACTATCCCTGATGTCTGGTGAGTACATTGATTTATTCTCTAATGTGGTGGGGACTTTTTTCTGTGTTGATGTATGATTTGTTTGCAGATATATATATATATATATATATATATATATATATATATATATATATATGATATTGGAATTTATGAACATGTTTAAAAATTTCAAGGAGCAGCCAGGCAGCCAGGCAGCCAGGCAGCCAGGCAGGCAGGCAGGCAGGCAGCCAGGCAGGCAGGCAGGCAGGCAGGCAGCCAGCGCTGGTGTATAATGCTGGACTCAGGATACCTGCAAGTATGTGTATGTGTCTTTTAAACATAAATGTACGCATACACATAGATGCATAGAGTAAGTAATGCTAAGTACAGCTATGCGTTGCTAAGCTATAGCACGCGTTGCTTGGCGGAGCGAGGCGTTATTGGATTTGCAAAGTGCATACACACTGTGTTTTATATATATCAGATTTGTTCATTGCCATACATCAGCACTACCGTTTTGAAGGCATGCGAATTTGTCACCATTTGTGTTGGCGCAGAGACGCTGTTCATGTCAAGATGAACAATAAAGTTATTAACAGAAATAACTGTGATAAACCAATGCCACCACATGATTGGTTGATTGATGCCATTGTTAACATGGCGGAGACACGCAGGGCAGAGCCGTTTTCGCCTGCGGAACTGAGGGCTCTGGTCTCCGTCATGGAGACAAGGCTGGGCCGTGCAGGGCCGTTCATAACAAATGGCCAGAAGCGGCGGGCCTATGCTGCGGCAGGGCGCCGCATTTTCGCCCGCACTCGGGTGCGGAGGACCATCGGCCAGCTAGAGAGGCGGTGGTCAGACCTCCGCAGGCGCCAGCCCCAGCTTCTCCACCAGATTAGGAGGGAGATAGCTGATTGTGAGTATTTTAGCTATGAAATTTCGCACTGACATCATAGCATATATAAACTATAACAATTGTTTCATGATAAGTGGGTGTCCATGGGTTTAAAAGTCCCTAGACTGTTATGTGTGCTTCTTCCTGGTTAACATGCAGTCATGTGCCTTTTATATGTAATTACATAGCATTCATGATTCTGATGCATACAATGTGCCAGATCTAATATGTGTTAAACATTGATAAATGCCAGGGTTGTAATGATTGAACAAATTACTAACAATCACATAATAACTTAAATGTCACACTTTGGAGTCCATTAACAGTAAGGAGCTACTTTCAAACATCGTTTGCCAACATTATCACCCTTCCATGTATGTCTTGTTATGGATTAATACATGTGCCCCAATGACCCTACATTGACCATGATTTTGGTTTCTTCCACACAGCACGAGCCAGAGCACGACAGGCACGTGAACAGGCCGAGGCAGGCCAGGCCGAGGAGGAGGGGCAAGAGCCTGATGAGGAGGTGCCGCCGATGGTGGAGGAGGAGCAAGTGGAGGAGGAGGAGGAGCAGATGGTGGGGGAGGTGGAGGAGATGGTGGAGGAGGTGGAGGAGATGGTGGAGGAGGAGTATGTGGTGGAGGAGGTGGTGGAGGAGGAGGAGGTGCCTGAGGAGGTGGTGGTGGAGGAGGTGGAAGAGGAGTTGGTGGCGGAGGAGGAGGTGGAGGAGGTGTTGGTGGCGGAGGAGGAGGTGGAGGAGGTGGAGGAGGTGGTGGCGGAGGAGGAGGTGGAGGAGGTGGAGGAGGTGGTGGTGGTGGAGGAGGTGGTGGTGGCGGAGGAGGAGGTGGAGGAGCTGATGGTGGCGGAGGAGGTGGCGGAGGAGGGGGCTGAGGAGGCCACGGTTGCCCCGGAGTTGGCCGAATCCGAGGGGGAGGAGGCGTGTGAGGCGCCGGAGGCCCAAAAAATCGGTATGTATACATAATGCATCATTCATGAAGTAGTTGTACTGGTATTTGTTATGTAGCACTGGTGATGGTAAATTTTGTTAGAATACTATTAATACAGAACCCAAAGTGGGTAGCTACAGATACAGGTACGGGTTAGATGGGGTGTCCAAGGCATCCCTTTCATCCAGGACACCTCTGAATTACACAGGTTTGTGGGATGGCTTGGAGCTCCATTTTGACTGCCACATAACCGTTGTAGTTAAACAGGATCCTGGAGTAAAGGGATGAGTGTATCATTTGTGGATTAAATTCACCTGCTGCAAGCGTCGATTCTGACCCATCATATAGTGGAATGTATCTTTTTGTTGAATGTTATTTATAAACTATATGATGTATGCTATAAATGGAGTATGGGCCGGCCTACCTTGGAATGGAGTCACAAATTGCCAGTGTCCCTGGAGCCTCCTCTACCTAAACACCCCCTGTAGTTCCGATTGTTTTTTTGCCCTCACAGAATTGTAGGTTGGTTTAGACTGAATTATGATTTGGAGGATGTGTACTGTGCATTCCTGACATTTGCATAACTCCCATGCCACGAACCATCACTGAACTTAGACTGAGGAGATTGTGACAAGTTCTTATTGACGGAGGCCATGACATGCTTGTCATTGGTTAGTCATGGGTGGGTTGTGAATGAGAAGAAACACTATGACTGTTATGTCTTCTGCAGAGTAAAGGGTAGAGGGACAAAAACACAGTATTAATTAAATAAGTTTGCATGTATGTATATATGTATGTGTCATATCTATTTATCTATGTGTGTCTCTATCTCTCTACATATATATATATATATATATATATATATATATATATATATATATATATATATATATATATATATAGAGGTAGATTCCTTAATCCAGAAGGACTTCAGAAGGACCCGCACCAATCAAATGGAGGTACTCAATTCAATTCAAATGCATATAGTAGATTTATTCAGCCCAGCTCGCATCTCAGGTAGAGCACATGGGGCACAGCATTATACACCCAACAGGCAGATACATGACATATACATTACTGGCTCCTCGACGGCCGTTTCGGTGCTAGAGAGCACCTTTCTCAAGAGGGGGCATATTACACATGTCACCTAGCATTTCTGCAATTTATGTAGCAGTATGTGAAATGTATGCATGAATATCATGACTAATTTTTGCCCCTTTCACATGCCCACAGATGCCACAACACCGGCAGATGAGGGGGTTCGTGGGGCCCTCCTGCGGATGGGCCACCATTTGCGGCTCCTAATAGCCGACCTACAGGACCTCCGAGATTTACTGTTATAATTTATTATTTTTTCCTTTTATATTTAAATGTTAAATTTTCTAATCAATAAATGTTTTATGCAAGGTCAAAGTTGTTGGTTTTATTTGCACATTAAACAGTATATGTGTAGATTGTTTATAATATTTTACACAGGGTCTAATACAAACCATTGCACTTCAATTGCTGTAAGGGTTAATGTGTGCAATGCATGTGTTAGGCATGCTTGTAAGGATATATTGGCATCTAATTGATTCCAATTCCAAACAGGCATTTTTGTATGAGGATAGGTAATTGAATAAGTGGGTCATGTGATGTATTGCAGAATAGACATAATAGTTTGTAGTTTGGCGTAAATACACCGCTTCCGTGCGGAAGCACCGCTTGCCATCCGTTTGGATGCGGGATTCCCGTGCATACTCTGTAATACCGTGCAGAATCGGAGTGTTTCACCCGCACACGTATGGTTTGTATTTCGTCCGTAAACACGCCCTGTTCTTAAAGAGTGAGTCCGTCCGAATGCGGAGGACACGTGGGCGTTTCTACGGACGATGGCCGCACGCGGCAGCACACCGTGGCGTGCGGACCGCACCGTAAGAATTCGGGAATATCCGCATCAATCAGAATAAGGGCCTATGTCTGACACAACATGAGTCTCATTGGCTACCTGTATCAACCAGAACCCAATTAAAATGTATCACGCTTATATACAAAGCTTGCACCAATACTCTCCCTCTCGCATCACTTCTTACAATCACCTCTCAGACATCTCTCATGCTGATACCTAGTTATGGAATCCCCTGCCACACAGGATCAGAACTATCCAAACCTCAACTATGAGCCACACTCGCTCTTCTTGTTTCTTTTCCCTATTTCATTTAGAAGGTAAGTTCTATCATGAGCAGGACCGACAGACGGAGGCTGCAAAGGCTAGTAAAGTCAATAGAAAAGATTGTTGGGTCCGACCTCCCTCCTGTCCCGGGTCAAGAAGCCTACTGGGAAAATTGTGGCAGATAAGCTGCACCCTTGCCACAACCTATTTGAAATGCTTCAAGACGCTACAGGTCCATCCATGCAAAGTTGACCAGAACCGCTAAAAGCTTCTACCCAATAGCTGCCCGTCAACTGAACAATATCTAATGCGTAAAAGAACATTTAATCTGTCTTATATGTCAAACCCCCTTTCCACACTCATAGATGGAGAAAGTGTCCACATTGATCCTGCATGTGTAATGCTTGTAATGTGTGTTATGTATGTTCCCCTACATATTCGTGCTTGTCATATTCCTAGTACATGTGAAGATACCGGCCAATAAAGTTGATTCTGATTCTGATATGTCTACATGTACCTTGTATGTTTCTGTTATTACAAATGTCCAAACAAGTGTATGTTTGTTATACATTTATTCATCATTTCAGATGCAAAAGTTTCTAGAAAACATGTATTTTGTTTCTGTTATTACAAATGTCCAAACAAGTGTATGTTTGTTATACATTTATTCATCATTTCAGATGCAAAAGTTTCTAGAAAACATGTATTTTGTTGTTTAAAAGAGATCTCACTTGATTTTGTTTCTTTAGATTTGTGACCCCAGCCACTTTCTTCCCTTCCATCAATGGATCAACTTAAAATTCCTTCCTTCCTTCCTTAATGTTGTGTCTAAGAAAAAGGACAACACTGTGCAGACTTTAGAGTAAGTCATTCAGTGCAACATATTGATGATGTCATTCTGACCTACAGGAAGCCTGTCTACATTATTACCAGAACATTTTAACAAAGATGTTACTTCTAAATGAAGTATGAGATTCTCCCTTGGTAAACTACGTACTAAGCTGCCATGAATGGCATCCATTTACATATAAAACTATATTATTTTATTAACAGCCAAGTCCTAAATATTGGAGAACATGCAGAAGCAATACAATTTAAACAACATGTTTGCAGTTTGGCTTACAAGACATACATTATCTGTCTGATATTACATGTAAATTAAATATGATCTAATGAAAACCTGTTTTGTTTTTTTAAATAGTTCAGAAAGAATGTATTTATGTCTTTGTTGCTTTAATTGGACTGGGACTAATGTACTGCGAATATTAAAACTGGATGAAAGCATCAGATGGTTATATTACTCCAGCGGAAAGCCTAACATAGTAGTTTAGGTTGAAAGAAGACTTACGTCCATCAAGTTCAACATTTTATAGGTTAGCGGGTGTAGTCTAGATGTTAAATTCTCATTTTAATTTTTACTTCGATTCCACTTTGTGCTAAATTATGTTTATCAGCTGGAGCCCTGGATGTTTTTATCCAATAAATGCTTTTCCAACCTTCTTATAAATGTATTTATTGTGTCTGCCGACACCACTTCTTCTAGAAGAGAGTTCCATAATTTTACTGTTCTGACCGTAAAAAAGTATTTCCTTTGAAGGGTACTCTGATAGCATCTTTTCACATGAAAGTAATATGGAAGATCCATTCCAGGTTTTAGAGCAGCAGGAGCAGTGGTGTAGCTAGGTTCCACGGCGCCCGGAGCAAGGGCATGTTTTGCGCCCCTCCCCCCGCCTGATTTGTATTAGGTGGGACCCTTGCACGGCGAAAAGGGTGTGCGGCCTGACATTATATCACACACCGTAATGCCTATTGCACATTTTAGCAAACTTTGTAATACCCATTAAACATAAAGCCATGGAGTGGAGGCACTGGCAGAGAGGGAGGAGGCACTGGCAGAGGGGAAAGGCACTGGCATAGGAAGAGGGAGGCACTGGCAGAGGTGGGATTCACTGGAAGAGAGGGAGGAGTCACTGGTAGGGGGGGTGCACTGGCATAGGAAGAGGGAAGCACTGGCAGAGGTGGGGAGGTACTGGCAGAGAGGGGGGAGGCACTGGCAGAGAGGTAGGGTGCACTGACACAGGAATCAGGAGGCACTAGCAGAGGGTGGAAGCATTGGCAGAGAGGGGGTAGGAACTGGCAGAGGGGGGAGGCAATGACACTGTCACCAGGACTGAAGCAAACTTACAAATTCCTTGGGACTTCATTCCTCATTCATCCTGATTCTTCGGCTTCTCCTTGTCCTTGGTGCTCTTGGGGGAAGCCAGAGGGCTTCCTCCATAGCCGCCTCTCCCATCTAGCTGACCATGCTGCTGGCTCACTCAGGAGCTGGGGGGGGGGGGGGGGTGGTGTCACTCAGGAGCTGGGGGGGAGTGCTGCTTATGCCTTTAGCTGCGGTGGCGGTGACTGCTGTACATGAGCTGCTGCTGTAGAGACTATCCCCGCAATTCTCCCGAGTCCCGGCCACCCTGGCGCTGCTACTGCCACCCCTGACAGCTCGTCCTCTGCAGCACACATTCTGTGGAGCTGCGCACCACAGGAAACAAGCATGAGCCGCCAAGCACCCACCAGCTGTCCGATCACTGCACTGACAGCTGCCGGGGCCAGGAAGTAGTCTGCCAGGCAGCCCAGAACAAGCCCTAAGCGAGCACTTTACCAGCATAGCGGTAAATCCGCTACTGGGAGGCACTGGCTGTCTGGTGGGTGGGCAGCCGGGAAGGGGATGGGGGGTGTTCCCGGCTGCTGGTCTCGCTCTCGCCAGTCTGTGCAGCTTTCTCAGGAGAACACTCTGCTCCGGCTCTTTGGTCTCCTAGGCTACGGTGGTCAGCGGAGCAAACAGAAAGCCTCTCTCCTTGTCAGCGGCTACACCAGATTTTCCCCACTGACTGATGCCGGGGACAGCGAGGAGCAGGCGAGCAGGGCGGGGGAGCCGGTGGCAGAGCTCCGGCGCCAGGTGACATGTCGGCGCCTGGAGCTTGTGCTCCGCCCTAGCTACGCCTCTGAGCAGGAGAAACTGATATGATCAAAGTTCGGAAGATTAAGCAGCACCTGTGGCTTCCTAACAAAAGTGTTTCTAGGGCAGCGGGTCATTGCTCTTGATGGTGGAATAGCTGCCCAATTAATAGGCCAGGGCCTTGGCTATGGTAGGGACCACTGGAGCTTTCCAAAGAGTTTGTACTATGATGTGACACCTGTATGCTGCAATGCTGCTTTGCATGCTACGAAATAAAGACCAAGACTTTAACTTTATCCAGTGTATGTGATTCCTTGTCACAGTATGAAATCTCCTCTCCTCCAGGCTGAGCACACGCCCATGTGTTCTAGTCTCCACCCTCAAATGAAATAGGGTATCTGACAGTTTGTTATATTGTCCCCTGATATATTTGTACATTTTAAGCATTTCTCCCCTTTTCCAGTTTAAACCTTCCTAATTCGGCTAATCTGTCTTCATATCTTAAAGACTCCAACCCTTTTATTAGCTTGGCTGGCCTTCTCTGGACTTTTTCAAGTTCTATAAAGCACAGAGTTGTACTCCAAATTCTAGATGGGTGCTAACCAGTGCCTTGTACAGTGGCATCATTATGTCGGTGTCCCTAGCTTCCATGGACCTTTTTATACAGGCTAGTATATTGTTGTTCTGTATTTATCTAGTATATTGTTGGCCTTATTGGCTACTACATAACATTGGGCACTGCACCCCAGTTTGTTGTCAATTTGGACTCCTAGGTCCTTTTACAAATCTGATTTACCCAAATCTACACCGTTTTGATTGTAAGTAGCACACTGGTTATGTCTCCCAAGACGCATAACCTTACATTTATCAACATTGAACCTCATTTTCTATGTTTCTGGACACTCATCTAGTTTATTTTAATTCCACTGTAGTGTGGAGACATACTTATCTGTTCTAATCACCCTGCACAGTTTTATGTCATTTGCAAAGTTATATACTCTTTGCTTAGTATTCCCTCCTCTATATCATTAATGAATATGTTAAATAGAAGCGGCCCTAGCACCGATCCCTGTGGTATGTGACTTAGGACAGGTATCCAACCTGAAAATGCACCGTTTTCCACCACTTTCTGTTCTCTGTCCTTCAGCCAATTTCTTACCCAGCTACAAATTTTTACCTCTAGACCCAAATCTTCCATGTTGTTGATCAACCTCTTATGTGTCACAGTATCAAAGGCTTTTGCAAAGTCCAGGTAGACCATGTCTACAGCATACCCCATATCTAAGTTCCCCGTAAAAATGTATTAGGTAAGATCGGCACAAAATATTTTCTAGAAAACCATGCTGGTTTTTACTGATTATTCAATGCCCCTCTAAATATTTCAGGGTACATCCATTAAAATTCCCTCAAATAGTTTTGCCCCAATTGATGTTAAGCTCACAGGTCTAACATTCTCTTTTTCATTTTTTGAATAGTGGTACTATTTCCGCTATTCTTCAGTCCTTTGGCTCCATACCAGATGAAAATTATTTATCAGAATCCTACAGTATCATAAGACATTTTAAACCAGGTGGAGGCCCATATGCAATTTATGTAGACCCCTTCACCCGTGGAAAAAAAAATACAAAAGCACACAGAAGAATCTGTCACTGTGTCAGTCGTCTTGGCTGCACAATATATTTAATGTAGCAAGGTAAGTAAATGCAATGGGTGCAGGATCTGTAATGTTGACCGCTTTGGCTCAAGGGCTATATGCACCATATACCCTTCACTCACTGTGCCTATACCTGTGTATACGTTCCAATTCACACCCATAGCTGCTTGATGAACAGTATAAATTTAGTCCCAGCTTTGTAACATTCTCCTTTCTTCTGGAAAGGCTTCCCACAAAATGATTATTAGGGCTTGATTGACAGGTGGGTGCAGTTGCAATAATGACAGCATTGTATGCCACTATGGCATTAGTGCTAATTTGCCAGTGTCCGCACATCATTGCACAAGAAATATGGAATATCCGTCTAAACATGGCTGCCCATGGTTACCTTGTGTGTTATGTTATCAATTTCATTGGTTTTTCCTAGGCAGTAAGAACACTTGCAGTGTAATTGATTATAATAATAATAATAATAATAATAATAATAATAAAAACAACAACAGTATACAAAAACATAGAAATGAATATGCAGTGTTTCTTGAGAGCATTATATATATTTAGATACATATCAAAGCATATGAGAACTAGGTTAATAAATCAAATATTACATACTCCTACTATCAACATTATCATAATGCATACCGCCAAAAACAATGAACAATGGAAAAGTGATCGTAATGGAAAAACAACCAACTTCAGTCCTATCACAAGTATTTAGTGATGATATTAGTTGAAAAGCTGGTTATATCAGTAGTCAGTGAGGGAAGGAAACTTGGCTAATTTGTATTCACATAACAAAGACTACTTTTATAGCGTCACCTAGAAGAGTTGTCTGTAAAGCTCACATGAAATGCTTTTTCTACAAGTGTGTTTTTTTAAAACCACAAATGCAGTGACTCTCAAAGAACCTCTCCTAGGCTCTGTAGTTATTGCGTGGGGCAGGTGGGTGTCACATGACGTCAACGCACGCCCCCTTTTCAGCCATCTCTGGCTGAAATAAAAGTCGGATGAATTCCGGATTAATTCTCTCCTCCCCTTCAGCCACATGTGAAGGGATGTGTTCTTGGATGCATCCCCTCGCATGTTACCAAGGGAACATAGGCAGCTCTAGTGTCGTGGGCGGGAGGCATTCCTCAAGCAGGGTTTACCCACTCGCTAGGCAGCAAGTGGGTCTGAATCAAGCCCACAGTTCTCTGTTTACCATCCACGGTGGAGATATCCAAAGCAGCAGTTTTGTCAGCAAATGGTCGTTTCTACATAATGTGGCTCCCATAGGTATTTACAGCATAAAAGGGCATGGTCCTGCAGGAAAAGACTATGTTACACCTCAGTTTTTGTCTTCAGACATTGCAAGTGGCAGCAGGTGCCCTGTGTGATGTGATTCTCCTGGGCCTATAAACAACCATGTTGTCACCAAATCACATGCAGCATTCAAAGCCAAAGCACTGTGTTTGCACCCTAAATTCCACAGTGCACACCAAAATGTGGGGAGGTTTGATTGGCATGTGAGGAAGTTTAAGAGTACATGTGGGAGGTATTTAATGGCACATGTCACTCTAAGTGCTTGTGGGAGCATTTTGTGGCAAGTAGTTGGAACAAGTTAGAACTAATGCGGGGTGTGTGGCAGCATCTTGGATTAGTGATGTGGATTTGCTGTACTAATTTTTTGCTTTTTTTATTCTTAAAACTAAGACGTCATTATGAAGTTTGGAGCACTGCACATATGGCCATTGCATTATTAGCCTAAAGAGGACCAACAAACCAGATGATTTAGCAAAATAAGAGGTGTAGCTTGGAACCAAGACACATGGAGAAAGCATATGCTATGTTGTTCCCATCATTCTCCCCTCCACTCGCCCATCAATACTGAAACATGTCTGTGGAATGTGCATGAAGACCTGTGGGACCAAGCTGAATAAAATAAGACATAGTTGGCCTTGGTCATGAAAGGCCCAATTGTGGAATGCATTGTTAGGGGCTCAGAATTGTGTTTGCTGTGGTGATGTACATGTAATGATATAGGGCAGGCTTTCCCAACCTCGGTCCTAAAGGGAAACTAACAGTGCAGGTTTTAGTGCTATCCAGGCTTAAGCACAGGTGACTTAATATGTACCAGAGTTATTTAGGAAGGATACCACTAACACCTGCACTGTTAGGGTACCTTGAGGTCCATGGTTGAGAATGCCTGATAGAGGGACAAAACCAGCCAAACCATCTTGCAAAGCGATATCCTCATTTGTACTGTATCCAAAGCTTAGTTGTTAGGAGAGGGTGACAGTGGTGGCATGTCACCTCCTGCCACATAAATGTGGGAACGTCACCTGCATAGAGGTAGGACAAGGATCCAGGTTTTTCATCTGTTGTCTGGAAAACGGCAATAATAATTTCCCAGGTGTGACTGATGGACTTATTCCATCATTTGAGCGTATTTCCCAACCTTCCTTTTATGTCCGGAATGTTGGTATATTACCTTTTTGCTACAACAAACCGTAACATTTGCTTGACTACTGTATACAGTACTTGTGCAATCAACTTATGAAAATAACAAAAGAAGAGTGAATACATCAAATAACCACTCTTAAGTAAACATTCCCTCCTCTATGAGCTGTCTGATAGATTGCATGATGGAAATTTTACAGCCCTGGTTACAAGAATCTACGCAGACTGGGTGGAGGCCCATCAGAGGACAGGTAGAAAGCTCACTCATGTATAGTAACAAGTCCCCCAGACCACAGGATTTCAAATAAATATTCCTCATTTAAATTGCTTCACATCAACTGATTTATGTACTGTAGTAACTTATGGTGTTACTGATAGGAAATGTAAATATAATCATGATTAACTCACTCGCTAAAACTGCAGTTGAGGAGTTACACGCTTTGGGTCAAACTCTAAAGTATGCGCAGTAGTGTCTATAGATCAATTATGTTCTGTACATTCATTTGTCCAAATGTGCAAAGATATACACACTTCTGTGAATAATGTATTACCTATAGGTGTGTGCTTATCCCCCCACCATCGGTCACATTATGGAAACTAGCAAGTCCTATGGCAGGTATAGTTTCTCTGCCTGACCATGGCCACCTATGCCTATGTGTTTATGTTTATGCAGCCATTTGTATTGACATGCCCACAACACTCCCTTAACACACCCACAGAATGCACCATTTTTGTGTACATTTCTTGCCACCTACCAATCACTGGCCAGGAACGCCTGTTATCCACAACATTTCTGATGCCATCTGTATGGATTGCAGTAGCGCCTTTGTGTGCACACACCTGTATAATAAATGTTGGCACTTCTAAGTGATATTGTTCATTATCTTGCCCAGTGTGTATACTCTACCCAACAGCTGATGTGGGCTCCCATGGGCCAATAATGACCCCTCCATCATCTGTGCGTGTACACATGAAGGAGTGGATCATTAACAAAGGCCATGCAGTAGAATGCTGCATAGCCCACAGAAATCTGCATAGTCCACAATCCGGTCTATATGACCTCACTTACCTTAAGTGAAATGTGAATGCTTCATTGCCACCCATTCATGCCCATTGCGGGTGGAGCCGCCGTCATCTATCCCTTTCTCTGCACGATGAGAATGTTGTGTGCGTGCTTGTGCGATGCTCGTGCACCCCATTAGCAGGAATGGACACATAAGCGCATGAGACGGCACGCCAAGTCCGGTCGCTTTAGCGCTTAGGCTCCATCAGTATATATATATATATATATATATATATATATATATATATATATAGACTTGCCCTTTGGTTATTGGAGAGTACACATGCACAGGCGATACTGAGGGGATCTTTTACTCCACCCCAATATAACTAGAAAGTGTCTACACCATTTATTTTGAGGTTTGAGAATTAAAGCCCTGATACCAGTTTACATCATTGTCTCACACCCTAAAGTTAATAAAGTGATCTTTTGTTGGTTAGGTAATAGGGGACTTTGCCATAATTGCCCACCCTGATCCATATCAGTATGATTCACCCATCTGTTGGGTCATTCCTTTATTAAAGTCTATTAGTGATTGGGATCACATTTTGCACATAAACGGTTCAGCTACACTATCGTAATAAAGACTAATTATATATATATATATATATATATATATATATAGGTAGCAGTATAAATCATACAGCGGCACTCCACAGGCGATTTTAAAGAGGTGCTTTATAGTGTCCAACGTTTCGGGGGATGGATACCCCTTTATCAAGGTGTACAAAGTGCACTTTGTACACCTTGATAAAGGGGTATCCATCCCCCGAAACGTTGGACACTATAAAGCACCTCTTTAAAATCGCCTGTGGAGTGCCGCTGTATGATTTATACTGCTACCTATTCTACTGTGCCAGGAGGCACCCACAGCAGCTGTTAAAAGTTCTGGGAGTGCCAGGCTGAACGCGCATATATATATATATATATATATATATATATATATATATATATATATATATATATAAAATCCTCTAATTAAGGAATAAGTACTACAGTATTAATTTGCGTTACATTTGGAAGATCCAGCGTGAATAAATCATTCAAATTTCCTTACAAGTTAAAAACATCATCTTATTGCTTAAAGACTATATCAAACCCCTGATGAAGTCTCATAAAGAGATGAAACGCGTCGGGTTCTTGGTATGATCCCTATTCCAAGAATGTTCTTCTAATTCCAAGTGTATTACCTTATTTTATATATATTTTTAATAAATGTTTTATATTTGAAAGAAGTCTTGGTTGATGATAATTCTACATTGAGTGGAACGACTGAAAACATTGTATTGTTGAATTGTACATGGGCGCTTAATAACACTATTGGGTTGTGTATTGGATTGTGTGGATCCCTCTAGTAGGGGATCTAGTGTTAATAACTAAAAACCTGGTAACTACCGGTGCTTGGGGTGTACCACTTGTAATTTTCTTGAAATCGGAGATACATTCACACACCCACGGACTGGCAAGATTTATAAAATTAATCTATACGCGCAACTCTTCCTTCGTGGTCTACCTCATCAAATGTCCTACGTTGGTAAGACCACCTGTAAATTCAAGGAGCGCATGGCACAACACAGAAGTGCCATCCGATTAGCCATGGAGGGTAAGGACACTGAACAGCCTGTGGCTAGGCACTTTCTTCTGATGAAACATGGTCCATCGACTATTAAATATAAAATTATTGACAGTGTCCCTATGAACATACGAGGCGGTGACCGCTCAAGGATTTTATTACAAAAAGAGACGTGTTGGATTTACAAACTGGATACAGTCAATCCTCACGGATTGAATGAACAAATGAATTTAAATAGCTTTTTTCGATTTTTTCTTCTACATTTTTCTTCTTCTTTATATAGAGTACTATCATCATTTAGCTTAATATTGATATGAAATACTGCCTAGGTTTTACATATGTATTTCTTAATTCTCCCCACTATTTATTTGTTTATTTTTCAAAATTGTTTCCCTTTAGTGTATGGTTTCCCAGCAGCCGACTGACACAGAAGGCGTCACCTGTAATATGTCAGTGCGCTTTCCCGGACACCACCAAAGGTGGAAGCAGGGAGCCTGCAGCTTTACATTGTACGTGGTGCTCCCTAGCAACCTTCCGACACCGATGACTTCATCTGCACTGCGCCATAATGCTCTCGGGGACGCTGGCGGTGGTGGAAGCGTTGGACTGATGGCTGAACACTCCCCTTGCTAAGGTATCTAAGTTTGTCTTTTGCCAAATGTATTTGCTTCTGATGAAAATTCTTTGACGATATGAAACGTGAATCGAAGCAAACCTGCTCCTGTGTCTTTATTATCCGTGAGTGCCACCAATCAACTGACTACTTTCTACTGCATACCCAGGGGGGCACCCAGAGACTGTGTTATATTAGGAGTGAGTGACGATATCATTGGACTTTATATATATATATATATATATATATATATATATATATAGCTATGTGTATTGTAGCCATTTTGAGCAATAGTTTCAGGACCTGCAGAAAAGTGGGGTCCCGAGAAAGGGGGCTGCAGGCTTAAATGCATTGATCAATTCATGAACTAAATCTGCACTATTTATTCATATCAGTTAATTTAGTGAGTGCAGAGCCCCTACAATGTCTGTTTAAACAATGTGGTCACAAGCCATAGGGCACCCTAAGACTAGGAAAGGTGAGTGCCAATGTTTAGTGTATATATTGTTTATTAGATTATTTTTTAATTAATCTTATTGTGGTCACATTCTCTCATTTACTTTCTGGCACAGAGAACCAAAAAGTCTTGATACAGGTACAGTATGTGTTTCAAATAAATGTGTGTGCATAAGAATATACTGTTGTAAACTTTCTCCTTGAACTTCTATCGCTTTCTCACCTTCTTCTTTCTTTTACATGCCTGTTTTCACGTATTTGGATTTCAATATTTGCCGTAATGCATCTTCCTGACCTCATCCTAAATTTCTGTGATGACTACTCTGTCTGCTTTCTTACTTCCTCTCTTTTGAAATACCCAGCATTCTGTCACACTCCCTAAGACATGCTATGTTCATTACCATTCAGAAGAAAATCTACAACTGTCTTGGTAGCCTGCAACACATCTCATTAATCCCCTTCATAGTTCTAGAATTACTGTTTTAAAACCATTTTAATCACTAACACCCTCTGAAAACAACTCATTTAACTATTTGTAATCCAACACTTAAATTAGAGACTTATTACTACATTTCCAAATGAGGGGAGGTGTGTGCAAGGTGTGGGGAACGAAATCGCCACAAATTGCACTGTGTCTCTGGCGCTGTTATAAAAATAATTAATATAGAAGAATATATGGAATCAATTGGGAGGTTACTGCTGCTGCATGTGGTTTCTGTGAATAAGCAACAATTCACACAACAATTTCCAAATGACTTAATCAATGCCAGACCAAATAGCCTCTTTATCAGTTCAAGACTTGTAGCAGTTCTGACACTGATGTCTACCATACCCTCCAACATGACTCATTCCATTAGGTACAAAATGCTCTGTTCCTGGACTTCCCTACCAGTGGCAGTTACAGAGGTTGGACTCCAGCACAGTCCACAATTCAATGAGGGGGGTCACATCAACTGCCAGTGAGTCCAGGACAGTGATGTTTGGAGCGGCAGTAGGTGTGGCTCCCCTTTTTGAATATTGGACTGTGCTGCAGCCCCAACTCTGCACCTGCCACTGGCAGGGAATTCCAGCAACAGAGCCTTTTGTACCTAATGGAACGGGTCATGTTGGAGGGTATGGTCTACTTTCCCCTCCACAAACCTCTCTACTCTATTAACCTTAGGAATTTAACTAATTTAGCATTTGATGCATTTTGTGACTTCAGTGTTTAGAATAAAATTTATGTTACAAAACGTGTAAAAAACACACACACACACACACACATATATATATATATATATATATATATATATATATATATATATATATATCTCCAAACACACCAATGGCACTCGCAGACTTTTAGGACAAATAATCAGACCACCCGTTATGGTTTAGTGTCAGCAATGTTTCAATGTAATCACATTGTCATCAGGCTTACAATAAAAAGTATAATCTATACCTTAAATAGGGACATCACCCACAGTGAACAGCAGCACTTCCGAACACGGGACTGCACACCCGGCCCGCCGGCGCTTGCATGACCTCATTCTAGTGTTCCTGTTGCCAAGGATACTAGTTAGCATTGGTCTGTGTTGTGGTTGCCTAGCAACCTCAACACCACAATACAACATAAATGTGTGAAGAATAACTATGAACAAAATAAACAAATAAACAAAAACATACATATACAAGTAGAGTCTTAACACACAATATCCAAGTGTAGTTGTAAAAAACTCTTTTGCTAGTTTAGAAACATCTTATGGTGTGTACACACTTGTACAATGTGCATGAGATTTTGACTATATAGTCAAAATCTCATCTGGATCTCATGCAGATCGCACAGGTTTTAACCCTTGTGATCCCGATGCGATCCCTATGCGCGCTGCCGTATCGCAGCCAGAAAGTCTTGGCTGCATAGACTATATAGTGCAGATCTGCACTATATAGTCTAAATTGTATGCAGATAGTCTAAAGGTGTGTACACACTTGTACAATTTAGACTATGTATACAATTTAGACTATGTATACAATTTAGACTATCTGCATACAATTTAGACTATATAGTGCAGATCTGCACTATATAGTCTATGCAGCCAAGTCTTTCTGGCTGCGATACGGGACTGCGCATTGGGATCGCAAGGGTTAAAACCAATACAATCTGCATGAGAATCAGATGAGATTTTGACTATATAGTCAAAATCTCATGCTCATTGTACAAGTGTGTACACACCATAAATTGTATATATTGTATGCAGATAGTCTAAGTTGTAATATAGTCATGATTGTACAAGTGTGTACACACCTTTACAGTAAACCTATTTGATCATTTAGCCCAAATGGAACCATCATTTGTAACCTTATAATCCATTGGCTTTCTTTTCTAAGTAACACTGCACCGCGATAACCTCCCCATTTTAATGGTGGGACGTAATCAATTATGGTGGTAACGAATCAAAATCAAAGAATGTTTCCTTTCCAAGAAATGCCTAGCGACCGTCTTGCCTACATAGGACAATCTGCAATATATATATATATATATATATATATATATATATATACATATATATATATATATATATATATATATATATATATATATATATATATATATATATAGTCCAAATGGATAATGGCACTCGCTATAAACACAATCCTGGTCCTGTTGCCCTCCGCAATTAGGAGCACTCGGTCCCCACAAATAGACAATGTCCGGCGGCACTCAGGAACTTGAAAGAAGGACACAGCCTCAGGCGCTCTTAAGCCAACGTTTCAATAAGTTTATCTTATTTTCATCATGCCCTGATGAAAATAAGATAAACTTATATATATATATATATATATATATATATATATATATATATATATATATATATGTCAGTGGTATTAATAAATGTGAAATCTGCATTTTCCATATCAAATGTGATGAAAAACAAACACATGTATACTGTTTGTATAGCCACCATTTATCACTTTAGATTTACAGGGGCACCGACAGGTCGGCCGGCCCTGGTTAAAATTGAGGTAGTGTGGCCACCGGACATGGCATCCAGGAGGGGGTGTGGCCTTGCCCCCTTGGAAAAAAATAAATAAGAGGGAGAGAGATGACAGGCTGCTGCTGCAGCTGTGTCTCTCCCCAGCTCAGCACACAGCTCTGAGTAGCGTGTGCTGAGCTGGGGTGAGAGGCTGTGCTGCTGCGGCAACCTGTCATCTCTCTCCACACTGCCTGCTCCCTGCAACTGGGGAAAGGGGGCAGACCCGGGCCTGGGTGAAAAGTACCCACCCCTCCCCTCGGCACCACTGTAGATATACAATGGGAGGAAATTTACTAAATTGGGAATTCTATTTCACATGGGATGTTGCTATGGTCAACCGATCACAATATACTTCTTATTTATGTAGCACCTTCTAGAACAGAGGTTCCCAAACTGTGTGCCGTGGCACCCTGGGGTGCCTTGGAGGACTTGCAGGGGTGCCCTGGGTTGGTGGTCCAGGATCAATTCAAGTTATTTATGTCCAACATAATAGTCAAATTGTGCACAAACAGAAGTGAATACTGTCTATTACCACATTACTGATCCTAAGGATGAGATATAAACACAATATATTTTAACTTAATATTTGTTTTTAACTTTCTCAATGAGAAACCTGTAGCCTAGGGGTGCCGCAAAATAATTCTGATGCTTCGGGGTGCCATGATTCCAAAAAGTTTGGGAATCCCTGTTCTAGAATATAATAGTATCTGATTGGTTTCCCATAAAAACATCTCATCTGAAAAAGAACTCCCATCTTAGTAAATTTCCCCCAATGGAATCGTATTATCCAGAGTATACTAAATTCTAAAGACTAATAATTAATCCAAATAAACAGCCACAACTATGTCTTCCAGCCACATACTTTCCTTATCCAGAACATACTGTGTTCTAAACAACTAGGTGGGATGTGGGGCAGTGGTGACAATCTATGGAGTAAGTGCTCAGAGAAATGTTTAACTTTAAATACAGCTACTTGGGATATCTACATCTAGCAATGGGGATGTGAACTTAGCATGTACTCATCAGAGGATCTATGCTCTAGCCTAGGATACTCCTATTTCAAATTTAGCATAGTGCTGAGTAGGAAGTACTCAATATCACCTCAACTCAGCCATAAAGGGGAAAAAATGTAATATAAAAGGGAAATGTTTAATATAAACATGGGCTCAGTTATAGTTAGATGGAAACTTTAATAAAAAAATTAACAGTCTAAATTAACATTTCATCCCCAGATCACCACCAAAAATGCTTTTGTTATAAAAATCTCCAATCACTCTGGAAACCTGTCATGGGCTGGTTGATACTACAGCAGCTCTTATGTGTTTCAATGTTGTAGTGCCAATAGCCCTGGCAGGCACAGAGTAAATAAGTCCTAGTTGCTGTGATAAGATATATGCCAACTGTGTATCTGCACTTTGGACTTACATCACTTTTTTAACCATCTGGCAGCTGTGGCTTGTACTGTGCCCCCTTACCTACTCTCCTGTCTGCTGGTGTCTGTGTTCCTCTGCCAATCTCGCCCCACTCTCCCACCTGGCTGACCAGAGAAATAGGGCAATGAGATTGGAGATGTAGGGGGCAGTGGAGTTAGAAAGGGCCTTGTATGTGAGGGCAGAGGGTTATGTCCCAGAATGTAAGCCAGTGAAGATTTTCTTGAAGAGACTTTGCAGAGGTGGAGCAGCAGGAGAGGAAGATAAGTCCAGCTGCAGAGTGGAGGGGAGCGAGCTGTGAGCATGGAAGGGCAGTGAGTAAAATGTTGCAGTAGTTAAGCCGTGAGATGACCAGTGAGTGAATAATAAGTTTAGTTACACTCTGGGAGAGCAACAGCCATATTGTGTATCTGGAACCGACAGGATTGAGCAAGAGATTGGACATGGGGGGCAAAGAAGAGGAAGGACTCAAGAGTGACATCCAAGCAGCGGAGTTAGGGAACAGGGGAGATAATGGTTTGTCAAAAGTAAAGGAGATATGGGGCGAGGGGTGGAGACTCTGAAAGAAAGAAAAGGTGATGATTTCGGTTTTGTCCATGAGAGCACTCAGACATCTAGGAGTAAATGGCAGAGCAGCAGCTGGATAACAGGAATAGGACAGAGGGGTCAAGAGGTACAGTTGTGTGTTGTCAACATAGAGGTGGTATTAAAGGACAAAGGAGCTTATAAGTGCACCAAGGGAAGAGGTGTACAAGTAGAAGAAAAGGGAGGATGATTAGGGGTGAGGTGGAGCCAGAGACAGATACTGAGAATGAGCAGTTAGTGAAGTAAGAGGTGAACAACACCAGAATGGTGTTAGAGAGGCCAATAGTCTGGAGGTTGTGGAGGAGAAGAGGGTGATCTATAGTGTTGATAGCAGCAGAAAGGTCCAGTATGATAAGCAGACAAAAGTGATCCATGAACTTGGCTAAAAGTAGGTAATTGGTGACTTTGACAAGGGCAGATTCAGTGGAGCGAGTGGGTTATAGCTGGTGAGCTGGCAGTATCAGCTGCTCAAGTGGTTTGGATGTGAATGGGAGAAGAGGTTTGGCAATAGCTAGCGAGTGAGGAAGGGTTAAGGTTGGGTTTTTCAATAATAGGTAAGACAAGGGCATGTAAGAATACCAATGGAAAGATGCTGGTAAAGAGTCATAGTTGAGTAAGGTGAGAGAATGCAGTGGGGGAGATGGAATGGAGTAGGTCAAGCGGAAGGGGTCCAGGGGGCTGGTGGAGAGTGGAGGAGGATAGGATAAGATAGTGGACTTCCTTGTCTGTGATGAGATAGGAGAACAAGGTGCTATATCAGCTCCTAACTGCCATGCTACAGGTTGTGTTTGCTATTTTATCTCCATGCACTTTATCTACATTGTAGGCTTAGTAAATAGATCCCTTTGGCCTGCATCTTCCCCTCTTTAAACCTGAATCTACAACTTGGGTGATACACATCTATACAAGTTATAAAGAAATAGTGGGTGCTACCATAGTGCATTTAATTGTGGATGGGTAATATCTCCATTTCTAAAAAAAAAAACCTGCACTTTATTAAATATTCCCCTTACAGTAGTGTTAAATAACAACGTGTGACCAACATAATCCTATAGGTTATGTTGCTGCGGCTTGTAATGTCAAGGTATATATAATAAAGAAGATACACTAATAGGAGCAGGCTCTGTGCATACTGAAGACAAGGTGAGAGGAGGCTGGAGGGACACAGATGTGTTGCACTACTATGTGCTGTAATACGAATCAGGGGCACTACATGTTGGTACTGTTGTGTGACCAAGGGCGTAACTACCATAGGTGCAAGGGGTGCAGCTGCTATGGGGCCCAGAGCAGAAGGGGGCCCAGAGCTGAAGGGGGCCCATCTTTGCTGTCTATAGTAATATGTTTTACATATATTTATCACCATCAGTTGCTAAAAAGGGGGCCCTAACAAACTTTTGCTATGGGGCCCACGAATATATAGGTACGCCTCTGTGTGTGACTATACCCTTGTGAGACCACTGTCCCGTAAATTATGGGAGGTAGGGCACAAATGTATTGATTCAAAAACTTCTTTATAAACTAAAAAAGACTGTGGTCAGTGTTAAAACTTTGATAGTAAAATAAATCATATTTTATTAATTGAAAATACATATTTATAGAAGTGAATTATGTTATCTGGGAAAAATGTACAGTAGGATTCTTAAAACTATATATACATTGCAAATAAATAATATTGTAACCTTTGCACTATTTAGTACTATATTTCTCACCAGGGAACCTGTTATTGTCAGTGCAGTATAATTTTTCAGTGCGTAGATGGGGAGGAATCCTGAAGTGGAGGTAGGAATGTACACATGGTATCAGCAGGGAGCAGTCAGTAATAAACCTCTTCTGTGACTGTTAACAGCCAGACAAGACAGTAACATAGACTTATTGTAGGTAACCTGCCCCCCACCACATCACCTCCCATAAAGCTTTTTGTCTCAGCACTGACAGACCATATGAAGACTATATAAATAAGAAAAAAACACATCTAAATATGCTTAAAACATTTTTCTAGAAAAAAATAATGTAACCATAGAATAATTTATTGTACTAATGAATACATTTTGTAAATTGATACCTCATTTTTTCATAAAGATATTATTTAAACTAGGGGTGTGCACCGGGTAATTTTTGTGTTTCGTGTTTTGGGTCTGTATCTCTGGCCGTGTTTTGGGCCTGGATCTGTTTCAAAACACCACCCTTCCGTGTTTTGTGTTTCGTGGTTTGGATCTGGTATAGAATTTGTTGGGGGGGGGTTTCCGCTCCTATGCTATTATTAACCTCCATTACATTAATGTCCACTCATTTACAGTCTATACTGAGCACCTCACAATGGGGGTTATTCTAGTTCATTCTTTCTGACAAAATACTTCTTAGTTGGACAAAACCATGTGCACTGCGGGTGGGGCAGATGTTACTTGTGCAGAGAGAATTAGATTTGGGTGGGGTTTTACTTCAAAGTGAGATCTATATTGCAGTGTAAAATAAAGCAGTCAGTATTTTCCCTGCACAGAAACAAAATAACTCACCCAAATCTAATTCTATCTGCACATGTTACATCTGCCCCCCTGCAGTGCACATGGTTTTGTCCATCTAAGAAGGATTTTGTCAGAAAGAATGAACTAGAATAAACCCCAATGTTATTTTTATTCCAAAAGATTGCACGGAGGTAGCTGGATGACTATGATAAGCTACACAAGTGGGCGGCACAAACATGTGGCCCATCGAGGAGTGGCACTGCAGTGTCAGACAGGATGGCAGTTTTGAAAAACTAGGCCCCATGTTAGGAGCCATTTATTATGGCTCATTTCTGTCATGTCAGTTCTGTGGTTTTTGCCTGGCATTGGACTCTCTGGTGGCCTCTGGTGGGTAGTCTGTGCCATTACAGCTCAACTACATCTTCTTTGGTTCAAGATGAAATTGTCCTTGAGCCCTCACACCCACTCTTGTGTAAATAGGACACATACACTGTCATTAAAAAACAATAATTTCGGTCTCAAGGTCTGCCACACGACTGTGGCTGAAAAGATTGGTTTGTTTGGACCAGAAGAAATTCATCTCTCCCTGTACAATCCGTCTTTACATAGGCAAGATGTCGTCCTTATCCTCCAATTCCTCACACCCTTGTGTGTACATCCTCATCCTCACAGATTATCAATTCATCTCAGTTGGACTCCACAATCACAGGTCCTTCTGTAGTCTCTGGAGGCTGGTCTTCATTGTAGAATTGATCATTCATTTTGATGAACATCATCTTCTCCACATTTTGTGGACGCAACATCTTACGCCACCCACTGACCAGGTTCCCAGCTGCACTAAAAACTCTTTCAGAGTACACACTGGAGGGGGAACAACTCAGGTAAAATAGGACCAGTTTGTATAGGGCATCCAAATTGCCTCTTTTTCCTGCCAGTACAGGAATGGACTGTCTGACATGCCTACTTGGATGCTGTCACCAAAGTAATTTTCCACCATTTTTATCAATGGTGACAGCACTCTATGCGGTGACAGTAGACATGTCAGCAATTGTTGGCAGGTCCTTCAGTACGGACCAGATGTAAAAACTTGCTCCTGCCTGCCCTGCATCACTGCCAGCGGGTTAAGTAGGAAATCTTAGTTGTTTCCTCACAGCCACAGGTGTGGGAGAAATTGAAGGAAAACCTGTTGCCGTGTCACGGTCCATTTCAGATGACAATCTCCTGACCAGCAGGTCTTTTCACCACTGTAGAATCTTGGTCATTTAACGCTGTTGTGGGGGGGGGGGTTGGTCTGGTGGTATCCGGGAGGGTTGCCCACCTTTCCGGTGGGGCTGGGAGGGGGACCCTATTTTCACCCTTCCAGGTGGGTAGGCAACCCTGGATGAGGTAGCAAATCTTCATAAAAGCACAGGTTGCGCATAGCATCCAACCAGCTTCTGTCATTTTATAGACTGTGCTAGATACTGTAAATGAGCAATAATAATGGACTGCATGGGGGGACAACCTGTGGAGGGGAAACATGTTGATATAAAGTGCGTTCAACAGGAGTGCATGTTACTAATATATTGCATATTAAAATTGTGAGGATCTGGTTAATGGTCAAAGAATATACCCAAAATGTGAGCATGCAAAGTACACAGGATGATGTGTTGATGCTTCTAGAAAAGTAATGAGAAATAGATGCAAGAGATAAGGGAATAGCAATAGATCTATTTAGGTCATTTCACTGGTTACGCTGCATCCAAGTCATGATGACAGATAAGAATCAGTAATATTATATCCTTAGTAAGGTGTAAGCTCAGGGGTAGAGCAATGACTGAGTAATGTCAGCGTAGATATAGTGGCACCCTTATGTACTTGCCACTGTTCCGTGCACTGTTCACCAAATACCAGCATAAGTTCTAAAAACAATGAAAATAAACATGTCACATATTTGTTATATAACTGAATACTTGTCAAAATGGGTTTCAGTTTATGGATGCATGAATAGAAGTTAAAACAACAAAAAGGGTTATAAACTGAAATGCTTAGTCTAGACACCAGTATTTGCTACAAGCTACAGCAATTATTCCCTCAATACAGGCACAACTACAAAGACAAAGAACAAATAAGCTCTCAAATTCTTATACCATACAAAATTAATAATTATTTGTAATCATGTTATAACTGTTGCTGGCATGAAGAAAGAAATTGTAATCCTTACCAATTCTTATCCTTTTCTAATATTTCGACTTTTTCCTACCTATAAAATTTTAGCTGGGAACTTGCAAGGAGAAAAAGAAAGCTTTGTGGTTTCACAGCATAATTATACTGTATGTCTTGCAGATGTAGGTGTCAGACACTGTCTCCCGGGTGCCAGGGATTCCGGGAGAACGGTGGTGCGGGGGCAGCGCAGCAGCGCCAGGAACACCGCCCGGCTATGTCCCAGCAGCCGCCGTCCGGATACTGGGGATTCCGGACGGTCGGCGGGGGGCGTGCACAACGCAGGGCCGGATTATAATGGAGGCACAAGGGGTCAGTGCCCCTGGGCCCCCCACTAGGTAGGGGCCCCTGTGGTTGGCATGTATTTTGAAAAAAAAAAAAAATTAGTTAAAGGTTTTGTGCATGGGAGTGGGGTAGTGCTGCAGCTTCACCTATCTGCCAATGTGACAATGATTAATGGTGCTGAGCATCAGGAGCCAAGGCACACTGATTGCACAAGTGTGCAGTGCATTCCTGGGAGTTGTCTAAGTCCCATGACACTTTAAACCAGAGGGCAGAGGCTGAGAGGATTGTGCTGAGCTCTAAATGGTGTAGCTCATTACATACCCATGGAGAACAGCAGCAGCAGCAGCAGCTTAGTCATGGGAGGGTTTTTATCAAAGGCAGCACTAGGACTGTGAGGTCTCCTACAGAGTAAGGTGCAGAGGGACAAACACAGGCTTTTCATATGGTATGTATTTATGTGTATGTGTGTGTATATATGTATGTATATATATATATATATATATATATATATATATATATGCAGTTACCCATTGACCAAGTTTATACTGCCTTTACTCTGTGTTTTGACAGTGTAATATTCTCCCATGCAGTGTGCGGCCAGTAATGACAAGTGCAAGGGGGCCCCCCTGGCTAAAGTACCCCGGGCCCCCCGAAGGCTTAATCTGGCACTGGCACAACGGCATGCCGGGGGACGTCACTAGGCAACGTCCCAGGCCGCAATCTGACGCCGGGCGTCGGGGCGTTGCTAGGCAACGCACCCGGACTTCCGCCTGGCGACGTCAGACGCCAGCCTCAGTGAAGAGGCGCCTTATTCAAATAAAAAGCCGGCGTCTGCTGCACACAGACGCCGGTTATAGCTCTACCTAGCTGTCTCTGGTCTCCGGTGTTTATCAGCTTCCTGGTCTTCCTGGCAGAGGCTCTCCAGTGTGCCTGCTGTCTCTCTGGTGTACTGCCTTCAGACCCGGTTCCTGGTTGGTGCTTATTGTGCATATTGGTTCAGGCATTTTTCCAGCTGTTGCCTTCGGATCCACTATATCCTTCCCAAGTCATGTAAGTGTTCCAGTGTAGCCAGTATATATTTATTTATTTTCCAGCAGTCTGCTGACCATTGTATCACCTGTCTGGCTACCTGCCTGTTTGTTTTATTTTGAGGGTTCGGGCCTCTTCCCCGCCGTGGGTCTTGCCTGTCACCCTTCCTGGTGGTTACCAGGTTCTACTTCCTATGTTATTCATTCTCTTTTAGTCTTTCTGTAGGAAGGGCTTTTCAGAGTATTTCTGTTTTGGGAATTCGCTCCCTCTCCTGTTGTGTTACCGTGGAGATTCCCTTTATTCTCTCTGGTGTTTGCGACTGGGTCGCGATCCCGTCCTTGGCCTGGTGCCGGCAGATAGGGGTTATTATCAGCTTAGGCCCGGTAGTTAGTCTTTCCTTTTGTGCCCACCTCTGACAATTGCAAGCTCTTTGTCCGTACATAGACCTAGCTGCATCGGGGTTGGAGCGGGCATAACTCGCTCCTTCGGACGCGGCGGCAACAGGTGAAGACTAGCATCTGCAGGGGTTTGCCATCTGTCCGAGGGGCTCAACAGAGAGAGTGTAGGGTTCGCCGTGGCCATCCTAAACAGCGGTCACGGCCACGGGCTCACGCTTGACCTCCCACTCCCTTCTCCCTGGTGCACTAGTGCACAAACCTCAGTTAAACGTAACAGCAGGGCAATTTTGTAAGGTTGATTACAAGAGAGAATATAACGTGCTATTACGGTATGTCACCATTCAATTCTGAAAATGTTCAGCAATCCTGAATCTGCGACCATGTAAAAAATATGTTTTAAAATGTGCCTACCGTACAGTAGAACAAAAATAAAGTTTACACCAATCAGCTTCTGTGATTTTTCAAACATCCAGCAAAATGACAAAAGCTGATTTGTCCTTACTTTATCTCTCCCCCCTTATTTCTTGCTGAGGTTTGATACATCCAGGGTGATTATCAGACAGACATCAGTTGGGTACATAAATCATAAGTATTAAAATTGCATTCCTATTTTACACATTTGGTCCCTCTATGTGTTGCTGACATACCCCCCTGTCCCTTTCTCCCCCAGCGTATGGATGCTGTGTGTATGCACACAGCATCTATATATTGCTCCTCTGCTAAGCAGAGCAGCAAGTGAGGGAAGGTATCTCAACTGCCCACCCTACTGCGGGACAATGCTGTCTAGACCAATGCTGTGATGCCACTAAAATCGGGATAGTTGGGAGGTATGGTATAGTGCAGGGGTGGGCAACATACGATCCTGCCTGGCCCGCTGCCCCCGGCCCCTCCAGTGTACAATGAGAAGCAGCCCAACTGGCTGAGCTGCTTGTCACTGGGCTTGGGAGATTACAGCGGGTTCTTCCGCAAACCTGGATGTGTGTAGCAGCGTCCAGAGGAGAGAGACGCAGAGATTCCAGTCTCTCCAGCCAGCGGCAGTAGCGGGGCTTGCTGGTAGTGGCATGCATAACTATAAAGTGGGTGTGGTGCACTTGCTATGGAGTCCAGCAAGTCACCCTGTGATCCTGCTGCTCATCAGCCGCAATGCTGAGCCGCTAGCACCAAGGGAAAGCATCCCCCAGTGTATATTTGGACCTGTCTAGGTGCACTAGAAGCAACTCCAAACAGACATATACAGTATGCAGGGTCACAGTGCAGCTTCCTACGGCCACACCATTCATGGAGGCTTTTTAGCAGGAGCTGGCTGGAATTAAGGCATTTGCCTCCTGACCTGGTGCCTCTGGCAATTGTTGGTATTCATGTACAGAATGCTGCCCAGCTGCCTGACTGTGAATTACACAGTGACCAGGCAGTATTCACTACCTTTCTCCCAGCCTGCAACCAGATAGTGATGGTGGCAAGAATGATGATTGGTGGATGATTGGGTAGTTTTTGTTTTTGCTGGGGCAGTGTCATTTTTGGTCACTGTCCCACTCACTGGCTTCAGTGTCCCACGGGTGAGGGGCAGGCATTATAATGGGGTTGAGCAGTTGTAAATGGATGCCACACATGTGCATGGGGCAAACAGTGCTCATTCTATAGACTACAGTTTATCATTCAATATTTAGTGGAATTTACCCTGTATAATATATGAAGGCAGCACCTCATCAGATATCCCCAATATGTTCTGCTGCTGCTGCTCCTCTCTGACAGTTCCTAATTGGGTCTGAAATACTAAGACAAACAAAGCCATTAACAAAAGTACACAAGTGACAAGTCTTTAATTGTTTCAAAATATCTCACAACAATCTCTCTGCTTTGGTCAAGATCTGCACTTTTCATGCCCATTCAGCTTGCCCCCAAACCCTCAATTGTTCGTTTGAAGCCCACCTCTTCTAGCGTATAAAATTCCCAGCTCACTATTGTAAACCAATGAGGTTATTCTGCATACTTCACACCTCATTGCACAGTTCACTCACCTAATACCAGTCCTCAGCAGTAGGGTATATTATTGGGGCTGCCAGCCAGGAGCACAGGTGAATATATCAGTATGTGTTATAAGAATCAGTGATAAATGTCCATGCACTAGGGAGACTTCTCCGAAAGGAGAGATCATCCGTGATCCAACTTGAACTGCAGTCCTTTTGCATACAATGTATCGTATGCAATCCCAGTTAAGCTTGCCAAAATGCTTGGCGATGCTATATCTATTGTGCAGTCCGTGCCATCTTCGGGCTCCGATGCGATGCTAACAGGACTGCACATCACATTGGACCTGATGTCAAACACATTAGATTTTGACACTTGTTTTCCAATTTCTCACTGAAATCGGATGAAAGTGACCAAATCGCTGTGGATCACTCTAGTGTATGGGCACCTTAAGAACAAATTTGTAAAACATTTTCTCTCTATATTTCAGGACCCATTGTCAAACATTGGCATAATGAATTATTTATCAGTATTTCATGCCGGGCTTATTCTCCCTATTTGCAGGCTTGAACTTGTTCAAATTTGTCAAACTTATTATATAACAACTTAATTACACAGACGTAAATTGCACCGTAATTGTTGAAGGTAAGCATTGCGCAAGTTTTACATCACATCCGTTTTCCAGACAGTTGTTAAAAAAATAAATACAATTTAAACGATAATCAACAAAAAAGCCCTGAGAATCCCAGTACTGTATATCTTTTGTCAGGATAATAGTACCTGAAACAATAAGCATACAAATTTGTTACCAGATACTGGCTTATTTTTGTTCAAAGTAACACAGACCTTAACAAAAACAATGGACTGATTGTTCACTTATACAGAGAATGTACTACAGCAAAACCAGGATCCGGCATATAAAGGTGACCACTTCAGTGTACAGTGACTGTTTAAACTCAAAAGCTGCCAAGAGATCTGACAAGGTATTCATAGGTGGTGAGTCAGTTAGGGTGTGCTCCTGACATACTGCACTGTTAGAACTTAGAACACTTTTAGTCATTGGGAATGTTAACTCTTTCTCTGCTTACATTTCTTTACTTAAGTAATATCTAGCCTGTTCTATCAATGGAATCAGTGCAACAAATTGGAGATATTGTTATTTACCACTGATATAGTAAAGATACAAGCAAATAATAAACAGAGAAAATTGAGACTTTGCAAAGGATAATGCAGCATTATCAATTCAATATAAAACATTCAATTAATTACGATAAAAGATAAAATCTTAAAAATATATTTCTAAAAATTGCCTTTAGCATATAATTGTGTGTGTTATCATATCAATAATTAGACTGATCAACTATCCCAATTTAGACACAACAGTCCTGATTTGTCCCACAGATTGGAAAGTCGATGTCCTTCCTCCAAGAGCCTCCCACCAGACCAGGAGATATGCAATCATTGTGACTAGTAGCAGTGGTGTAAGTTCATCCCAGTTACTCAGAGGCAAGGTAAGTACTGGTGCCTCCCTCCCCCCCCCCCCCCCCCCCCCCCATAGCTCATTCAGTAAAGGTGTCTGTCTCCAGTAAGGTCATGGGTCTAATACAGGGTGTGACACTTGCAAAAATGATGTTAGAAGGGGGGGTAAGCCACATTAGCAATATCAACTGCTTTCAATTAACTGATTCAAACTCAAAGGGAAGGAGAGGTGCCCCCTTGGGAGCAGGAGCCCGGTGGCAGATGACTCCATTGCCTCCCAGAGTTGCCTCTGACTAGTAGTAGTAACACTTTTGCATTCCCCAATTATTTAAACTTCAAAATCTGGATATAATAAGCTCAGCCACGTAACCTCTTTAAAATTCACACATTGGGTTTGTCATCCCATAATGAAGAGGGATGACATTGTAAGGTTTTATTATATGGAGGTTTTGTAAGGTTTTATTATATGATGGTGACTTCATAGCTCTGTGACCAAACATTACAGAATACTACATACACCTCTACGTCTTTCAGAATAAGAGTAGCACTACACAATGCCTACAAAGAGCGCAGAGCTAACAGTAGCACAGACCGTAACATTGTTGATTGAAGGTATGAGGGGGCAGACCAGGTCCAGGTACTTGTTTCCTAGAACGGCGCCCAGATTTTCTACGTACGCAAACGTACTGAAATCGCATCGCATCGGGACTGCCTTTGGTGACTGGCAGGTCGGACTTCCAATAGAAAGTCACTGACAATCACAGTGAAGCCAGTGCAGTCTCACAGACTGCATCTAGCTTCACACTGTGGTGGATTTTACCCAGGGGGCCTGCAGCCCATAGGTAAAAACCGCCACTGGTCATGGCCACTAGAGAGGGCACGGCTATGGCCCTTTGTATACATTACTATGATGAAGGGAAAAAAATAAGATAGCATGTTAAAATACATATAAATTAAACACAGAAAATATCTAAAATAATTATATTTATTGTATAAAAACACTTTAGTAAAAGCACCTGGGGTATTTCAGAATACAACCACAAAAGCACAATTTATATAGTAGACCTACAGTAAGCAATCATGCAGGAAATGGTATATATTTGTTGGCTTGTTCCCTGGAAACAAGGTGAGGAGAGGATCCAAGCCGCAGACCAAAACCACTGGCCAGTGAGTTTCACTATGTGAGTCTGTGCAAGGTCCTTGAGTCCTCAAGGGCCCTAATGCAGTGGACCTTTTAAACCACTGGTAATTCTGCACTTGTGAGCATGGTTGTTCATCTTCAGAGGCACACATTTTTATGGTGAAAATTTAATTGGTTGAGAGAATCCGAAAGTGAGAGATTTGGTAAGAAATCTCCAGTTTTAGTAAAGCAGCAATCATTTACACTGCAAAACCAGTTTGATTTTGAAGTGTAAATGATTGGCGCTTTAAAAAACTGGAAATTTCTTACCAAATCTCTCACTTTCTGAATCTCACATCCTCTTATATTTCCCCCAGAGTCTTTAAAGAACGTTAAATGTCCCCAGTGTGGCTGGAGGTGGAAAGAGGCAGTTATCCATTGCACGTAAGAAAGCTGGAGTGACCTGGACAGAAAGAGAAGCGAGAGTTACAAGATTTGGTCTTGGTCTAAAAATATAATAGTAACCTTGTCTTGTGTTTACAGACCTGGATACACGTCAGCAGGCTTTCATATACAGATGAGGACAAACATAGGAGAACATTAAAGAAGATTTAAGCAATGGGGTGTATCCAATTAGGTGCGATGAAACGTTAAAGGCAAAAAACTTAATTTTATGCAATTTCTCTAATGTTTCACTGATATTTTTATCCAGTGAAATCTCAATGTAAACCCTGTGTGTTCTCACCCACAGCCAGCTCTTATTTTACTTTGCCTGCAGCAGCCTGAACAACCTGCGCAAGTGATCACGTTTGTGGTCAGTCTTCAATAAGGCTCATAGTACTCATCTAGGTAAGGATATGGGGCCCCTTCACACTGCCCTTGCTGCATGACCAAAATGATATTGGTGCATTCACACAGTGTTCAAAGGTGTTAAGATTTTGTACTTTAAGATTCTCAAAATTACATATGAAAAATAAATAATTAGACCCAGACACTGGGGTACATACCCAGAATATCGAGAGGCTCTGGGGCTCCTGCACGTGGAGGAATAAGAGGCAGAGGGGCACTGCACGCCAGTACCTGGACTCATACTTGCAGGAATTCATGTGGCGCAATACCCTAGGGGCGGAGGACGCTTTCCTGCGCATTTAACATGCACTGACTCTTGTCCCAACTGCCGACAAAGCAGCCAATGCCGAAGATGATGCAGCTGCGTCGACATCAGCTGCATCTGGAGGGACTGCTGTGCCAGAGGAAGAAGTGTTTTGACCTTTCTGGGACTTGTTGCTTTACGCTATTATTTAACATTGCTCATTGTTTTTCTTCTTTATTCAGTCAGTAAAATCCATTTGACAGCTAACATGTGTCATCATTATTGTTTCAGATGGATGGCATTCCTGAAACACCCCCACTATCCACACCAGCTCGAAGCGTGGCAATTGCAACAAGCCCCCCATGATCCATGTCAGCGTGGAGTTGACTTTATAAAGTTTGGCAAGCGCAGCGAGCCGCCAAGCCGAAGCATAGCGAGAGCAGTGAGCCCCGCGAGGGGACGCGTAAAATGAGCCCAAAGCGTGGCGAGTGCAGAGAGCCCCACGATTGGATGCTGATTACTTTACGTGTATTCCGCGTCCCCTCGCAAGGCTCGCTGCGTTAGCCACGCTTTGGGTTCATTTTACACGTCCCCTCACGGGGCTCGTCACGCTTCAGGTTCTTTATATCAACTCCACGCCGATGTGGATAGTGGGGGTATGAATAGGTCAGAAGGACGCGTACCGTGTCTCCTCACGGGGCTCGCTGCGCTCATCACGCTTCGGGCTGGCATGTATAGTGGGGGTTTGAAATGGAGGCATTTACCAGAGCACTGGTAAATGCATTCTTTATTGTGCATGAGACGCACTTGCACCCACACCCCCCTTTGTGCATGAGACGCACGTGCTATCGAAACCCCTAGCACGTGCATACCCTGCCGCAAGAATTACTGAGATGGTAGGTACTAATAACCTGGATAGAGGGTGGTTGATGAAGCCAGGCACAGCTGCTGAGTGGGTCAAATGTCCCTCTTTGCAATGCTGCAGAGGAGGACAAACCCTCCTGGATTTGGACCTGCCCATAGTACCCGGGAGCCACCCAATTCTCGGCTGCACTAAGTCAGCATTATTAGGTGGAAATTTAGTTAGTAGCCATTATTTACCCTGGACTAAATGATCCCCAAGGCTAGCCAAATAGCCCCAAAAGCAGCCACAGGCTGCACTTATCTGGGATTTTTTCCAGATCTCAATGGACCCAAAGAAGATATCCTCTATAAATTCCTGTTTTCAGTCACCACGATTGAATTAATTTGCAGATTCAGGAACTTATCCCATTTTCTGTGTGCCAGTGCCCGAAAAGTTAAATTAACGGGCATCAAGAAGGGGCTCTAGTTGAATAGCCTCAGATAATAAAACCTGTTTCTACCACCCTTTCTCACATGTTATATGTACAGGCAGTGGCGGATTCAGGGGGGGGGCACCCGGGCACGTGCCCCCCCTGTCATTCTTTTTGTAGATGAGGACCAGAGCTTTCCAACGAGCCCAGGCCCATGTCTCTAGCCCCCCGGGAACCGGAGATATCGCCTGGCAAAGCTGTAACATTTTTTCCCATAGGATAATATGGGACCCGTCAATTCCGACCCCCACCCAGTTCCGGCGGCTGCCAGTTCCTCCCCTGGCATCGCAGAAGCTTGTGGTTGATGTCACTCAATTCCAAATCGTTGGGCCTTTAATATGATACCAGGATGGTCCATATCGGTCAATCGGTTCCAGAGATATTACGTGTAAATCGATTTTTTTTTTTAAATGTAATTTCATGGCAGTTCATGTTCTTTGAGGGCAGATTACTCTGGAACCAAACGTTCCAGTTTCACTGGACCAAAATCATTCAAAGCCCACTCAAAAGTTCTTCAATATGATACTTGTCTCATGTAAATGGGTCAGTTATGCTGTGTACACACGGGGGCGATAGGGGCTATAATCGCTGGAAATATGGTCGCAGGCGACCATATTGCCAGTGATTGGAGTGCGCACCAGCGATAAATCGCCGGGTGCGCGCTCCCGTTTTCTGCCCCATTGTAATTGCTTGTCGCAGGAGCTTGCTCCTGCGACCAGCTAATTACCTCTGCAGCTCCCCCAGCAGAGGTCCTTTTCATCAGCGACCATCTCTGGTCGCTGATGCAAAGTAGACACTGGGCAATATATTGCTCAGGAATATATTGCTAGCAATATATTGCTGGGCAATAAATCTCCCCCCTGTGTGTACGGGGCTTTAGTTCCGAAGATATAGCCGGTTAAATGAGATAACTGGTTAAAGGGGGGGAGGGGTGGTTTTCTCTCTCCCTCACACCAGAAAATGCAGGGACTAGGCTGGTGTAAAAGGGGCGAACCTGGGAACACATTTTCTGGTGTGAAATGGGTATTATTTCAAATAGCCGGGACCTGCAGTGCTCGGAATACAGCCAGGCTCTGCCACTGTCAGTGGCTATCACTTCTGCCTGGCGGCGGCTGTCCCCCATTTACCATGAGCATGTATTCCCCGTTGGCAATGAGCATGTAATCCCACATGGCAACGAGCATGGAACCTCTGGCAATGAGCATGGAACCTTGGCAATGAGCATGTAGATAAGCAGCACTTACTGTATGTAGCATAATTTTTAATAGGCATTATGGTGTTTGGCATAATACATAATGGACATAATAGCGTGTAACTTAACGTGTAATGGACATTATGGTGTAAATGTTTAATGCGTGCCTTTGGTGGACAATGTCCCTGTTTATGAAGTGTATTGTGATATTTGTCTTAATCCGTGTGGCATTATGTGAATTTTGGCTCAATCCATATGGCATTTTATGAATTTGGCTCAATCCATTTGGCATTATGTGAATTTTGGCTCAATCCGTGTGTTATTATGTAAATTTTGGCTCAATCCGTGTGGCATTATGTGAATTTTGGCTCATTCCATTTGGCATCATGTGTAAGGGGCAAGTATAATGGGTCTAGTATTTTGTTGCATAATGTGTAGAAGTTAGAAGTTGTATATGGTGTTGTACACTACACTCAAGGACATGCCCCCTGTTGAGTGGCCACACCCCCTTTTCCAGAGCGCGCCTTCGGCGCGCGCACAACTGCATCCTTCCCTTTTGTCGCCATGGTCGGCCTGCGTACTTTAAATGCCAGGGTCTATTTTTAATCCCATTGCCACCCTCTCTCTGCCGCTCTCTTAGTATGTACACTGGCACCACTAACACTGGCCCTCCCACACCTTTTATCATGGTGCCCCCCCTGTCATTTTATCCTGGATCCGCCCCTGTGTACAGGGCTAATTGAATATCCAACTCTTTTACCACAACTGTTTAGACTTGCTGGTATTATGGTCTGATATGTGCAAAATGCATGTGGACCTCATAGACACACAGACGTGTTCACTTTCTGGTGTACAAGGTACACTAAGCAAACATGTTTATTTTGAGAGATGAAGGTATGAATTCTAATCCAGAATGGTTGCAACTTCAGTCACCCTGTTAAGAATAACTGGTTCATAACATTAATTTGATAAAATATTGGCAAAATCAACAGTCCTCTGCTGTAATCACTAAGGGCCAGATGTCCTAAGCTTAAAAAGTGATCAAATGGGGAGCGATAAATCACCAACCAATTAGCTCTTACCTGCCATGTCACAGACTGTGTTTGAAAAATGACAAGTGAGAGCTGATTGGTTGATGGCTTATCACTTTTATAAATTTTCAGGGCTTGGTACATCTCACTTTAATTAGGCACATAGACAAATGTCATTGTTTGCTCTATGTGTCTAATTAACCCCTTCAGTGGTGGGTTTTCTTTTAGGGAGCCCTCCCCAGTGGGCAAGTTTTTTACGGGGAGTGCTCCCTAAAAAAAACCCACCCTGGGTCCGGGCAGCGCCGCTGAACTGTCAATCAGCCGCTGCCAGGCCCTGCACCCCGGCTCCTCGGCCTTACCTGCTGCGACCTGTCTTGTCAGAAGCCGGCGCCGCAGGCTGTAATGTAAAAGCCGGGGGGGGGGGCGGGGTGAGCCGGGGGCATGGCGGAGGGGAGGGAGCTGCCCGCTGCTAATCACTGGCAATCCCGAGAATTTTCCGGGCTTGGTAGCCTGGGCGGTACTTATGTATTATCTGGGCTCCCATGTTAAATGCACCCCATTTTTTCATACCCCTACTATCCAACTACGCATGGAGTTGATTTTATATAGTGTGGCGAGCGCAGCGAGCCACCGTGCCAGAAGCGTGGCGAGCGGACGTGGTCTCATAAGAAAAATGGGAGCCCATATATTACATAAGTACCGCCTGGGCATTAAAGCATAGCCCGGAAAATTCTCAGGATTACCAGTGAAGGGGTTATGATCTCAAAAGAAATTGCCAATGCTACATATATTTATCCAGATTCAGCAGTTTTATAGTTCATTTGCAAGTAATTCAAGCTGCCATAACATCTACTGTATAGTAATTACCACATTCGTTTGGGATGCCTTGAAGACCGTTTTTAACAGACATATGATGAAGGTTTTCTAATAAAACGAAATGTTAAAGTCCAGTGATACTGATTTATTATTAGAAGACCGTGAGTGCTGCCCGTCTACTCCTTGGTACATTTACAGGGAGGTCACCCGTATTTACCTACTGTATCGAGAGTGCAGAGTGGAAATCACTACTATTGTGCATAGTGATGGACTGGCCCTAGACATATGACTTTGTGATTCAGACATTGCTATTTATGTACGGTTGGATGGCCATAATATAAAAAAGGTCAATAGAGATGACACAATATAGGAATCAGTACAATTATATCACAAATAAGATCACTTCAGTTGCTTCTGAAGGGGAGTCCATTCCCTATAAAAGGAAAGGCATACCAGCACTTGGCAGGATACAGAATGTGCCAAGCTGATTTCATGACACAAATCTAGCTAAGTGGTGATAAGTTTACACAAAAAGCAGATAGCTGTGACGCTCCATATCTGTAACCAGATAGTTTTCGGATGACTTCATATCATACAGACTAGCCATGGAATGTATTACAGCTCCTGTTGGGTGACACTTTTCATGGTTCGGTATCAATAATATTCGTCAGTGTAACTTTCAGAAAACAGCAACTTCACCAATTTACTCAGAAAAAGTTGTTACTCTGAATATATACACAATTAGATATTTACATGCAATGGCATGTAGTGTATTTCTGTTGTATGTATTGCATCGTGAATATAGGGCCTGATTCTGGTTGACATCCCCTTGCATGTGCCCGGAACCGGAGAAATCATTCGCCTACCATCGAATGATTTCTGCTGCCTTCGCAAATATAAGTCAGTGGAGACTGAGACATACTTGTGGGCACTGAGTCAAAGACAAGGTGGGACACACTTCGTCTTGCCCCCATTCCCATAGCCCAGTGTTTTTATGGAGACACCTATGAAACGCTGGGCGTTCCCATGGCCCAGTGCCGCCACTGCTCCTGATCGCCTCCCCACTGTGAACTGCCTGGCGAGTGAGCAACTCAATGTGGGCGTTCGCAGTCTGAATTTGTACATGTTCAGAAATGCGCCTGCGCAAACCCCGACCATCGAGGCAGGGGCCGAATTCTGTTCACTCGGAGTGAACCAGAATCGGCTCCAGAATATAAGTGGAGGTATGAATGTACATATCAATTAACTCAAATTAAAACCCTATTGTTATTGCAGTCAGCTAGGAGTATGTAACAACAAAGCATTTTTCACAGAGATCAGTAATCTCTACGTTAACAGTTGTTCACTTTGCATTCACAATGTCGTGTTTAACCTCATAGCACAGCACTGGGCATATCAATTGTTCACCTATGCTACACACGGAGCGATACCTGCAGCCGCAGATATCAGAATGGCCCTCTGAAATAATTTCTCTGTAGTAAAATAGACTGTGCCTGCACAATTATTTTTACTTGCGATACCGACCTCTCAGGGCTGCGCGTCGGTATCGCAAGCCCCTTAATAGTGCGATTTTGCCTAGATTTCCTTACGATTTTGACTAAACCACACCATGTATATGCCCCTTTAGTTCATTTATTTCTTAAATACTCTTTAATATCCATTTCATTCTACTTAAATGAGGGAGACAAAAGCATGTTCTCAAACTCCTGGGGTTTCCATGCTACTCACAGAATCTCAAGAGAAATAATTATCTCCACCCGTGGATCTTGTCTGTGAGTAATGACTACACCTGTGCACTTACTAGGTGACAAAAAATATGCAAACTGGTGTCCTGAGACCCAGTTTGAGAAGCGCTGTTTTAGAACAAAACTGGTGACTTTAGCGTTGTGCTCAGTAATAAAGTTCTTAAAAAGGTATAAAATGATAACAACAAACTTTTGTGACCACCTTGTTACAGACTGGAACACAATTGCTGGAAAATAGGAAGACAGAAAGATATCCTCATAGCCTCACTGACTGGCTAGCATCCAATCTGATGCTGTCTAAGCCTCTTAGATAGGGACTCTGCATTATGTTATTTGTATTGGAGTGACAAACCAAGAGCACAGTGCATTGTGGGAATCTGCATTATTTCACTTGGCAGCTTTCATATTATGATTATATCCATGTCCCAGCATTACCTCTGACAATAAACCTTTTTACCAAATAAAATAAATTGCATACAATACTTTAAAGTGTTTTCTGAGAAACTACTGATACATTATGTACTAATGCTAATGCTAAAATACTTTTTTGTTAACTTTTATAATACTATACTCTCTTAAATGAGTGTTTGCTTTACTCCAAAACAATGTTTTTTATTTTTACTTTGTCCTAACATGTTCCAGTTCAATTGCTCACCTGACTGTTAGCTAACATTCGTTACTGTAATGTGTATATAAACATCTCTAGAGGAGTGTTATGCTGTGTGCACACAGTGGGATTCAGGGTCACTTTCTATTCAAATCAAATAGAAAGTGACCATGAACCAGACATGTACAGGCGCATTCGATCTAGATCGAAAGGAGGGCCCTACCCCCCCCCCCCCCACTCCCACGCTCCGTCCCTCCCTCCCTGCCCTACCACATCGCACCGTGTGTACATGTTAATTTGACAATTTTGGGTTCATCCAGCATTCATAAGAGTTTAAGGTTGGTACAGCTAGTGGGACAGCTTTATTAAGCCTGGTGAACTTAGTGATTACATTATCACCAGCAAATAAGCCCATAACTGTCAGTTTTCAACTCCAGTCTCTAACTTGGCAGTTGGGAGCTGATTGGCCTGTGATAAAGTACCAGCACTTTTTCACTTCACCAAGCTTAATAATTCTGCCCCACTAGCCCTTAGCCTCTGTCCTGCATATTATAGCCGTGAATTTGAAAAACTTTGCATTACATCTAGATTATTTAGGGGGGTTGTATTGTGAATACAACAATAGAAATTGACATCTGGGTATGTGTTTGCCACTAAACCTAAAATGCAACATGATTCATAAGGAAAATACATTTTATATAATCTATTTACAGTATATTTGAAGCTTGCTATGTCACATAATGTATTGTCCTTTGTAGAAACCAATTTATGGGGAATATTCAGTAAGGATCTTAAAAATCAATATCTTTCTTTAATGGGAAAAACCATATGCACTGCAGGTGGGGCAAATGTAACATGTGCAGAGATAGTTAGATTTGTTAGTATCATGAGCATGTAGCATTCGTTCCATGTTATTCTAAACACTCATGAGCTCTTTAAATACTTCTCTACATGTACTTTCACATCCACATCTCACCACCAAAACACAAAAAAACACAAACAGCCCCCTATATCTATCTCTTCTTTCTAATCTTATTAGCTGGTGATATATCACCAAACCCAGGCCCCAACCAGCTGTCCCACTCAGATTTAACTGTTCCAAGCATTATAGAAACTCAGCTAACCTCATTAATATCACATGCCTCCCACCACCCACCAAACAACTTAAAATGTGAACCTATTGAATGCACGCTCTGTTTGTAACAAATAAACATCCATCCACAACCTTTTTATCTCTCATACCTTCAAACTGCTGGCCATTACAGAAACCTGGCTCACACAGTCAGACACGGCCTCCCCTGCAGCACTGTCACATGGTGGTTTCCACTTCACTCATACTTCCAGGCCTGGTAACTGTAAAGGAGGTGGGGATGGTATATTACTGTCCCAATCCTTCATGTACTCCGTTCTACCACCAGTTCCTTCACTCACATTCACATCATTTGAAGTACACTCTATTAGGATTTTTTCCCCTTTCTCTCTGTGTGTTGCTGCCATCTATCGCCCACTTGGGCTTCCCAAATCTCAATTTCTGGAAAATGTGTCTGCATGGCTCCCCCACTTATCCTCTGATCTCCACTATCATCCTGGGTGACTTCAATATTGCTATTGACAGTCCACAATCTCTGCAGGCTTTCAAACTCCTCTCTCTAACCTCTTCTCTCGGCCTCTCCCAGTGGTCCGACTCCTCTACTCATGGGGAAGGCCAATGCCTTGTCCTTGTTTTCTTCAGGCTGTGCTCAGTCTCTGATTTTACTAACACTCCCTTCCCTCTCTCTGATCACAATCTCATTACCCTCTCGCTCTCCTCCATTACCCCAAGCTCACTGACACTGAAATCATGCAAGCCTACTCTAACCCACAGAAATACCAATGCTATTAATTTTCCACAATACCTCCCTGCAACAACAGCTCTCACTAATTTGTACATTTACCTCTCCTGACTCTGCTGTTTCCCACCTCTACCAGAGTCTTGAAACAGCCCTTTATGAAGTGGCTCCAGCCACCCATTACACCACACGTAGACTTAGCTGCCAACCATGGCACTGCAAAACAACAAGACAACTACGAAATCAGTCACATAAAATAGAACGTCAATGGCGTAAATCTCGTTATATGACTGATTTCCTCACATATAAGACAAGCTACCACTCCTACAGCAATGTTTTGTACACTGCCAAACAAACATACTACCAATCTCTCATCTCTTCTCATGCCACCAACCCTAATTGACTTTTTAACACATTTAAGTATCTTCTTTACCCTCCCCCTCGTCCCCCACCGGCTACCATCAGTGCACAAGAACTTGCCTCCTATTTTAAGGACAAGATTGATAACATCCAAGATGAAATGGTATTCTCTTCCCCAACCTTTTCCCCTGCTGAACCCTCTGGCACTTTCTTTTTATTGGAGCCCACAAATGAAAATGAAGTATACACACTCTTCTTATCCTCCTAATCTACTAGCTCTCCTCTTGATCCTATACCTGCACAAGTCATTAAAACTCTATCTCCTGTGCTTATTCCAACCATAACTAAAATCTGCAATCTCTCTCTTGCTACTGGTACTTTCCCTTCTCTGTTCAGACATGCAGTGATTAATCCCATTCTGAAAAAACACAATTCTGACCCTAACTCTCTCTCTCTAACTACTGTCCTATCTCTCTCGCCTCACACACTTTCTTAACTCTCATGCCCTATTAGACCCACTTCAGTCAGGCTTTCGTTCCCAACACTCCACTGAGACAGCACTGACTAAAGTGGTGAATGATCTGGTAACTGCTAAGTCTAAAGGACATTACTCACTACTTATTCTTCTAGATCTTTGTGCTGCGTTTGACACTGTGGATCACACTCTTCTCTTACAAACACTACACTCCCTAGGTCTAGGTCTTAACGATACAGCCCTTTCCTGGTTCTCATCTTACCTATCTGATCGCTCTTTCAGTGTTCGCTTCTCTGACTTTACTTTATCTTCACTACCTCTGTCAGTTGGAGTTCTGCAAGGCTTAGTCTTAGGTCCTCTGCTTTTCTCAATCTATACTTCCTATATGGCAAACTAATCAGCTCTTTCGGATTTCAGTATCACTTACTGTATATGCGGATGATACTCAAATCTATCTATCAACCTCAGAGTTGTCACCAGTGGTTTTGGGCTCTGAATGCCTCTCTGCCATCTCATCTTGGATGTCTTCTCGACAACTCAAACTCAATATTTTCAAAAATGGAATTACTTATGGTACTCTTTACCTAGCACGGCGCCCACGATTTTGATCGTGGGCATCGCAGGTAAGAAAATCGCGGGCATCGCGGGCATTGAATGCACTAAAAATCAGGTGCGATGCGACCGACGCGATGCCCGCGATTTCCCATAGGGAACAATGTTAAATGTCTCAATTGACCCGATTTTCCTGTTCAATGCCTCAATTGACCCGATTTTCCATAGGAAACAATGTTAAATGGCCCACAGAGGCCAAATAGCCACCCTGAAGTGTGAAATGGCCCCCACAATTGTTAACGCCACCCCACGATCAACGTGATCCCGAAGCGTGGCGAGCGCAGCGGTACGCGTCCTACGACCTTTTCATACTACCACTATCCACGTCGGCGTGGAGTTGAGATTAGAATAGTGTGGCGAGCGCAGCGAGCCACCGAGCCCGAAGCGTGGCGAGCGTAGCGAGCCCCGCGAGGGGACGCGGATACCTTCACAGGTAAACGCGTCCCTTCGCGGGCTTCACAGGTATCTGCGTCCCCTCACGGGGCTCGCTGCGCTTGCCACGCTTAGGGCTCGGTGGCTCGCTGCGCTCGCCACACTATTCTATTCTCAACTCCACGCCGACGTGGATAGTGGGGGTATGAAAAGGTCGTAGGACGCGTACCGCCGCCCCTCGCGGGCTCGCTGCGCTCGCCACACTTCGGGTTCACGTTGATCGTGGGGTGGCGTTAACAATTGTGGGGGCCATTTCACACTTCAGGGTGGCTATTTGGCCTCTGTGGGCCATTTAACATTGTTTCCTATGGAAAAATCGGGTCAATTGAGGCATTGAACAGGAATATCGGGTCAATGGAGACATTTAACATTGTTCCCTATGGGAAATCGCGGGCATCGCATTGGTCGCATCGCACCCGATTTTTTAGTGCATTCAATGCCCGCGATGGCCGTGATGGGCGCCGTGCTAGGTAAAGAGTACCTTACTTATATTCCCACCAACCAAGAACAGTTACCATCCTGATAGCTCCATAACTCGACAATCTACCCTACCCCACAAGCTTGTTGCCTAGGGATCATCCTCAACTCTGAATTGTCCTTTCTTCCCCATATTCAATCTGTCTCCAAATCATGTTACATGCATCTAAAAAAACATATCCAAACTACGACCCTATCTCACACAAGACACTACCAAATCTCTTCTCCATGCAATCATTATATCCCGCATTGATTATTGCAATAGTCTCTTAAATGGTCTTCCCAAGAACAGACTCTCACCACTGCAATCCAGTTTAAATGCTGCTGCTAGGCTGATCTTCCTTGCAAGACGTTCATCGTCTCCTGATCCGCTCTGCCAGTCCCTCCATTGGTTGCTGGTATCTTAACGTATTCAATATAAAAAACTTCTACTCGCATATAAAGCTACTAACCATACTGCACCAACATATATCTCTTTACTTATCACAAAATATCTTCCATCTCAACCACTCCGCTCTGTACAAGATCTGCGTCTCTCTTCTGCACGGATCACTAGCTCCCATTCACTATTACAGGACTTTCATCTGCTGCACCCATCCTATGGAATGCTCTTACACGCACAATAAGACTCTCCACTAGCCTCCAAACTTTCAAGTGTTCCCTGAAAACTCACCTCTTCAGGCAAGCCGATCATATTTAAGTTCCCTACGCATAACCTTCTGAGGTACTTATGTATTATATAGCTTTTCTTCTGGACTTGCAACTTGGTGGGACTGCAATGCTATTACTGGTGCCTGTCCTTGTGTTTCCCTCCTATGTCCCTATAGATTGTAAGCTTGCAGCAGGGCCCTCCTACCTCCAAGTCTGTCTGCTGTTACCCAGTTTGTTTTATTACTGTCTACTATTGTAAAGCGCAATGGAATCTTTATAAGAAACTGTAAAGAAATAATAAATATTCTGAGTAGTGCAAATGGAGAAGGGCACCTGTGCTAGCTGTAGCTCTTGAACCTAGCATGGTGCTAATGCAAGTGCCAATACTTATGATGATGGCAGTATAAAACCAGAGGGTGAAGCAACTTCCAATTTGAAATCACACAGATCATAGCATTAGCCCTAATTAACTTGTATTAGCATAAGGTATTAAATCAGCTTTCGGCAGAATCAGCCAAACAGCCCCTTTGTGTCCAACCAGAGCCGGCCCTAGGCATAGGCATACTAGGCAATTGTCTAGGGCGGTAGCCTATGCCTAGGGTCGGCAGCTTTACTGGCGCCCAGACTCACAGTTCTGGTCCACGTTAACGCCGCCCTGGCACTGCACTCAGCCGCAGCTATAACTTCTGCCCAGCCAGCCCACTATCACAGGCCTATGAGCGGCACCTTCTGGGGGCGCAAGGCATCCACCCCCCTCACGCAGGGCCATCCTGCTGGCGAGCGCTATTATCACCCATCCGCCCGCCCTATTACCAGCGACAACTGTTGTCCTCTGTGGCTTGGGTGCGCTTCCCCCAGTGGGGCGGGGCTACTGATGAGCGGCCACAGCGCAGTTATGTGCCACAGTAATGTGCCGCCCTGGTACTGCTGCTGCGGCTGGTTACAATGAAGACTGGATCAAAAGAAGTCTCAATCCCACACCCTCCAGCTCCTTTTTTTGTGAGGTAGTTACTGTATCTGTGATGCCCTCCTTCAGAGGAGACCCTCTCCCCTAGTGTCATGTGGATGCCATAGCGATGTACAGTACCTGTAACACTCACATACACATTATTATTATTGCACTGATGTTTGTATGAAGGTTTTGTTCACCTTACGTGCTGAATTTGCTACATATAGTTAACAGGTACAGATACAGGTTTTATAGATTTGGAACCTTTCTGAAAAGTATTATTAAAAACAGCAAGAAATAGATTTATAACATTCAGCAAGCGTATCGTGATTAAGGTTTGAAGTTTGTAGGGATGTTCCAAGGGGCATCAAGATGAAATGTCATGTAACCTGCTTAATTAGACTAGTATAGCAGCAAAGTACCTGGAAAATATAAATACAAAATGTTGAGTATGACCTTGAGTGGTTGCGTCAGAAACACACACACACCACAGCTTAAATACCCCATTCTCCCACATACACATGGCTTTCATACCCCCTCCCCACACATATGGCTTTAAATACCCCCTTCTCACACACACACACACACTACTTTCTCTCTTGCTCACTCCCTTTCTCTCTCTCTCATTTATCTCCCTCCCTACAATAGGTCGGGGGGGGGGGGGGGGGAGACTCGCCTTTTTGCACGGTTTCACTCGCTATTTTCACCTTGCTGGAAAAAACCCAACAAAAATCTTGCCTAGGGCATCAAATTGGATAAGGCCGGCTCTGTGTCCAACTCAGAATCAGCCTATATGTGCGGTCAGGGGAGGCAGAAGAGGTAAAGCCTCACCTGTCAAACTACAGGTGCTTATAAAAGTGATAAAAAGAATATAAAGAAGATATTTATAACTTAGTTATATATTCTTTGTATTTTCATATCATCTTTGTATTATTCTAATTTCTATAGTCAAAACTCATCACCAAACCATATTTACAGTATGGGAAATCTGGCTCTGATGCCTCCACAGCCATTGTCCTCACTGCTCATCACTGAAACCAGCCTCTATATATAATAGTGGCTTGCTCTAATGAGAATCATCTCAACCTTGAGTAACTGACATGGTTAGTTAAAATCCCAAACATTTTTATACTGTATAATATCTAATCTTCAAAACATACATTTGGGCTGCATGCAGGAAGGACTGAGAAACAATGTATTAGACGGGAATATTTTAGGGTATTCTTTCTTGCAGAATGTTTCCAAAGTTATAAGATAACAGTGAACAAATATCCCCTTTGTATTGCTTGTTAGGAAAGACAAAGTCATAAGGTAGGAACAAATGCTAACTATCCCTTTTATTCTAATTTAGACCAAAATGTAATCTATTCAGCTTGTACCCTAAAGCACAAATCTGTTAGTCCTAGAATAAATCCTTGATGGTCATTTCCCATTACAGTCAATTGATTGTAATTCCATACAATAATTGCCTAGTATCCGGAAATTGGACAGATGTGAAATCATTTTGGTTGTGAATAAATGAATGGTATTCTGTTCAAACAAGTAGTTTGTTAGAGTCTGGATAACTGGCCATTTAGTAGCTAGCCAATTATAACTTTCCAAACATCCCTGCACAAGTACGGCTTGCTAAACACAAATCTGGATGTGGTTTGTCATAGGAGAATTAAATATTATAATTTCCCTCAGACTCTTTGTCTTCAAATTCAAAAACAAAGATTAAAGCCCATGTATGCATTCATTTCCACAGAGCACTGTGCTATGGATCAACAACATTTAATGATAATTGTTCATTATAACAGACATACATCTAAAAAGCATGGTATGTATATCATCAAACAAATAGGTTTTTCCAGATTTGCATTAAAGACCTTTGTGGTCCTTCACATTGATGCAACCTTGAATGAAAATGTAAATGTAACATAGTTCAATCTGAATAAACATAAATCTCTTCTGAAATCTAGTTAGAACACTAGTATATTTTACAATGAACAAGGGCCCTTATTCAGATCTGATCGCAGTACAAATTTGTTCTCAAAATGGGCAAAACCATGTGCACTGCAGGTGGGGCAGATGTAACATGTATAGAGAGAGTTAGATTTGGGTGAGTTATTTTGTTTCTGTGCAGGGTAAATACTGGCTGCATTATTTTTACACTGCAATTTAGATTTCAGTTTTAACACACCCCACCCAAATCTAACTCTCTCTGTACATGTTACATCTACCCCACCTGCAGTGCACATGGTTTTGCCCATTTTGAGAACAAATTTGTACTGCGATCAGATCTGAATAAGGGCCAATGTTCAATCTTTCACAAAAGTGAAGATTTTTTGGGATCTAAATATACAGCATTACAAACATTTGAGCCCAACAGTGAATAAAAAGGATTGGGTAAAAACCAGACTGGTCCAGAACACAGAAAGGGACACCCCCCCCCCAGATGGGGATGGATGGGGAAGCTTTCTACCATCTCCACAAATGCTACAGAACTCCAGTCTGGCGTTCCTAGGTCGAGAATGTTACAGTTTTTACACAATCCCACCACGATCCGTGGCAGGTGATCATACCAATTGACGCTATCATACTCCATTACCTATTTTCTATTCACTTGGATTCCCAATATAAAAATTATTTAAACCAATTCGGGGTTACAGGCAAAGTGTGGGCACAACTGCATTCCCGCTTCATACAGGGAACTAGTTGTGGATACTTGCCAGCATCTATGGCACCACATCACCCTTTTTTTAAATAGCAACATCCATATCAGCCTCATTGCTGGGGCAAGAGGTCTGTATATTATCAGGAGGAAGTCTGCATAGCATACAATCCTGACCACATGCTTACCACTTGAATCACTCCTAGTAATGTGCACTCAGCAATGTAGCATACTGTACGCAGTGCTAAAAATTGCACAATCCATCCTCAAAATGGACTGGTAAGCTACTGTGAATCAGTCCCGGAATTTTACATTTAAACTTGAGAATGTTTTAATAAACATAAAGCAAACAATAATGAAGTAATTTGCAGAGCAAACTCTTATTTGCCAAACTTCTTTATCCCTTATCTACTGAGCTCATACATTCAGTTCTGTATTTAAATGGAAAATGTCAGGGGTTTATCACTCTCCCAGGCTCCAGATACCACCCAAACAGGACTGGTTCTAACGTGGAAGTAAAGTAAGAATAATTAGATTTATATGGACATTTATAAGAAACAGACATTCATACATTATAATGTAACATGTTCAAATGCTTGCCTCAACTGAGAGAATGATCTGTTCCTCTGCAGAAATAACATTGTTTTGCATTTCTGTCTCTTCTTTCACTGTATGGCATGGAAAAGACCCTGGGGGTTATTCAGAACAGATCGCACAGCTGCAAATTTGCATTTTTTGATAGATTGCACATGCATATTGATTGTAGCGCGCATACGTAAGGCCTTCCTGCGAAGATATCCTGCTAATTTTGAATTGCTGGCTGTACGCAAGTTGATTGATAGGAAACAGGACATTTTCTGTGAGTTTCAGGGAAAACACCGACGTGCCCAGGCATTTGAAGCGAAGTCATGTGACATTAGCCCTGACCCTGATCCGACTGCTTCTATAGCAGTCACCGAGTCCTGGGCTACGCAAACAGGCTTGCAGGATTTCACTCATATTGGGCAGTGGCCATCTACTCCCAGAGTGATCGCAGGGTGCTGCTAAATCGAGCTGCAGTGATCAAGTCTGAATAACCCCACTGTCTACGCTAAAGGTAGAATATAAGAGCAAACAAAACATGTATTATTTAAATCCATCCCTTCTGGTAACTAATAATGGTCTAATCAACAGTATGTTGATAACAGCTATAGTGCACTTTTTAAATACCCCATCCGCAAATGTACGGAGAAGAGGCAGCACAGGGCAGTGGTGGGTGACATACTGCTTAACAATATAGGCCCTTTCACTGTTTCCGTGGTTGGGGGTGGAAAGGATATATGGTCATAAAGGACAGATAATCTTGGAATGCATAAAACTGCCTCCGTTTACCTACCAGCAAGGACACAATTTCATTGTGCTGGAGTACTAGAGATAGTACCTAGAAAGCCGTGACCCAGGGACCATGTATCTGAGGTATAATATGGCAAATATGATGCGGATGACATGAACGTCAGTGGGGTTGGTTAATGATAGTGAATAATTAACATGAAAGGGAGTTCTGTAGGATATGGATTATATAATATTCGTTAAAAGGTACTGTACATATACAATGGATAACAGAATGGATCACTTTGGATTATATATACGCGACCAGAATACTGTGTGCATACGCATACGCACCCATGGTAAACCCTACCAGCAGCTGCGAGCGCGGGGGGGGGGGTGATTGTGGCCCGGGCTAGGTTTGGTGGACTCTCAAGGCTTCACAGCCTTGCGAGTCAACCAGAATAACTCCCTATATACTGTACAAGTAGTGATTAGTTGTGGTTTTCAAGGCTAGATATAAAAGGACAATAGTATGAGTTATGCAAGCTAATCAAACCTCATTTTCTGTATATTACTATTTCACCTTAAATCCTGCCTTCATTCCACTAAGAATCAGCGTTAAAACCCCTTTAGAAAGAAAACCTCTTTGTGCTAATATTGTAAAATGGTCAGATATAACGGAAGAAGCCCAGGAAGGGTGAGACGCTTTGGCTGCTGTGGAATCTGCTTGGTGAGTAGATGGTTACAGTTCAGCTGATGTCTCAGGGCTTCTGGAGGTCTTTAATTGAGTGAACAACGTTCAGAGCAGAGTCCTCCCCTAGTTCTGAAATCATGTCATTGAGAACATGCTGGAAAATTTGCGGTTTCCAGTTTTTCAACTTTCCTAATTATTAGTCTCCATAAAGCATGAATTGGGACATCTTGCTTTAATTATTTTAGTCCATTAAGAAATGACTGTAGCAATTTCTATTCTTCAATCCTGTATTCTATTTAAAATGTGCAGTAATACGATACAACATGGATCTTCAAACTGTGGCCCTCCAGATGTTGTGGAGCTACATGTCCCAGCATGCCCTGACAGTTTTGGCATGCTCTTATAGGAAAAAAATGTGACAATGCATGTTGGAACATGTAGTTTCACAAAATCTGGAGGGCCACAGTTTGAAGACCCATGCAATACAATATGGGGGTTATTCTGGTCCGTTGGTATGGACCATACATTTGCATGGGGACCAATGTTTGGTGTATGAGCAGCTGCATTTCTGCTCATGTGCATATGCTGGGTGTGTGCAGCCACGGCAAACAGACTGTTCACTAGGTGCCGGCATGAAAATGCTGGGCGTTCCCATGGAAATAACCCAGTGACTTGGGCACTGGGAGCGGGCAGCTGACATCACCAGCTGTCAGCTGCCCACCCAGTTCCTGCCGAATGTCCATGCAGAACCAAGGTTACCTGATTACCTGAGAGTAACCTTAGATGTGCGTGGGCCTTCCACATCATTCGATGGTCGGTGCCCATCGAATGATGTGGGTGTTCCCCCACAGCCTGCAAATTTATGTTTTTGTTAAACATCTATTCACAGTCCGTGCAAGGGGGGGGGCATGGCATTTGCGGGATGGCATCTGGTGGACTTGCAAGGCTACTAATTTGCAGCCTTACAAATCAACCAGAGTAACCCCCTATGTGTGGGGACATAAATATCTGCCACCAATACACACACCAGCCAGCAAATGTGTACAAGCAAGGAAATAAGACAACAAGTTATCAGGTGTGGCTGCTTAATGTAGAGCTGTTGAGCCAAGCTGCAGTTAAAATAAATTGGGACGTCACTCACAAACAAATATAAAAGAAAGTGTGTGGTGATACTGTAACTGCCCTGAAATTCAGCTGCTGCAACAATTATTAAAATTAAATATCACAATTATAAGTAAAAATAAATTCATAAAGTGTAAAACAATGATGATAATAATAATAATAATAATAATAATAATAATAATAAAATTAAAGCTACAGTCCATTAAAGCACCATATAGTCCAACTGGGCTGTTTGATTGTCCGTGTCTGTACCTATTTTGCCTCACTGTGGTAGTGGGGCAGATGTATTAAGGCCCCCATACATTAGTCCGACTTGTCCTAAGGACAAGTCGGCCCTGATTTCCCCCTGCAGCTCCCCGGGAGGGGGACACACGATTAGGCACTGATGTGCCAAGTTTTGCAAATGATACATCGCATGCGATGTATCATTTGCAACTCCCGGGGAGCTACAAGGTGGAGGGAGCAGGGGGGCAAGGGACATCCAGGTGGCGGGTGGAGGATGCTGCGAGGTGGCTGGGGGGGCGCTGCTAGTAGCCCAGAGGCAGCGGACACTGCAGGGGACACAGGCGGCAGTAACGTAGAGGCAGGCAGGGGGAGCGGGAGCTGTCAGCGCTGGAAAAAAAAAAGCACATACAATGAATGGGCGGCCTGTGATTGGCTGAGCGCTCTCTCAGCCAATTGCTGACTGGCTGAGAGAGCGCTCAGCCAATCACAGTCTGCCCATTCATTGTATGGGCTTTTTTTTTTTTTCCAGCGCTGACAGCTCCCGGCTCCCCCTGCCTGCCTCTACATTACTGCCGCCTGTGTCTCCCACATCGTTAGCTGCCTCTGCGCTACTAGAAGCGTCCCCCACCCCCCCTGCTCCCTCCACCGGACGGAGCATTGACAGCTCCCTGCTCCGGTTCCCCCTGCCCATCTCCCTCGTCAGCATCCGCCGCCTCTGTGTCCCCTGCCCGGCTGCACATAAGATTTAGCAAATCTTATGTGCAGCCGGTCCAACCTCCCGACTCTGACCCGATGCGCACGGGACCGCGCATTGGGTCGGACCGGGTGTCTATACCTGCGATTTGGCCCGATATCACTGCCCAATCCATCTGAATCGGGTGAAATCGGGACCAAATAGCATAGTGTATGGGGGCCTTTAAGCTTTAATAAGAGATAAATCCAAGGGTGATAAGGAGAGATAAACGTCCAGCCAATCACCTGCTAACTACCATGTTACAGGCTGTGTTTGAAAAAAGTCAGTAAGAAACTGATTGGCTGGACGTTTATCTCTCCTTATCACCCTTGCATTTATCTCTTGTTAAGGCTTAATACATCTGCCCCATAGTTCCCAGACTTGAGTTCAGTTCTTACATGTGAATTCCCCTTGCTATTGGCTTGGTGGGGTATTCAATCCACCTGCAATCCCAAACTGTACATGGTTTCTTTCAGGGGCTGGTCCGGTCACTGGGATGGTAACGGTGAAGGTATTTTAGGAAATGGGTCTGTAGTCATCACCCTTGTTGTCCATCAAAGTTTTGCTGCGTCAGTAGCTTTTCTTGTACCCTGAAACACCTTGCGCACTACAGGCTCCATACTGCAGGAGCATTGTATTCCCCACCAAACCATCGGCAAAGGGACTCCACACATAAAAGCTGAACTCAATTCTGGGAACTATACCACAGTGAGGCGAAATAGGAATGGACACGGACAAGCAAACAGCCCAAATGGACTTATGGGTGAACATATGTTGCTTTAATGGTCTTTGGGCCAGATGCACTCAGATTCAAAGTGATAAAATGGAGAGCCAATCAGCTCCTATCTATCATGTCACAGTGGGGCAGATGTATTAAGCCTGGAGAAGAGATGAACTGGAGATAAGTTAAAAGGAGATAAAGCACCAGCCAATCAACTCCCAACTGTCATTTTCAAACACAGTTCATTGGCTGGTGCTTTATTTCCTTTTACCTTTTCTCCACTTTATCTCCAGTTTATCTCTTTTCCAGGCTTAATACATCTGCCCCAGTGTTTGAAAACTATCAGGCTGGAGCTGATTGGTTAGTTGTTTAGCACTCTCCATTTTATCACTTTTAACACTTAGTGCATCTTGTCCTGTATCTTTAATTTCACCATTATTATTATTATTATTATTATTATTATTATTATTATATGAATTTATTTTTACATATGATTAAAATTGTGATAGTTAATTTTAATAATTGTTGCAGCACCTGAATTTTAGTGCAGTTATCACAACATACTTTCTTTTCAGCAAATGTGTACAACCAGCCATATACACATCAGCTTCCCACATGTGTACACAGGATTGTCATCATGGAAAAATGTTAACTGAGTGGTTATTAAAGATGAATTTATTATAGATCAATCTTCTGCAAATGAATTTATCATAGACCAATCTTCTATCTTGACCCAGAACAGCTCATATGACTGCAGCCTGATTATATCTGTCTAGCAGTTTTTACAACCTTCCAAACTATTAACATATGGAATTGGAAAACGAAATGCACAGCATGTGATATAATACTCTCTCACATCAATGTACAGTATTATGTATATAATGCTGGTAGAAAACATTGTTGAGTTTATTTTCTTCATTCTACTAGCACATGGAAGAACACCAAAATGGATCACACATGTGTTTCTCTTGGGACTCATGCTACAGCATAATTGCCATCTGTGTTACATTTTCATTTATTCACACATCTTCTTATTTTACTTTCATAAAAGAGAAAAGCAATCCTCTGTTCAATGTAATTATGTTCACTTTAAATTATTCAATGTAATTAATCCTCATAGACTTGCAAGTATTTAGAAGGCTGGAACAAATTAGCAAGGAATAACTACAGCATGTTATAGGTTTCCCTGGGTGGTACAGTAACTGATTTGTGCAGATGAAACATTTTAAATAATTGACTATGGGGCAGATTTATTAAGCCTGGTGAAGTGTCTGGTACTTTATCACTGGCCAATCATCTCCTAACTGTCAAGTAACAGGCTAGGTTTGTGAAATGACATGAGCTGATTGGCCATGATAAAGTACCGGCTAAATAAATCTGGCCATATATTTCTCTAAGAGTGGCTATATTTCTAGGGTAAGGGCTATAGTTCTAGGGGGGGTGACTATATTTCTAATGCAGTGGCTACATTTTTAGGGGAGTGGCTATAAGGAGGCACAGAGACCTCTGCATCTAAAAGGAAGGTTTGTTGTAACTGGTAACTGGTGACATAACGAGATTCAAAAATAAATGAAGGAGTCTAGATACATCTTATGTGCAAGAGAAAATTCTATTTAAGAGTAATTAGAGGAACGTAAAGCATGCCATGCAAAAATGCATCCTATTTTGGCAATATGGGGGTATTCGATCCCGGAACGTACCGTTAGTCCTGAACCTGGCTCATTTGCATTTTGCTCACCTATATATCGATTACATATCCCGTCTGCTGATTGGCTGAAAGGAGGTGTGCCCTCGTAAACGTCCATGGATTGTCGAGATACGCCCGTGATCACGACAATCTACGGCCGTTCTCGGCAAAGCGGGCCAGTTTTTGCCGATCTGCCTCTTCAATGCTGTTGGAAAAGACAGCATTGAATAGGTGCCCGCCGCTATATCCCCAGTCGGAAATAGCAGCGGTGATTGAATATCCCCCTAAGTCTTTATTAGATTTAAACATAAGACAAAGATGTGCAATCACAAAAACTTCCAAAAAGTTAGTAGCACTTAGGAGGGTAATGAAGTATTTTAATAAAATCAATATTTAATATTTCAATATGTGCATACCATAAAGCTTAACATATCTAAAAAATTGATTTATATTGATACACTATACAAATTGTACCCATATTATAGTGATAAGCATCATTGGAGGGGTGTAGCCAGAACTTTTCAGGTGTATAGCCAAAACTTTGTTGGCTCCATAGAAACATTTTTAAGAGGTCCATTTGCAAAGCCTCCAGAGAGACACCGCTCTTTCAGTAAGAGCACCCTTGTTAATTGTATGTACCATACAGGAGTAGTGCACTAGCTCATTTTATGCCCCATAAAAGTTCTTATTGTATAAAACACAGTGTCACCAGTTCATATAATGCCACATTGTACACCCCCCCCCCCCCCAATTTACTGTGTGACACTATAGTGCTGTCACTACACATTACGGTACACAGTGCCTCCTATTCACATTATGCCACAAAGGAGTCAGGGACAAAGCAGCTCTTCCCTGACGGGGATAATTCCTAATGTAAGAAATTCCATTTTGAGTGGAGATCTTTAAGCACACCTAAACTCAGAGCGCAAGTCCCATCCCCCAGCTTCCTATAGGCAGTAATCAAGGAATGAATAATAGAGCAATTCCAAAGTTCTCACATTCAAGCTCCTTCTTTTATAGATCTATTTTCCTTATTCATCCCTCTGGCAATAAATCATAAACAAGAGGAAACAAAAATATATATGTTACTATTTTGGTCTATAAGTTCCCACAATAAACCAAAGGATGAATAACCCCAAATGTGATAGAGTTCCTCATTTAATCATATCAGGTCCTCCCTCCCATCTCTGCTGCCTGATATGGATGTGATTTGTTGTTTTAGTGATACTTAATAAACTTCTTTGTATACTCCATTATGGAATCTCTGCGATTCTGAGTAAAGAAGTATGGTCCAGAGTTACAGTAACCCAACAAAGAAACCTCGATGCGCACAGCATAAAGTATGTTTTATTCATGTAAGCGTGCTTAGCAGCCAATTTTGAGACAACTATATGAGCTGGGAGATGGACCCGCTAAGCTTCTGGGCCCCATAGCAATGGTACCTCTTGCACCTACTATAGCTACCCCATTATAATAACTTATATGTCAAATGGTTCCCAGCCTCCTGAACATTGTGACACACTTATGTAAAGATACCATTCTCCAAAATGAAAATATTATTCCTGGCGGAGTTGACAATGATAGGTGTAACTGTCTATATTTATACCAACCTCCAGTGCTGTGCAACTCTGTCTCAGGGTGGTAAATGGAAGAGCCATCAGTACAGGGCTTTCCTCCTACCTTTATAAAAGCACATACCAATGGAGCCTTCCTGATTTGTCTACTATGGGAAATTCCAAATCATATAAATAGGAAACTAGTAGAGAGCTGAATTTGCAATTGTTATTTAAACTAGATTTCAGATGTTGCCTATATATAACATGTAAGTGGATGCTGTGCCTGAGGCAGCTGCCTTTCCGGCCACAGCAGAACAGTAAAAAGCTTTGTACACTAAATTTACCAATAGGATCATAATTGCATTTCCTGCATCCACAGGCAAAACAAATCTGCTAGATTATAACCATCCAAGTATTTCTGTTCTCTGCGGTCATGTTTGCTAACTGGCCTGTTGAACATGCAAATGTATGCCCATGCCGTAACAAACTTTATACTACATTTGATGCCATTATATTTGAACTTAATGACACCAGACTTATAGTTACAATAATTAGTGTACTGTTTTCTAATCATTCTTTCATTCTTGGCCGGTGATAAAACCAGACACTTTATCACTTCACCGAGCTTAATAAATCTACCCTTCAGTCTCTGACCGTCACCTGACTGCTCCAGCCCTGAACCTCTGCATCTGAGGAGGACACATTGGGCAGAGGTTCAGAGCTGCTGGGAGAGCACTCTGCATGTCTTCCGGCCACAAGCTATAAGCAAGTACAGCATGCCTGAGGCCCCAAACAGCTGCACTGTACTGGCCCAAGGGGCAGATGGCACCCTTGCCCCCTGTCCAGCCCCCCCCCCCCCCCCCCCCCACTGGCTCCAGGGGAGCTCCGGCAGCTCCATAGAAGCCCATGTTATGAATTTAACATGGGCTTCTAAGGTGGGAACTGGCAACTCTCGCTGACCCCATTGAGGGCACTGAGTTGCTGGTTCCCACCATGGAAGCCAATGTTAAATTCATAACATGGGCTTCTATGGAGCCGCACAGAGAGTTTTTTTGTCACAGCCGTGGATGCTACTGGTAGGAAGAGGATGCGATCTACACCGAAGGGATGGTGAGTGTATTTTTTCACAGGTACCCTATTATTTATCTACTGGAGAAGAGAACAGACCTACCAGGAAACCCTATAGGTGGGTATGGATGCATATGGGGTGTAATACATTTTTACTTTATTCTGTGTATGTTCTTGGTGTATTGGTTCTATAGTTGGACTAAAAGTCCCAGCGAGCCCATTAATTCCCTGCATGCTGGGACTTGTGGTTCTCCAAGTCCCAGCATGCAGTGAAGGCTTGCTGGGCCTAGTAGTTTGACTACAGAACCCAATATGAATTTTTCCACAGCCATAGCCCAGGGAAGCCAGGCACAGTTTTGGGCTTCAGCCCAGGATGGCAGCCAGGGTGTCATGTTTTGGCAAGGGGAACTAATATAAATAGATTCCCCCGGCTGTAGCATAGAACCGCTGGCTGTCAGAGTCTGATGCTGGTGTTCTAAATAGGCAGGACCCCTCTTTTGTCCCCTGTATTTTGGGGGACCCCATTTGATTTATCCTCCCGTATTTCTGCAACCAAGGACGGTTCAATGAGCCCGGGGCTGGTTATGCTCGTGGGGGGAACCACCGTTTTTTTTAAATAATTTAATTATATTGCTATTTTTTACACTAAGAAGTCAGATTCGTGCGATGCCTCGGCCTCATCTGTATTTGGCTGCCAGGAAACTTGGCAGCCAAATACGAATCACTTCACCATCGGAAAATACGAATCCAGAGAATATGGCAGCTTTGTAAATTTGCCATATTCTCTGTTTGTATTGTTGGCTGATCCCGCCCATACCTGATCTGCCTTAATCGGCCTTCTAAGTAAATTTCCCCAATGTACAGTATTTTGCATTTGCTCAGTCCCATTATCACAGTGTTACTAGAAATGAATTCACAAAATGAATGTAAACATTGTCATACATGTAGTTTTATAACAACACTTAAGACAATGTAATTTACAATATTCACAGTAAAGGAGGTGAAAGCTCTCTTTAACTACATGATTCCATTTTGGCATGCAACCACAGAAAGTGAAAGGGCCAAAGTACACTTTCCTCCATGTAGCTGTGTTCTATGAGCAGGTTTACGTGTGATACAGTACGTGCCTGCACCTGTGTGTGCACTGTGACTCTACACTTTTCCACACAAAGGATAGCTGAATAAGTTAATCATTTGTGAATGTTGTGGCACTTTATTTTGGTTATTGCTAGATGGATTTTCATCAGGGATATTTATACAATGTTATAACATAGAACTTCCGTATTGCATGCATTATTATGCCAGGTACAGAGCCCAAGGCAAGGCTACTTTGTTCCCCTATTCTGAACAACTGTTCTAGGTGTCTATAAAACCCCTTGCGTGTCTACTTTGTTTTTCAGCTCTCCAGGACAAGCTTCAGGGGGCGGGGGATGGAGTTTGTCATTATTAAGCCCAGCCCATTACAGAAAATGCTGTGATTTGCGTGGGAGGGGGGAGGCTAAAGTGACACAAAATGTTGCAAGTTAATTAATTTTAGGACCTCTAAAAGCTGGGAATTTCAGGTAGTTGATTGTTGGAGGGGGAAGATGCAGGGGCGATCTGGAGGGCATTCCGAAGGCCGAAGTACTACACAATTTTCGTGAGCCACCCACATTTTCTGGATACATAGTAGACGTCTTTTGTATACGCACTGCATAGTTAATGATACTGTTCACTGTCAGCATCGGCAAGTGCATATGAGCTTTCCAATGCCGGCATCACCCTTAGGTCCTGCCTAGGGTCTAGTCTAGTGCATAGCTCCCAACATTTGATGTCTGCAAGGAGGTCACCTCTTTCAAGCAGGTTCTGAGCACTTCGGAGCCTCATACCACACCCTGCACAAGGCCATCCTCCAATAAAATCCTGCTGGCTATAGAAAATAGTGTCACCGGATGTTTTCTGGGAGTGGTAGGCATGCCCAGGCGTTTGAAGGGAATTTGTGGCGCTAGTTCCGGACGCGAGCATCCTGTTTCTGGCTGCACACAGTGAAAAAAATGACTCAATGGTTAGCGGCTTGTGCATTGATTTGCTACTAATCACAGGACTTCGAGCTCTTTGCAAGCCTTGCACAGGGTAGGATTTTACTCTGGCTGGGTGCTGATGGTCACAGTATAGATGATAGACAATGTATAGATCGACAGTCACCAGGTTGACCATTTGTGGTCGACAGTGACTAGGTCAGCACCAAAAAAAGGTTGACACAAAGCTTATAGTTGACAGATAAGGTCTACAGTCAAAAGGTTGATGAGTTTTTCATGATTTTTTGGTGTCTATGTATATGTATGTCGACATGGACACCTTTTGATTGTCGTCCTTGCCTATGTCGACCCTTTGGCAGTGTTGATCTAAAGTAGGTCAACCCTTTTTTCAGTGTCGACCATTAGTGGTCAACCTAGTGACTGTCGACCTAGACATTGTCTATACACTACAAACAAAAGACCACTCTAGGGCGGTCAGATGGGCGCTGATGTGGGGTGTGAGGTCAACGTAAAGCTGCTTCTTGAGGGACTGAGTAGGTCCCTAAGTTAAAGAATAAAAAAAAAGGGAAGAAAAAGTAGCGCTCACCAATGAGGAATTAAAATAAAAACATTTAGGGGGAAATTTACTAAAGGAAATTTGTAAAAAATAGGTGTATTTGTATCCAGAAATACACTTATTTTTGACATTTACTATCCCGAAAATACGGCAATTCGTATTCGTATTGATAGCACATCAATACGAATACGAATTGCCGTATTTTCGGGATAGTAAATGTCAAAAATAAGTGTATTTCTGGATACAAATACACCTATTTTTTACAAATTTCCTTTAGTAAATTCCCCCCTTAATGTACATATGGATCACAATACAAATAAAAATACAATTATAACACGAATTTGAATAAAAATCTCATTCACGGCCCTCTGTTAGCCACTGGGTGTTGGTTAGGATCCTCTCATATATATACCGCCTGAATGGTGTAACAATTTTTGGAAGGTGCAGTTCATATGGGGGAGTTGGTAAACTTTCCACTGGATTCAAAGTAGTTTTGGGGGTAGATATATTTACCACTGCGGGTCACCATGGAGTCTTGTATCCATTTAGGAATGGCATAGGTAGCTGTTATCTCCGATAGGTGAAAAAGATAAGCCTTTCTCCGCTTTGAGAATCACGATGTTTGTGGAAAGTGGTAGGTATCTCCCAAGGAACAGTTGTCCAATAGCAAAAGATGAAAGAAGGCTGGTTGAATTCAAAAGTGCACAGTGCAACGATGGCAGTTAGGGGCCTGAAGAGTGGCAGCTTTCAACGCGTTTCACTGCCTCTAAGGGCAGCTTTTTCAAGGATGGTCTATACACTGACTGCATAACGGTGGTGATTACCTGGCCACAGGGCTCTACAAATTAGCAGCCAGGCGATCAGTTCTGAATAGCCCGTTATAGCTGCACCATGATCACTTTGCTGGATTGTAACTGCAGAACTACCGACTGTATTCCCACTAGAGAAACTGCAGTCCCATAGTTTCCACTGCCAGAAGCCTATGCAGTGTTCCTTCACTATGGGTGGTCTGATAGGCGCAAGCACATAATCCTTATATAGAAGGAGTGGAATTCCAGCTTAATTTCTTCCAGGTTACTATTCATCGAAGCCAATATACAGTACTAATAAGCACTGGAAAAAATGCTTTGACTTTTCATTGCTAGCAGTCAGCACAGGGAGACGGTTGGACAGACACTGGCGGCACACTCCGTCCCATGGCAAGGCCGTCAGGATGGCTCCCACCACACCCAGGGGTAAATGTATTATCTGGCGTTGTGGGGCATCTGCGCTATCCCCCTGCGCTAAAGCAGGGGATAGTGCTTCACTGCATCTATCAACCCCGCTGTGCGGGTACATTAACGGCAGCGATGTGTGGGCGGCGGCGTAGCGCATGTACTATTTGAAGTACAGCGCTTAACTGTCATACCTAATTTATGAGCAGTCAGCATCGCTGACCGTTCCGCCGCCTCGAGCTATCGACTTATGCCCTATGCCCACAGCAGGGACAGCGCTGTCCCTGCTGCTGGCTCTGAGCTGCGCTGGGGATCTCGCGTGAGTAGCGAGATCCCGCGCATGCGCAGTCCAGCCGGCCGGGCAGAAGCAGACAGCGCGTCAGTGTTAACTGATGCGCTGTCAGCTGGAGGAGGCATCGCCGGAGGGGGGAGTTAGTGCTCCCCTGCTTCGGCGGGCAAGATCTTAGTAGATCTTGTCGCTCTACCCTCCTGCTTCGCCGCTATAATAAATCTACCCCCCAGACAGGTAACCATATGGGGGTGGGGGAGGGTGCTGATACTTTCACTCATTCTCACCACCAGGCTGCCTGCGACCCCTCCTCCCCCAGGCAAGTGTCAGCCTGCCTTTTTGCTTCCCTCCACATGTATCTGGCATCCCCCCCAAGTGACTGCCTCCCCCCTCCCCGTGCTCTCTTGTATGTGTGCCTGTGACCCCCCTTTGCAGGTGAAAGCCTGTCCCTCTGCGCTAGCTGTGTGTGCCTGCGACACCCCCCCCCCCCCTCTGCAGGTGACAGCCTGCCCTGTGCCTGCGATCCCCCCCCCCCCCCCCTTTGCAGGTCTAACCCCTTTGGGTGTCCCCCTATTTCTCCCTGACAACCCCCCTGTCTCTCTCCCTCCTTTCTTTCATTCCTTTTTTTTGGGGGGGGGGGCTATCAGAAGACCAGAAGACATAGCTAACAATCACACCTAAGCATCAGCAATTGTATATGCATTTGTGGATGCAGGTTCCCATCGCCTGCCAACCTGATCGGCCACCTACACATCGTTCAGATGTGTAGCTGGCTTAAGCAGCTTGTATCAGTAAAGGCAGTGGTGGTAATTGCATTCACTCACACCTCAGAGGAACATGTGTGCCACTTCTATGCAGCACAACATGCACTAAACAAGATGGTGCAGGGACAAACGTTACATATACTCAGTAAGGGTATTGGCAGCCATTTTGGTAAACTAAAGGCCCCTTATACACTATGCAATTTAGGCCCGAGTTCACCCAATGCTGGCGGATCAGGCCAAGAAATCGTGTGAAATTGTCCCAAATCTCAAATGTATGACATCCGATGTGCGGCCCTGTGCTTTTGATTGGTTTTATGAATTCTCATGCCCCCCCCCCCCACACACACACACACACTACTGCAACTCCCCAGGAGTGTGATAAATTGCATGCTGTCGATCACTTTGCAAATAAATCCTGTCCGACTGTCATCGCAAGACCAATAATAATATAAAATGAATAATTATTTCTTGTTTCATCTAGGGTGCAAATTGTCAAAGTCGCCAAATCATATTAAATGCTGTAAATTACTTTTCATGATTAATTCACAGAAAATTAATGAGTAAACCATAGGAAGAAACTGGAAAATTGATACTGCAGATGTAAATGCAGAGGAGAGCATGTTTGGAATCACGGTTCATAATCCTGATAGGATTTTTCTCTGGTAACTGATATGACACAAGACAGCTGCCTCATGTAAAACATATGGCTGGCTTATTAGCAAAACATTTGCTTCTATGAAATACTATATGGATGTCAGCTTCGTGCTTTTCCTTTATTCATGTTTGAACTCTTCACCAGGTATAAATATCCCTGTGAGGTTTATATTTTAACTTTTTTTTTCTATACAACAATAGAATAATGTAAAGTGTCAGTTGAGGTAATTTACAAGGTGCATGAATAAAGGTGCATACGCACAGTACGATGAATGCTGCCGCCGATATCGGTGGCAGTGGGGACCTGGCGGGGTGCCGGCATTGGCAATTGCATACACACTTGCTGATGCCGGCTGGCGATAAGCAATGGTTTTGTCCATTGGAGAAAAAAAGGGCTTTGTGATCAAAATCTGAATTAGGCCCCATGTCACAGTTCTTTGCACATTTTTGGTGTGATGTTCTAACCTTGCTTTGTACATCCCACCAAACATCACATCAATGCTAATCGCATATGCACTAACATATACAATTACTATAGCATAGGATATATAAGGACTATAAGGATATATAGGACTATAAGACATAGCTCCCAACTTTCATTGGTGGTCCAGCGGGACCTATGTGCCGCGTGTCTAAAATTTTGGAGGCATGGCCTTGTGGCACTTGTGTGAGACCACGCCCCCGGTTTGCCGCTGCTGCCCCTCTGCCTGCGCGCAGCGTCTATTCCCTGCTGACAAGTGGGTGACAGCAGCACCTTCCAACTGCCCCCCTTCCGCGGGACACTTCTGGACCCGGTCGGGCCGCGAGAACTTCCCAAAAAACAGGACAGTTGGGAGGTATGCAAAGATCATCTCTGCCAGTAAGAGCTGTCCATTGTACTCCGATCCATGGACTTTCTGGTCTATGGTGCGGGAGTCCATCAATGCATTAAAAAAAAGGACGTAGCATGCTGGTTCTCCCGATTGAATGCCTCTGACAGCGCAATGTGGTAAGAAGGCCATAGGCATTCAAGAGGCCCTGCAGCAACTTTTATTTTAATAAGTTCATTTTTCAACATACAATTGTTTTTTAAGTGTTTGATATTACAATTAGGTTCTTTTAGTGATAAAATCATCACTCTTCTCACTTGTGCATTTTGCCACCAAAAATCAGATTTTCACCTTATTGTTTTTATGCATACTGTATAGTTATAGCTCGTCAACCACACCATGGCATCGAGGCTTCTAGTACAGCACAGCTACTATTACAGCTTGGACGTGCAAAAATATCTGTGTGACATTCCCAGTAATGGTGAAACCAGCTTGGGAAGGAGGCTGGGAGCAATGAAAGGTGAGAAGGAGCATGGGACAAGGAGACATATAATAAGATAAACTTGCAGGCACTGAGCGGTGTCACTGTCAGGTGTGATAGAGTAGTGTATGCAGAGAGAGGGGGTTTAGGGAAACAGCGGTAATTGCCACAGGGAAGGGGGTGCAGGATAGCAAAGGGTCATTGTGGTGTGGTGTATATTGTGTAAGGGGCAGTACTATAAGGAGGAAATATATCCATTAATGCAAGGGGAATGAATCGGGAACAAAAAATGTATTGTTTGACAGAGGGGGAAATCAAATTGGTATCTTGCCTAGGCCACCATTAAATCTAAATCCAACTCTGCTGCTGACTGTACCATGACCTGACCTGTTTACTCTAGCAGCATGACTAGGGTGCAATCCCTACATACATCTTGGAACCCAGCTGCATCCCCTGTACCCATGGTAGTTATGCCAGTGTTAGTATGTATATCTAACCGGGCAAAACACTAGTACTGAAAAATATGAATATTGACAAAGAAAATAAACCTGTTTGATAGCATCATGTTTTGTCTAGCATACTGTATGTATTTCCTTGTATTTGACACCATAAGGAAATGTCATTTTATGAAGTTAAAGTGGTAAAGATTTAGCAAATCTTTGAGAGATATAAAGGTAAATGTAAACCTCTCACAGTTTGGGCAGTATTCAATGTAAAAAATCGCGGTGTGCAGCGAATCCTGTTTAGGATTCGCTGCACACTCGCTGTGTTCCGGAGGGCTGGCTGCCACTCTCTCTCCCAGTATTCAACGTCGCAGGGGCTCGCAGCGAATCTTAACCCCTGCAGCGGACGAGCGTCCGCAGCAGGGAGCTGTGGGACGGTGGCAGGCAGGGAGATTGAAGTCTCCCTGCCTGCCCCAGAACGTATGTGGAGGGGAGGAGGGCTCCCCAGGACCCAGGCAGCACAAGCTGCCCCCCACCCCCAGAGCCAGCAGGGAACCGGGTATATTCACTATGCATATGCACAGGGCTATTTTTCAGCAGGCTCCAGCAGGAACTGAGGCCCTTATTCTAGTTCACTCTTTCTGACAAAATATTTCTTAGATGGACAAAACCATGTGCACTGCAGGTGAGGCAGGTGTTACTTGTGCAGAGATAATTAGATTTGGGTGGGGTTTTACACCTGCCTCACCTGCAGTGCACATGGTTTTGTCCATCTAAGAAATATTTTGTCAGAAAGAGTGAACTAGAATAAGGCCCTCAGTTCCTGCTGGAGCCTGCTGAAAAATAGCCCTGCATATGTAATGATCGGGTGCAGTGAATATATGAATATCTAATGAGATATCTGCTGGCTGTTATGTGTCAAAAAAAAATATATATATATATATATATTTTTTTTTTTATTAAATATATATTCATGTGCTATAAGCACATGAATATAAATAACATGCCCTTTCACAGAATAAAATTCCTGATTTTTAGACACCAAACTTAGAACAAAAAACCTTTTACTTTAAAAGTTCACATTCCACTTCTCCATGAAAAGATGGAGAATTGCTACACGGAGAGACACAGCAAAAATCACTTAGAAAGATGGCGAAAAGTGCACGTTGAATAGGGTTGTTCGCTTTTTGAGACGAAAATTCTCCGTCCAACGCAAAAAAAGCAGAAATTCACCATAAAACACGGCACATTTTCTTCATTGAATACTGCCCTTTGTCTGACAGGAAACCAGCGTTTAGGGGTGGAAACCTGCCATATTTTTGGAGTGTTTTGCAAAAGACAGAGGCATGCATAAGCATTTTTGAGGAAAGTCTGTGATATCAACGATAACCACTTCCACTTCCTGTCTCTGTCACAGATTAATGGACGCCTCAGACCTACTCACAATTGTACGGATGGAAAATCTCTATGGTCGTTCGGGATTTTCATATGGATTTACTAGTTGATTCCCATTAGCAATCCATTCGCAATTAAGCAAAGGGATTTTTCTCCTCACAGTCCACTGCAAATTCTCACTTTAGCATTCCATGCTGAATTAGCTGATGCTGAATTAGCCCCATTAAGGGTAGAAATTGCAACCAATGTGCTTTTGTCATTTCTCTTCCACAACCTGTCGGTAGTGTGCCAGTTTCAGGGACCATGTCAGAAGATGCACTTACACTGGCACTGAAGGCCATGTATTGTCGGCCATTCGAAGCATGCCGATGAAGAAACATTCACTGCCCTCTACCTTTAACAGCTGATAGTTACAGGGAGTCTTGGATTGGGGAGTGATAGTATCCACAATTCAGAAATTGACCTTTTACCCAATAACTGTGTCTGCATGCTGAACCATCTCCCTGCATACTGAAATATGTGTTGTAGCATAACCTATTGTATTATTATTGCTTGTTTATATAGAACCAACAATTCACACTTACTTTTGAAAACTAGAATCAGGGACATTACAGTAGGATGTGCCATGCGAGGCGCCTCACACTGTTGAGGGAGCGGGTCACATTCTGCCCAAAGGGGGTGTCCAGCTCCACATATGGGTGTGTCTGTTCTTAAATACTTGCTGTTACAAGATATTTCTGTATAACAACATTAGTAACAATATTTTTTTAGAAGTTTTGCAAGTATTGATACAAATATTGCTGTCTGCAATATGGGGTTTCTTGTTTGCAATTATATATTTGCTGTGCTATTTATTTTGTTCTCAATACAGCACAGTATACATGATAAATGTGATGTCTATACAATATATCTCAAATGCAATTGAACCTTGTGTGAACTCATCCCTAAGCATACAGTATATAGCTAATGCTATAATGGTATGTAAATAGAAAATCTAATAAATATAGTTAATGCCTACAAGATGCAGACAGTCCAATGTTCACAATAAAATAACATTTACTACACCGAAAAACATACTTGTCACACCCTGATGAAAAATGTATCAATACATTTGAGATGTTGGTTCACTATGCTTGACTGCTGAGTTTCTGTTTTGCTGGAGTGCCACCTTTATGCATGTGGTTTTATCTATGTATATATATATATATATATATATATATATATATATATATATATATACAGGGCTATTTTTGTGCAGGCTCCAGCAGGAACTGAGGCCCTTATTCTAGTTCACTCTTTAATATTTCTAAGATGGACAAAACCATGTGCACTGCAGGTGAGGCAGGTGTTACTTGTGCAGAGATAATTAGATTTGGGTGGGGTTTTACACCTGCCTCACCTGCAGTGCACATGGTTTTGTCCACCTAAGAAATATTTTGTCAGAAAGAGTGAACTAGAATAAGGGCCTCAGTTCCTGCTGGAGCCTGCACAAAAATAGCCCTGTATATATATATATATACATATATAAAACCACATGCATAAAGGTGGCACTCCAGCAAAACAGAAACTCAGCAGTCAAGCATAGTGAACCAACGTCTCAAATGTATTGATACATTTTTCATCAGGGTGTGACAAGTATGTTTTTCGGTGTAGTAAATGTTATTTTATTGTGAACATTGGACTGTCTGCATCTTGTAGGCATTAACTATATTTATTAGATTTGCTATTTACATACCATTATAGCATTAGCTAAATCATTCTAGCCACCAAATACTCTAATTAAACAAATGTGTTTAACTAATGAAAGATTATGAACAGGAATTATTTCAATAAGTCACATCTCAGTAACAGCAGCAGCATGCTATTGGTCAGTGCAGACCAGCTAATATAAGAAGACCCTGCGTGTGATTATGGGCCTTATTCTGGTTGGTGCGGTCCGTTCCGAATTCTTTCGGAGGGCGCTTTTTAGCCATCTGCGCATGCGTAGGCAACGCAATGCGCATGTGCCACACATGGTCTCAATACTCGTTCTCACTAATACCGTGCACCGAATCAACTCGGGAAATATGGGCGTAATATGGGCGTCATTCGGCCCTACACAAGGGCGTGGTTTCAAAGTGGGAAAAACTGGGCGTAAATATGGGCGTACACGAGGGAGTGCACAAACTGTGGTAGGCGTGCATTCGGACAAGACACCGACTGCAAACGAACCAACACGCATGAAATATGCGGTCTTCATAAGCAAGTTTCACTTTGCGGAGAGCACTTGTTCATGCGCTAGGCATTCGGTTTGCCCAATTAGTACGCCCGCACTCTATTTCGTAGCTTCAATTAGAAGCATTGCTGCCTAAATGGCACATTACTAAATACACAAATATATGCTGCAAACACGACTGCATGATGTAAGGGTTATTCTAAAGTGGTAGTAATGTGTTTAAGTATCAATTAGGAATTAATTGATTACAATTAAAAACAATCCCTTTTTATGAGGTTGCCTAATTGCATAAGTGTGTCATGTGGCAGATATATGAGTTCCGATTACAATAGTGATGTTTGCGCAAATACACCGCATCGGTGCGTACGGGCAGCTTCCCGTCCGTTCGGACGCTGTAAGACTGTGCAGAATCTTTGTGTTCCCACCGCACACGCGCGGTTTGGATGTTGTCCGAAAACACACCCTCTTCTTAGAGAGTGAGTCCGACCGAATGCGGACGACCTGTGGGCGTTTGTTCGGTACTTGTGTAGTTTCACGGTGCCAGTATGGCGCCGTGCGTCTGAGTCCCCTTGCGGGCTCGGTGGCTTGCTACGCTCGCCACGCTATTTAAAATCAACTCCATGCCAACATGGATAGTGGAAGTATGAACTATCCATGTTGGCATGGAGTTAAGTGACTTTTTTTAACATAGTTTGTGGCGGGTGTAGAACCCGGAAGTAGCACGGCGCCATGCTGGCGCTGTGAAACTACACAAGTACCGTTTGTTCTTACAATGTCCGCACAGCGTGGTATTCGGTCAGCTCCGAAAGAATTCGTAACGGACCGCACCAACCAGAATAAGGCCCTATGTGTTGCTGTCTCTCTCCTGTCAGCGGTTATTATTAGGGGATAATAGGAGTCATCAGCAGAGACCCCTGAGCAGCTACAACAAATCAAAGTAACTACATCAAATAACTGTCTCTGCAAAGAAAAGCCTTATGCCGGGTACACACCAGGACGACTAGGGCCCGATACCCTCAATCTAGATCCAATTCCGACCAATTGGGTGTAGATTGTGTGCTGATTTGGCCCTTTTCTGTCCTGGTGTGGACCGATACCGATCCGATGCGCGGTCCCGCGGGTCGGTCGGTCGTTATTGAGATCCTACCTGCTGCAGGTAGGATCTCAATGACGACCATACAGCCGGGTGCCGGTCGCCATCGGATCGGACCCGCTCACGGTGCACATCGTGAGTGGGTCGTGCCCCCCCCCCCGCGTCACCGTGAGCGGGTCGGATGAGACACTGACGACCCGCTCACGATGTGCATCGTGAGCGGGTCGCCCTGGTGTGTACCCTACATTAGTTTCTGTAAAACCCAGGAGATCTGTGGAATCCATGAGATTTGAAGTACAATGCTGGCAGCAGGAAATTAATGACCGAAACAGCAGATTCTGCATGAGGAGTAGGCAACTATGCACCAATTGTACAGAGAAAATGTATCAATCATCAGTCCCTCCCTCATTGGAGCTTAAAATCTAGGTACTTCCTCAGAAAATGCCAGGGCTTTCCAGACACATAAATATAGTTACAAATGTCATCAATAGTATGTTGCAAACGCACTGAAACACTGATATTAGCATTCCCCTGTTGCTGTCCACTTTTATTCTTTCATTCCGCCCCATCCTTTACATTTTTTATAGCAACCTGCCAAGCACAGTGGTCATGTGACTGCAGAGTAAGGAGACGATAGGAAGATGTATTATTGAGAACAGTTCTGACAATTGGTTACATCAAAAGGCAGCAATAGTATTACTGATTTATTTACCTATGGTGGCTACAATTGTATATTACAAAACATTCAGGAAAGTTCCAATATACTAGATAGATAGATAGATAGATAGATAGATAGATAGATAGATAGATAGATACTTTCAATTTTCGCTTTCTTTTTACTGAAAATCTGTTTCCATGAGGAATTTGCAGCCAAAATATGTGTGATAATAAACAAATTTTATTGTCTTTTAGAACATATGGCACACAAATGATAATGTGAAAGTTTAGGCTGCAGCTTCCTAAACTTGCCTTTTAATTATTGTGGCTGTCTTTCCTGCGCAGGAATTAAGTTCTCGGGAGACTAGAGCAAAGGACTCATTAAAAGACATAAGAACATGGGAGAACAGGGAACATAGATCATGTAGTGCAGTGTACAGTATGTACTGTAATTAATACATGCACAGTGAAGGAAAATATCAGGATACTACATTGATAATCTGCTGAGATAAAACGCAATAAACTGTAATAAAAGTTACTAATTTATTCCTAAGGACCTCATTCAGAGATGTATGCAAATCGGGTTTTCACACATCACTGAATGAGCTCATATGACCAGTCAAGGTTATGCAATGTTGGCCCATACCGTTCTACTTTTTATAAACCCATAGAGGAGTGAAAGGGGGGCGGGACGAGGCTACATTTCGGGGGCGGGATGAGGCTGATGTCAACAAGCCCCACCCCCATGACAGTCAGCTGCGTTAATTCGTGGGTCCGTGGATGGGGGAGTGGCTAAATTGACGCAAAATGTCAAGATTCATGTCATTCTAGCCCCGCCCCCTCCAGCTGTGGCGGTGATGCGGGAGACTTGTCCACCTTCTGGGGTGGGCGGCAGAGGGACCCAATTTCCAGGAGGGCAGGCAAGCATGTGTTGGCCACTTTCATGTGGTATACAAATCACTGGGTATGGTATATTAGGTCACCAATGAATAGGTTAATAGTGTCTAAATCGACCCCAAAAGGTTGACAGTCACAAGGATACCTCCCAACTATCGGCTGGCAATCACTGAATACATGTGGTATGCATCTATCAGCGTATGTGTCACAATATTCAGTATTCTGCTCTCTCTTCCTCTGTTCCATGCTGCTGAACAGTTCTGCATTAGTGTGAACACTGCAGACTGATTGCAGCACCTGGGTGAGACCTTGCACAGTCTCCTTGATTAGCAACCTGTGAGGTAATAGCCCAGTGTCTGACAGCTGAGCTCATTAGCTCCTTATAAAAGGAACTTCCTGGCAGGTATTCCCTGCCAGAGTATAGGTTCACACCAGCTCCAGCGTTCCTGTGCCTTATCCATTACCTTGAGATTCCTGACTATTGTATTTGACCATGGCTTGTTTCCTGACCACTCTCCTGCTTGATCCTTCGGTACTTGACCTGTGTTATCCAGTGTATGATCTCAGCTTGCCAAGTAACCATTCTTCAGCTTCGTCTTAGTGTACTGCAACTGTGCTTTCCTGTGTATGACCCGAGCTGACCTTGGACTCCCTTTGCCTTACCCCTCGGTACCTGCTTTGTCCATTCTGATCTCGACCCGGCTAGCCGACCACGCGTCCATACTTATACCAACTCACAAGGGAAACCTGACCAGGGGGCCACGACCGATGTGTCGGGCACCACAGAAGCCCATATCCCGATTGGTGGGGTCATTGGCAGAAAACCCTGGTTAGACTCTACACTCCTGCGCCAGGTCACGCCAATTCACGAGTAAGGTATAACAGTACTTCAGTTTGTGACAGTATGGCATCTACCAGTGCAGGGAGGGGACCCAGGAGATTCCCACCTGCTCAGGGAGCACTAGTCACACACCCAAAATGACAAAAAAAGGAAGGTACTAGGCCACGCCCCCTCTTTGCTCACTCTGGCACCGCAGATACCTGTTCAGTACAGAGCAAAGTTAGGAGGTATGTATAAGGCACAAAAGGTTAACACGGGCAAAAGGTCCACATGAAAATGGTCTACACCTGAAAAAGGTTGACATGGTGTTTTCAGGGGGGGGGGGGGGTTGGTGTCAATTTGTAGATTTGATTATAAAAAGAGACCACAAATGAATGTATCGCCATGGTTCTGGAAAGGTTCTTCACTCCACTACCATAGCGCTTGGTGCACTTTACCAAATAAAGTTCACATGGATGGTAAAGTATGAAAAAAGATTTTAAAATTTTAATTTTTGAAATATGCATGTCAACCTTTTTCTTGTTTTGACATTTTTTTAGTCAATGTCGCCCATATGGTATTGACCTGTTGACCTATCATTGGGATCCCCAAATTATTACCTGACTTTTCTTGCATGTGTTATGTTTTGTCCAACAGAAAATCAGTAGGAAATGGCAATCGATTTGTTATTATTATTATTATTATTAGTTATTATTATTTGTTGAGGGGAGGGGTTTCATTTATTTTAAATGGAACTGAAAAAGACAATCGTAAACTACGCACGACTAAAAATCAACAAACAGTTTAAAATGAACTCTTAGTAATTATGGAATTCAGGGGCAGATTTATTAAGCCCGGTGAAGTGATAATGTGGCTGGAACTTTAACACTGGCCAATCAGCTCCAAGCTGTCATTTTTCAAACCCAGCTTGTAACTTGACAGTTAGTAAGCCACATTATCACTTCACCGTACTTAATAAATCTGCCCCATGTACCTCGAAATACAGTACACTGTTGATTTTGATAGATTTTAGATCAATATTAAATATAATTATCTAATCTTTTATTAACATGCAAAACTCTCTTAAAACATTTTTTGAAAAAGAAAGTGGAATTTCAAGAAATGAAAGAACCATTTATTTTGTAAGAAACACACATAAGAAAAGTGTCATCACTAATATTATAAAGTGTATATAGAACCGATTCTGTGACATTGAACACTGCACCCCAGCTTGTTATCTATATGGACTCCTAGATCCTTTTCAAGTGCTGTAATACCTAATGCCTCCCCGCTTAGGTTATAACTAGCACACTGGTTATGTCTCTTGAGATGCATAACCTTGCATTTATCCACATTGAACCTCACCTTCCACTTTTTAGCCCACTCATCTAGCTTGTTAAGATAATTTTGAAGTACGTTCACATCCTCTGTTAATTTAATATCTCTACTCAATTTTGTGTAATCAGCAAAGATGGATACATTGCTGAGTATCCCCATCCTGATACCGTTAATATATATGTTAAATAAGATGGGCCCTAGTACCGAACCCTGTGGCACTCCACTTAGTACTGGTATCATAGTTGATACGGCACTGTTCACAACCACTCTTTGTTCTCTATTACACAGCCAGTTCCCTACCCATCTACAGATATTTGCCCCTAATCCCAGGTCCTCCATTTTATTTATCAACCTCATGTGTGGTACTGTATCAAAAGCTTTTGAAAAATCAAGGAAGACCACATCTACTGCGTTTCCATTATCAAGGTTTTTGCTGACATCCTCATAGAAGCCTAGTAAATTTGTCTGGCAGGAACGATTTTTCACAAACCCATGTTGGTTAATACTAAGTAAACTATGAAGGTCTAAATAGTCCAGGATACCATCCCTTAAAATTCTTTCAAATATTTTACCCACTATTGATGTTAAGCTCACAGGCCTGTAATTAGCTGGGTCATCCCTTTTACCTTTTTTGAATACTGGCACTACCTCTGCTATTCTCCAGTCTTTTGGTACCATACCTGTTGATAGTGAATTTTCAAAAATGCAATATAGAGGGGTCGCTAGTTCCTCCCTTAATTCCATTAGTGCCCTAGGTGATTTGTTAGTTTTTATTTTGCTGAGCCTCAATATTATATCATCGGTCCATATTGAGATCCGACTTGTTTGTCCCAGTGGTGGTATCTGTGCTTTCCACTATCTGCTCTCCCCTAGTAAACACTGATGAGAAGAACCCATTTAACAGTTCCGCTTTTCTTTTATCCTCTGCAAAACTTTTACCATTGATATCGGTTAATGGGCCTATGTTCTCTTTAATTATTTGCTTACTGTTTATGTACTTGAAAAACTTTGTGGGGTTAGTTTTGCTTTCTGTGGCTATGCGCTCTTCATTTTCCCTTTTAGCTAATTTGATTACTTCTTTACAAGTTTTGTTTGTTTCTTTATACTTGATGAACTCCTCCTCATTTACGTTATTTTTATAGAATTTAAACGCTTTTGTTTTATTGTTGATCGCTGTCCTTACTTTTTTGTCCAACCATGATGGCTTTTTTTGTTGAATTTACCCTTATTGACTTTTGGGATGTATTTAATAGTTAGTGATTCTAGCACATTTTTAAATGTATCCCACATTTCCTCTGCATTCTTCCCTTCAAATAACTCTTCCCACTTAATTTCTTTTAGAGCTTCCCGGATTAATTCGAAATTAGCTTTTCTGAAGTTTAGTACTTTACCCGGTCCTGTATATTGTAGTTTACAGAAGTTGATTTCCAGTGAAACCATGTTGTGGTCACTGTTCCCTAGGTGTTCAATTACTCTGGTGTTTGTAACAAAATCTATGTTATTTGTTAATACTAAATCCAGTAGTGCCTCATTACGAGTTGGAGCTTCTACCGTTTGTGTGATAAACTGATCTTTGAGCAAGTTTCGGAATCCACTGCTTTTAGATGATTTACATGTCTCATTTTTCCAGTCAATATCTGGTAAATTAAAACCCCCCATTATTAGTATCTGCCCCTGATCTGACGATTTTTTAATTTGGTTTAAGAGTAGAGACTCGTCCCTATCTTTCACGTTGGGCGGTCTGTAGCATACCCCTATTAAAATGATATTTTTGGGTTTTTTATTTTTATTGGTTATCTCTGCCCACCCGGCCTCCGTGTTATCTTCTTCGGTATCTGAGCTCATAACTTTCCCACAAGACCGCTGGGTCTTTTCCGGCCCCTCCCAGTAATCTGTCCACCCAGTCCGCGATATGCCGTACCCAAGCACCCTGAAGACAACAGACTGTACGACTATCACGGTCCCGGTAGCAGATTGCCCTGTCTGTCTTACGGATGATAGAATCCCCTACCACCACCATCTGTCTTGTGTCCCCCACTATGTCTGATGTGCCGGTCCTCTGGTTGCTAGAGGTACAGGTCACATCCGACCCCACCAGTATTGAAGTAACATCTGCAGTAGCTTTGTCCAGTCTGGGGAATCTACTGGGATTGGTTAAGTCAGCACTGGCCTGCCTCTTCCTCCCCCTACTACCCCTTCTGACTGTTACCCAGCTAGCTGGTTCATCCTCCTCATCTACTGCTAAAACCCCCTGATCCTCCAAAGTTTCCACTGGAAAGATGGTGCCGCCCTTGCTCGTGATAGTTTGAAATGTGCTACTCTTACATAATATCCCTTTGTAAAAACAAGAACGGATGAATTGCAGTCAATGTGATCACGTGAATACACACAATGCCATTCATTAGCAATGCCCCACTATTGTGATCCATTTATTAATGGCCGCCTGAGAGTATATATTAAAAGACATCCCTTTGTGCATCCTTTTAAATAGTAGGTCTATGTATAAACAATAGGTACTGAGAAGCTTGCAATCATGCATGCCAAGTACTGCACCCAGCGGATACATCAGTGGGTGTACTTTGCTCTAGACCATTACCTTTCATGAGAAAGGATGTTCGTGGGATGATGAGTGATTGAAATCAGTGTCCAAGTTCACCTGAGCATATCCTCACATCTCACAGCGGACAGATACAGCATGGGCTCCCGGCATGTCTAATGTGTAGTGCAATCTTAGCCTGCTAGTTTCCATGAAGGATTCCAAACACAATTGATGAAATGGATGCCAGTATACACACGATTGGTAGTTAGCTTCTTTATTTTATGTTTAATGCAAAAATAATAATAATATTCTTATAAAGATAAGCATTTATTCTAAGCTAACGGATAATATGATCTTCACCATGATTTCAGATGTGGTGCTCTGCATGCTGCTATAAAATTAATTTTTGATTTTTAAAATTCAGGTATAATAAACACAACATTCTAAATTATAACTAATAATAAGTTGACAAATCAATATAAACCTTTACATATAAAAAGTAGAGTAAGGTGATATTCCAAGCTTCCCTATAGGCCCACGCTATAGGTGATTATGGTAAAGAAGACATACTGGGTGAGATTTAGAGATTCAGAAAGTGAGTGATTTGGTAAGAAATCTCCAGGGGTTTTTTAAAGCATCAATCATTTACAGTGCAAAACCAGTTTGATTTTGAAGTGCAAATGATCGCCGCTTTAAAAAAACTGGAGAATTCTCACAAAATCTTTCACTTTCTGAATCTCTCATCTTATTAAATGTCACCCAGAGAGACTAAGGGGGATATTCAATCTCCGTCGAGCATCTCCCGTGGGGGAGATGCTCGACGGGCCCTATTCAATGCTGTCTTCCCCGACAGCATTGAACAGGGTTTCCTGGCAGAACGAGCCCGACATCTCTAGCTGTCGGGCTCGTTCTGCCGAGAACAGCCGGGAAGTGACGAGATGCCGGCTGCATCTCGTCACTTCCCGGCCGCAACTCGCGGCCACGCCCCCTTCTCGCCCCGCTGCAGGTGGGACATTGAATCCCGCCTGCGTGTTCTCGGTCGAGCTGACCGAGAACGGGACTGGGTCACGACGGGCGAGCAAGCTCGCCTGCCGTGACCTGAAGATTGAATATCCCCCTAATAGTGTGTACACACGGTACTTTTTGCCTTCCGATGTTGACGATATAGTCAACATCGAATAGGAATAGGATGCAGATCGCAAAGGTTTTAACCCTTCAGATCCCGATCTGATTCTGATGCGCGTTCACGTATCGCAAGGCAGAAAGTCTTGTCTGCCATGACTATATAGTGCAGATCTGCACTATATAGTCAGACTTGTATGCAAATCGGATGTGCCTTCAGATACTATCCACGATCCGATCGAATTGTGGATAGTATCTGAAGGCACATCTGACCGTGTGTACACACCATTAAAGGATAAATTACTGACTGCTTTATTATTACACAGCAATTTAGCAGTTGAACCCACCTCACCCAAAATGCACATGTTACCTGCAGTGCACACGGCTTTGTCCAGTTGTGTACTTTTTTTTGATTCGCTAACAAACCTGAATCAAGGCGGTTATTCTGGTTTATTCGATTGGATGCGAATTCGCATCCATGCGAGTGAACCAGATCCTGCAAATGGTAGTACTCCGGCCCACCATTCACAAGGCGCGTACGTTCACACTGGCTGCAAATGGATGTTTTTTCCTAACCATCCATTTTCATGGTACTGGGACCCTCCCACATCTCTCGATGGTTGCCGACCATCAAAAGATGTGGAAGGTCCACGCATATGTGAGGTTGCTCTAAACAACCTTACATATGCGTGTACACTCGGGGGGACACTGCCTGCTCTGGTTGGGATGCGGAACAGTCACATAAAAAACTGCCCTGTGAAAATTGAGAAAGTTGCGAGGTATGCATAGTGTAGTAACAAGACTGCCTAGCAGTGCCTTTGCCTCAACATCCCTTAGAGGGTGTTAAACTACAGTAGGCTGTCATAGTAATAAAGTGATCTATTAACTAAAGCTGACCATACACCTAAAGATGTATTGTCCAATCTGGCTGGTTGGAACAAAAAAATCTGGTAATTTATGGGAGCAAATGACAGTTGAACCTTTGCTTCGAAATGCTGGAAAACTGGCAAAAACGGTCATTCAGATATTACCAAAGTTTTGTTCCAACCAGCTAGATTGGACAATAAAGCACTAGGTGTATGGCCAGCTTAAGCCCTGAAGGGAGCTAAAGTGGACATAAATAAAGTACCAACAAATTAGCTCCTAACTGTAATTTTGTAGGATTGGTTTGAAAATTGGCAGTTAGAAGATGATTGGTTGGTACTTTGGGGGAAATTTACTAAAGGAAATTTGTAAAAAATAGGTGTATTTGTATCCAGAAATACACTTATTTTTGACTTTTACTGTCCCAAAAATGCGGCAATTCGTATTCTTATTGATAGCACATCAATACGAATACGAATTGCCGTATTTTCGGGATAGTAAAAGTCAAAAATAAGTGTATTTCTGGATACAAATACACCTATTTTTTACAAATTTCCTTTAGTAAATTTCCCCCTTTATCTCAGTCCACTTTAGCTCTCTTCAGGTCTAATTAAAACAGACCTCAAAGCAATATGTATTAGGCAACCAAATTCCAAAAGTTATAACTGGCTTAGTAGAATAACTTAGTAGAATTTACCCCTCCACGTAAAATCCGCCACTGTGCCCTAAGTGAAGCTGTGACTGGCAAGGAACTTCCTATTGGAAGTTTGACCTGTCAGTCACCCAAGGCAGTCCCAATGGGAGGTGTTCCCTCCCTCCGGGATGCCTCTATGGGCTACTATTCATCAGTCCAAAGAATCCAGGGTCTGCGCAGTACAGAGGCTGATACAGCGCATGCACTGGTCTCTATGCCTGACATCTGCAGTGTACAGGTGCTGGGACAGTATTTCAGCTTCTACGGGCCCATAGAAGCTGGGAGTTAACACATGCACAGTACTGAGGAAACTACTGTGCATGCGCCACTCCCACAACTGTGGTGGGACCCAGCGGGGGGTTGGAAGCAGTGACCAGCAGCAGATGGGGGGTTGGCATCACAGCCAGTGGCAGCCCTCCTCCTACTCCGAGGTAGGAGTAGGAGGAGGGCTGGTAACCAACCCTGGATTTTTTGGGTAAACAGCAGATGCCACTTGATAATAGATCTGTAAATATTTAATGATAAATTAACTTCTTGGTGACACTATACAGGATTTAGGGACCAAAGCACTTGCAGGTAGACCAATAACCAAGAAGGAAGAAGCCTTCTTAAGCTGTGTACACACGGGGCGATTTTAAGCACAGTTTTCTGGCAATATGGTCGCTGAGTGACCATATTGCCAGTGATTTGTATGTGCTGTGGGCGATAAATTGCCGGGTGCGCACTTCCGTGTTCAGCCCCTGGTCGCCCTGCGGCCAGCTATTTCCCCCTGCGGCTCCCCAGGCAGAGTCTCCTTTTCATCAACGACGATCTCTGATCGCTGATGAAAACAGGACACTGAGCAATATTGTTCTGTTGTTATTTACCACTGAGCAATATATTGCACCATGTGTACACAGCTTTACATACAGTAGATTAAAAAGGGAGGGCTTTTTAAGTTGTCTAGGCAGGTCGTGCTGCACAGGCAATTGCACTACATCAGCCCTTCTGTGAAGGCATCTGATCTCCAGACCCTTCAGTCAACTTTTTTTGTTGCAAATATATTATAACAAAATTTGGACTGCACATGCGCAAAGTGCCGGGGGCAGGTGCCAGCAGCGACCAGCGCAATGTCATGATGTACCGGGCGTCGCTGTCCTCTTAAATGACAGCCGCTGCGGAGACTGGCAACACGGAGAGGGGAGCATGAGAAGCAGCGGCGGTATCGGTGAGTGACGGCCACTGCAGGAGTCAGAACTTGCAGCAGGGAGAGAAGCGTGGGAGCGACTGGAACGGCAGCTGTGAGTACCGCTTTTAATCTTATTAGGTTAGTCACACCCATGGATCCGCCCCCTTTTGTGTCATGCCTGCCGGGACCGCACCCTACTTGATGGAGCTGGCTGCCCTCTCCCAGAGAGGGCAGCTGAAAGGTCGGCAACCCTGCATTACATTGCAGTTACATGTTCTCGCCTCCCAGCTACAGGGGGGGACACACCCGTAGTGGGCTGGCTTGTGAGCCACACCCAATTAGACATTTTCTAGCCTTAATTGTAAGATGCCATGACAGCACTAGGCAAAATGTTTTGAAACAAAAGAGAAAAGAATATGTCCACGCTCAGGTTTACCCATATTAATATGAAACCAGCTGCATAGCAATATCAATGCCATATATGTATACAAAACAGAAACACATTTGTTTGCTCTCGGCGCTAACAATAAAACTGCAAATCTGTTTGTATGTAGCAAATAATGCAGAGGGGATGTGGTCATATTTTGATCAAAACATTTAATCATAATTACATGAAAGTTTGCATTTAGCAGGGTATTAATTACAGTATGCACCCAGCCTTACTGAGTTCTATCTGCAATACACTCTATTCATATTGAAGGGTATCTACTATCTCCTCTCAAATCCTAATTTTCAAAAGAGTCCAATCAAAGTTCTATTGTTAAGCTATAAAATTGTGTTTTTCATGAGTACGATGTAGCATTCTTAACAAGGTTATATTTTAAGTTTTTAAGCACAAAAAACACAATTATGCGGAGGTGTTTGGTTTCACATATTTGGTTTTTACATATAATAACACAACTAATTGTAATTTTTTTTTTGTAAATAAGTGTCATATGTACTATTTTATTACACAAATGCAATGGGGTATTTATAATGGATGCAATGTGCGAAGTGCACATGGGCCGTGCACCCATTCTTTAATATTTACCCGCCTGCAATGATGCCAGAATCACTGGGAAAATGGCCGCTGCGACATTTTTCCGGCGGTTCGTGCATGAGCAGTAGCATCTGAGTGTTCAGTGCTCAGTGCTCAGACTCTACTGCGCTAGGTGTTAAGGTGGCCATACATATACAGATCGATTGTCAGATTGGTCTGGTTGGAACAAAAACCTGGTAATATCTGAATGACATTTTGGCAGTTTTCCAGCATTTCAAAGCAAATGGTCAACTGTCATTTGCTCTCATCAATTACCAGGATTTTGTTCCAACCAGCCCAATCTGACAATCGATCTGTAGATGTATGGCCACCTTTAGGCAAGCAATGTTCCTGGCAGAAAGGAGGGGGCCCGGCCAGTAGAGGCAACAAATGGGCCTCCTCTCTTAAAGGGCCCCTGCACAAATAGATAGATAGATAGATAGATAGATAGACTCACACACAAGCATATATAAGGAGGCAACATCAATAGGAATGACAAGGAAAAATGAGAGAATGCTTTCTGAGAAACACCAGTTCTGCAAAATATAGTAACATGTTATAATTATTTTCTGTTCCAATGAGATTATATCTGCCTTTTCCAGCTAAAAATAAAACAGTGGTTCAAATGTAAAGTATTAAATATTTGTATGGTAAACATAGCTATATGTCTAGAAATTAGCACTAGGGATGATGTTTTTGGCTGGCTTTCATTTCCCAGGAAAGCTCCCAAGGGACATTAACATTTAGTCACTGGAACTAAATGGAAAATGATAAGGTAACAAACATTATTTCTGTGAATTAGTGTCACTGAAACACCCTACATAAATGAAACAAGAGATATGATTATGACAACAAACAGGGGTGTTGCAATAAAAATAAGGGGATAACATTTGAAAAAGAGCTGTGCGAGTAAAAAATAGATACATGGGTGAAAATGGGACAACAAGGATAATTTAAGCTATGGTTCTAAAGGCCCCTTTACACTTGTTCGACTTGTGGCTTAGACAAGTCGGACCCTTGAACTTCCCCAACATCTCCCTGTGAGTCCCCGCAACCATTTTGGCACTTGATATACCAATGTTTACATATGATAAATCACATGCTGCCGGGGGAGTTTAATGGAAAGATACATCTGACAGCCGCGCATAAAATGTATCTTATGTGCAGCACATCCAACCTCTGATCCAATGCACACGGGACTGCGCATGTGGTCGATTCGGATGCCAAACACATGCTATTTGGCCAAATTGCAGTAGTATATGTGGGCCTTAAGTTCCATTGTTAATTTTTTTTTTATAATACAGGTCGAGTATCCCGTATCCGAATATCCGTTATCCGAATTATTCCGAAATACGGACATTCCAGAAAGTGAAAAAAAAAATTTTTTTTGCTAAAAACTCACTGGGGACATTTGTAACAGCATCACTGGGGACATGATATGTACCTGGCACTATATATGTGCAAGACAATGATTGCTTGGCATTCAAATTCAGTGCTGAGATAGTACACACATTTTGTTTCACGTTTTGAAACCTTGTTTTTTGAACAATTAAAAATATATTTGTGTGTATTTTATGTGGTAATAAAATATATTTGTGTGTATATTATGTGTTTATACAGCATAAATGCAAGATACTTCAAAATACATCATTGAAATATTAAAATATTCCGAAATACGGAATAATCCGTTATCCAAAATTCTCCTGGTCCCGAGCATTTTGGATAAGGGATACTCAACCTGTAATAATAATAATTGCAACCCTAGCTAAACTACAATGACCTTTACATTTCCACAGATATTTCACCTAAATCTCAGATAGAGAACTAAAACCAACTTCATGTTTGCAGCAGGCTCAGTACATGCAGAAAGAAATTTACTTCTGTTTTGCAGAAGATCCATTTAACTTCTGACGAGTCAATGAACAAACGCAACTGATACCAGTTATGTTCATAGCCCAGAGCCCCCATGACTGAATTACCATTTTATTTTATAAGCATTATCAATTAAAAAAATTCTGCTTATTTACTGTATTGTGACACTTGTAAGAAACATCCAACAGGTAAGGAAAAAGCAGCAGGTTTTTATACAGTACCTCTTCTCACATGGTAGCAACTAAGCTACAGTATACTGTAGGTCTTTTTTCTCCTTCTACCTCTTAGTACAACACTGCTCCTAAACATGTCACGGAAACGGCAGTCTGAAGAATAAACTACTTTTTTTAATCCAAAGCAGAAGCCAACACATATTTCCCAGCTGCCTTAGCAGCATCAGTTCATATTATTTTATCTGAATTATTTTCTTTTAAAAATTCGGTATGTTGCGCTGCTTTGGTTTAAAAATCTTTAATGAATTTGCAATAGTATCCAACTAACCTGAGCAAGGTTCTAAGTTGTGTTTTCTTTACTGGTTTGGTCCATGAAGATATAGCCTCCACTTTATTCATTTGGGGATTTACCTGTTCATGGCCAACTACATATCCAAAGTATTTAGCCTCTGACATAAAGATGGTGCATTTATCAGGGTTGGCAGTAAACCCATGTGTCTGGAGAAAGGAAAGAATGACCTTCACCTTTGAGAGGTGTGACTCACAGTCTTTACTAAAAATCACAATGTCATCTAAGTATGCAGCTCCATACTCTGGATAAGGCTTAATCATTGCTCTTTGAAAAGTTAAAGGAGCCCCATGAAAACCAAAAGGTAACACTCATTACTAAAACAATATCCTGACATTCAAATGGCCATTCTAGACTCTTAGTTGAATCGAGTGTAGTCAATATTGACTTTTGGCTTACTTCTCCACCAATTGAACAACTCAAAGCATATGACAGACGGTGAACTGAGAAACTGTATTCAATTGCCTAAAGTCATTAAAGAATCTCCGAGCTTCCAACCACTTAACTATTCTTCAATTGGTACAAGCCTTTCTACAGTTTTTATTATGAAACCTGAGTTATGTGTAATACTAATCTTGCCAGGGTTTTAGCATGATAATCATGTTCTATCTTCCTGGTGTACCTTGTATTTGACTGGCCTTACCACTTAAATAAACTTGTATTGTTTATGCCAAAAGGCATACGATTTACTTTCTGCTGTTGGAACAAGAATTGATACCTTGTTTTAATGACTGAACTACTGCAGTTATGTCATAGTTGTGTTTTCAGCACTGCTGAGCTTGGTCCATATGCCACTTTTTAAAAGGGACTTATTTATCTTAAATGGTTATACAGGTGTGGTACAAACTGCCCAACATAAGGTTCCTGGTCAGGTTGTTGATCCCATTCCTTTTCAACAGGTCTAGAACCTGGAGCTGTCTCCCATACAAGAGTAAAAGATTGAGGCAATTCTTGCAATGCAATTTTGCAAACACAGATCCCAATCCAGACCATCTTGAATTACATCTAATCATTTGTTTGTGTTTGACCCGCTCTACCAATCCATTGGTTTGTGGGTGGTACACCAAACTCGCTATCCTTTGTACCCCTAATAATTGACACAGGTCTTTCATCAATTTGGACATAGAGGAAGTTCCCTGATCAGTTAAAATCTTGTTAGGTATACATAGAACAGATGCTACAGGTATATCAAGGCAACTATGGTTACTAGTCATAGTACATGTCCATTAAACATCACTGGAAATTGTACCCAGGAATATTCTTCCATAGCCCCATGTACACAGAGAACCTTCACAGTAGGTAATGCTCCTTTTGGCACTAACTTTCTGTACGCAAATGTCAGTTTACTCCCAGTATTACCCAGAGCCCAGGTTTCACAGCCTTTTATTTGTATTTCCACTCCGAACAAAGTTGACTTCCTAAGTAAGGGAAGTGTTCTTAACCCATGGATCGCGCAATGGGAAAAATAGCCAGACCAGCCATTAACATGTGCACATTAGGTTAAGAACACTTTGGACAATTGCAACAAACACACATCGTTTTCACTACAGTTTATGCCAGTACCTAGGTGTGGGGTCCAGGTATAAGTTCTGGGTCCTGTTCAGGCATTTTTGTTATCTTTCCCAGTGTGATGTAACACTCAATGACTATAGCTAAGCCTTCGAAGGTCTGTGGGTACGCCTGAAGTGCCCGCCCAGTGCAGTACTTGTATACATGGCTACTGTCACTAGGTGGACTGTATTCACTTCAGACTTCAATTCTGGCCAACTCTGCTAACTGGAGTTGAGGTGTTTCTGATGGGGTAAACTGCCAGTCGTGGAATATTTGAGCATTCCTAGGCCCTGTCACCACTATCTTAGCAAGTATAGTGACTTCTATTTGGGTATATGAAGCAACTTGCTGTTCAGGCACGGCAGTGTAAGTTTTTTTAACTGCTACCGTAAAATATGGTGTTAACCTGCTGACCCATGCCTATGCACACCAACCTAACCTCTTCACTATTGTCTCAAATGTGTACAAAAACTCCTCAATGTCTTGACCCACTTCCATTATCAGGACAAACTCATCCTGCATCATTTTATGTGCTTGTATTTTGGATTATATCATCTGTATTTGAGCTTGCAAATAAAAAAAGAAAAACTATTTTTCCTTTGGTCAGTTCACCCTACTCACCCAGCTACTGTTGTACTCTCCCTGGCAGTTCCCTGTCTGCTTGAATAAAGCAATGAAAGACTATTTTTCCTTTGGTCAGTTCACCCTACTCACCCAGCTACTGTTTACTCTCCCTGGCAGCTCCCCATCTGCTTGAATAAAGCAATGAAGTGGGGTTTCACCTTCAACCACAGCTGATGTACACAAGAACAGTGGATCTTCCTCATCCTGGCACCCTGATACCAAACCCACTCCCACACAGCCTATTGGTGCTTACTAGTATGGTTGGTGTAATGGTTAGCATTACTGCCTCACAGCACTGAGGTTATGAATTCTATTCCCACCATGGCCCTAACTGTGTGGAGTTTGTATATTCTCCCTGTTCTTGCGTAGGTTTCCTCTAGGTACTCCAGTTTCCTCCCACAATCCAAAAATATACTGTTAGGTTAATTGACTTCCAACAAATTAACTCTAGAATGTCTGTGTGTGCGTGTACATGTGGTATGGAATATAGATTGTAAGCTCCACTGGGGCAGGGACTGATGTGATTGTTTAAATAATCTCCGTAAAGCGCTACAGAATATGTGTGCGCTATATAAGAAACTGTTAATAAATAAATAATTCCTGGCTGATGATCTCAGCCAGCTACAAAACCTGGACCAGACCTGTCGTACACCCTACACCCAGTTAACCAGGTGGTGTATATGTCACAAATACACCTGAAAACCATTATTATTATTATTATTATTATTATTATTATTATTAATAATAATAATAATAATAATAATAATAATAATAGTAATACTAATAATTTGAAATTGCAAAAGAGTGAATTTTTAAAACTTGTAACTACTGTAATTGTGTAATTATTCTGGCCTTAGCAAAGATTATTTTTCCATATAGGGCCTAATTTATGTTCCGCAATGGCCAATGCTCACTCAACAGATTATATGCTGTAATCACATGTGCCAAGGTGCCACTGTGATCATAGGCGAATCTAGGGGGTGGTCCGGGGGTGCACAGGACCACCCATTAGCCCATTTTGTAGCTGAGGGCTGGGGCTTTCCAACGAGCCCAGCCCCGTGTCTCTAGCCCCCTGGGAACCAGAGATACTGCCAGGCAAAGCTGGAACGTTTTCCCTATAGGATAACATGGGACCCGCTAATTCCGACGGCTGCCAGTTCCCCCTTCGGCATCACTGAAGCTCGAGGTTGATCTCAGTCTAACCCAAATCGCTGGGCCTTCAATCTGATACCAGGCTGGATTCATATGGGTTAATTGGTTCCAGGGATATTGAGGTTAAACCTTTTTTTTTTTTTCATTTCTTAAATGTAATTTCATGACTGTTTATGTTCTTTGAGGGCAGTCTTCTCTGGAACCAAACAGCCCAGTTTCACAGGACCAAAATCATTTAAAGCCAACTCAAAAGTTCTTCAATATGATACTGGTGTCATGTAAATGGGAGAGTTGGTTCCAAAGATATAGCTGGTTGGTTAAAGAGGGGTAGGGAGAGGGGAGTGGTTTTCTCTCCCCTCACACCAGAAAATGCAGGGACTAGGCTGGTGTACAAGGGGTCGGCCTGGGAATATCCCTGCATGATCCTGGGACCATATTCCCGGGTAAATCCCTGCATTTTCTGTTGTGAAAGGGGTATTATTTCAAATAGCCGTGACCTGCAGTGCTCTGAATACAGCCGGGCAGCCCCCTGCTCTCTGCCCAGCTGTCAATGACTATCACCCCTGCAGCTTCTGCTCCAATTCTTCTACCCGCTTTCACCTCAGCCCGCCCCCCCTTTAATCATGTTGTGCCGGCGCCCGGCGTGCTCCCCCGACGTCACACACAACAACAGCGCGCACAATATTTCAAATGTCCACTCGGCTAGAGGAAACACCAGGAGGGGAGTGGGAGCGTGCTCTGCACTGCATTCTGCTCTGCTCTGCTCCTTTTCCCATAGAAGCAGCTGCACCGCTCTCCATCTCTCCCTGCAGCATCAGCGAAGGCTCATATAAAAATTTACAGTAAGTGGCACTTTTGGGGGCATTGCTTAAGGGACGCTACAAGTGGCGGTATGTGGGGCATTACGCATAATGTGTGGCTTAATGTGTAAGGGGCATTACGGTGTGCAGCATCATGTGTAAGGGGCATTATGTGTGCAGCATCATGCGTAAGGGGCATTATGTGTGCATCATCATATGTAAGGGGCATTATGTGTGCAGCATCATGTGTAATGGGTACTATGGTGCGCGGCATCATGTGTAATGGGTACTATGGTATGCGGCATCATGTGTAATGGGTACTATGGTGTGCGGCATCATGTGTAATGGGTACTGTGGTGCGCGGTACCATGTGTAATGGGTACTATGGTGCCATCAAGCAAGAACCCCTTAGCAATGAGCACGTAGGTAAGCAGCACTTATGTGGCAAATATGTAATGGGCATTACGGTTTGTTATATAGTATGTAATGGGCATCATGATGTTTGGCACAATGTGTAATGGGCATTATGGTGTGTGGCCTTATGTGTAATTGGCATTACGGCGTGTGGCTTTATGTGTAATGGGTATTACTGTGTATGGTCTAAAGTGTAATACCACACCCCTTTTTGTGATGCCACGCCTCCTTCCCATGAGGCCACACCCCCTTTTTGATGCGCGGCTGCGCCGCGCAAAGGTCCCCCTTCTGTTATGTCTAGATCTGGGACCACCCATTGCCATAATTCTAGATTCGCCTATGACTGTGATCCCACCTGATCCCACCTGTAGTAAGGATATTATGAAAAAGATATTGACAGGAAGTGATTGTTTTGGAGGTGTTAATAGTGAGTTAACATGGGTGTGGAACATTAGGTGACAGTGTCTAGATCTACAGTCAAAAGGACAACCATTATTGGTTGACAGGCAGAAGGTCAACAAAAGAAAGGGGCCGACATGCATTAGGTTGACATGGTGAAATGGTGGACACAAGCAAAAGGTCGACATGAAAACGGTCGACATGGGAAAAGGGTAAACTTGAAAGTTTCATATTTTTGTATGTCTATGTCGACATGGACAGCATATTAGTGTATCGCATCCCCTCTCATGGCTCGCTGCATTCCTCTTGTTTTTGCATGGTGCCTCGCTGTACTCAGCACATTATTATATTCTCCCTCTATGCTAATCGGATGGTAAAGTAGGAACAACAATAAAAACATAAAAATGCATGTCAACCTTTTCCAAGTTGACATTTTGCTTGTGTCAACCTTTTGCCCATGTCGATCTAATGCATGTTGACATTTTTCATGTGTCGACCTTCTGCCTGTGGACCAATAGTGGTTGAACTTTTGACTGTTGACCTAATCCTGTTCTCAGGGAGTGGTGGCAATAACGGCGGAGTGTCAATGCCTTTTTCAATTTTCAGACGTCACCATACAGAACGCTTTCATTTGGATAAGTTTTGCACCATCCAGTCTTGTACTACCTATAAAAATGCAGCGGTGTTGGGAATAATTAATGATAGGTATTTTGCACCCTTATTTATCCCCTTAGATCAGGGGTGGGGAACCTTTTTTGTGCCAAGGGCCAATTGTATGGTGGAAAAATCCTTCGGGGGCCATATGTAAAAATTTCTCTTACAAATTGTCCTGTTGCAGCCGTCCCACGCTCCGGCGGCTGCAGCTGAATAGGACTGACAGTCTCTGGCTGCTGTTAATAAAGAGGAATCTCGCAAGAACTACTGACCTCTCACAAGAAGTCCTCTGTACTTGACTCCCGGCAAAGCCACCGGGTGGGTAGAAGGGCCACTCAGACCGGCTTCGGGGGCCGCATATGGCCCCCGGGCCTGAGGTTCCCCACCACTGCCTTAGATTATCATCTGTCACCTTGTTTCCACCCGCTGTGCCAAAACCCTTTTACTAATGTATGTTGCATAAGAATAGAGCAACAATGGTGAATAGTATATCTAGAATAAAATCAAATGAATAATATGTCATTTTATATTTATAAAGAAAAAAAAGGGATATATTTCATAAACTGCATATGCAGTGCGATATTAATTCGGCTGTATTTAGATGATCCTATATTCATCTGTAGCATCATTTCTCGGATATTCAAAGCAGTTTTATGGTGCATGCTCTCCTAATTCTACAGACTAAGCGGAAAATATTTTCAGATCATGGCAGCTTGCTGGTGAGCATTGTTTGGGTTGGCAGACAGCACCTGTTGAGAGTCCAAGCTGTGCTGTCAGGCGCTCTGTCAGTCTCCTACATTTGTTGCCTTACTGTAACTATTCTGTCCAGTAGGAAGCAGTGATTGCAGCAGTAAGGACTGCAGACTGATTGATGAGAAGCCATATAAAAATAGCTAGTGTAGAAGTCTAAAAATGCCGAAACAAGCAGTTCCAGTACAATGTGTTCCATGCACTCATACGTCAGGTCTTACAATGCGCCACACACTACTCTAGTGTTCTGTAGAAACCTTCCTGTGATCAGCAGCTACTGCATTGGGTGACTGTTTGATCATGTAACGGTGACTATGATTATATGCTGTTACTCCTTAATTTCAGGGAAATCTAGCTGTCTATTATGTGTACAAAGAGGGTCTCATTATGCATACCACAAAGTAACCTACAGGAAAATGTACAGTTATACTTTTGCAAAAAACAAAAAAAAAATGGTAAAAGGTAAATATAAACTTTACGTATTTTACTACTTGATATTTTTTATGTCCTTTTTTTTGTTCAAAATGTAACTATGGATTTTATTATATACTTTAAATCACATGCACATGCTATTCCATTACATTAGAAAGGAAGTTTGGTCCATAATGAATGTCATTTGATTCAGTTTACCGCACTATTGCTGATACTGAGCCAAAACTCTTGAATTCATTGCTTTAGAATCTTAATTTTTTTTTAGAAAAGTGATTTGTAGGTCCAAATATTTTATTCCATGATTTCCAGGCATTGGTACAACAGTTGCTAAAAAAAAAAATTACATTTTAAGGATAAACTGACCTTGCTGGAAATCATGTTGGTGCTGACAAATCACAGGCTATTATATTTACACATTTAAGGTTCCGGGATAAAGGGTCAAACATGTTTAGGTTGACAATACCATGATCGACCACTAGTGGTTGATGGCATCTAGTTAGACATCTAAACTTGGTTCATCACCTTTAGATAAACAGCGATGTAAAAGTGGTAGATTCTCCAGGAGCCAGCTGCTACCCACTGGACCATTTACCAAATGATGTGGGTGGTCTGGTTGGCCGATGACATGATGTGCACTGATTTGTGTAATCGTAGCAGCACCAGAAGAGTACAATGCTTGTAATCTCTTCTATGCCATGAATTGCCACTGAACCCCTAAGTTGTGACTTGCCCCCTGCACCACCCATTGCTGCACTATTTTGGCTGTCATCTCCCAGAGCAGCAGCCAGAAAGCCATCAACAATGGGGTATCCTGGTATCTGCCCCTCCTCTGTATGTCTACATTATATAAACATAGTTGTTCAGTGCTCTGCATGAGAAAGAGAATTATCAGGCCTCCAAGCTTTATTCTCTCTCCTACAACCATAGTTGGCACTAGGCTTCCCAATACAATTTTCCAAAATCCCAGGAGTGGGAAAAACAAGAATTCAGACCGTATCTTCTAGCACATCTACCCTCCTATTCACCTTTATATGACTGGGACAAGCCTGAAGGTAGGACACGGCTGGCGAGGCGTGAGTGGCTGGAACAGAGGTCATAGTTACAGACGGGAGCAGATGTATTAAGACTAGTGAAGTGATAAAGTGGAAGGTAAAAATGCAGCAGCCAGTTAGCTCCTAACTGACATTTTGTTAAACTCAGCCTTTAACTTAACACTTGGGAGATGATTGGCTGGTGATCCACTTTATCACTTCACCAGTCTTAATACATCTGCCCCTTGGACTTGTACCCTGGAGAGGTTTAAATAGGTGGTTCTAGGATCAGATAGGCTGCAGTGATCATGTGGAGCAATGCAGGTACTGGATTGGAGCAGAAGCAATAACATTATAAGAATAAATATAGCTGTGCCTGGCGAATAGCTGAGATTGTGTGGATTAGGGGCTGGGCTTTGAGAGTCAGCCTTGTCCCCGCCCCCTGAAGAGGAAGTTTGGTTGTCCTCTCCAGGACACTCCAGGAAGAAGAGGCTGATTGACGGTCTTATTGGCGTGCAGCAGCGGACTCCATCCCCTAGTTCCGGACTGGTATATGGACCTGTGACTGGGTCTGCCGGATCCACCTGACTGTTAGCAGCTTTGCCTGTGGGTTTGTTACCTATGCTGTTTTTAAAGTCTACTCTTTGTAAGTGCGGACTTATATTAAATTCTTTTTTTTAACCAAGGATATTTTGCACTACAGTATGTTATCCCTTTATTCCACCCACTCACATGTATTGTGAGATTTGGTGGTTATCATTTCAGGTTACAAATCCTGTCTAGTGAACTCTCCAATTAAGGAACCAGTTGGAAACAAATGGTGATATCTGCTTGTATTTATTCCACTGCTTTGTGAGGTTATACACTGAGCGCTGTGTGTAAAACACCTTTCTTTGTATCTATTGTATCTCTATTGGGGTATTCTCTGGATGTTATGCCCTTGGGTGCAATCACACTAGCCGCACTCTGTTTTAATTGCGCACTATTGATGGTACGCCCCCTGAGATGGTCGCTGATGAAAATGACACTATGCCAGGAGAAGAGGCAGGGGAAGTCGTTGGTCGGAGGAGCATGCTCCTCCAACCAGCGACCATTAGGGGCTGAAAAGGGGAGCGCGCACCAATCCAATCGCTGGCAATATACCAGCGATTTTTGCCCGTGTGTACACAGCTTAAGAACTGAAAGTGGTTTGCACACATTTAAATTAAATGTGCAGCTACTCTCTCTGGTGCGACTAACCATTCAGAACCACAGACACAAACACAGCGCATTTAGTAGGAAAATCTGTGGTCACTGGGCATGTGCAGCAAGTCTATTGCATCCTTTAAATGAAAAGTAGTGGCCACTGGCCAGGCTGTGGGGAAGGGGGGTTTCCAGGTAGCGGAACACCTTACCTTGTGTTTGCACACAGTGTGCAACATGACACTGTGAAAACTGTTATCGTGCTTTGGTAAACTGGTAAATATATAGTTATTTTACAATAAAGGCTTATTTACAATAAATGTGTGTTTGTCATCAAGGTATTAAAAACTGTCTTATATTCCAGCTTTACTTACCAATATACAAGAAAATCCAGTCACTTGGGCAAAGTTCTGGGTCACTGGAGAAATGCGTATGGCCACATTTGATTGGCCATAGCAACAGTGTGTGCAGATAGTACCAGTGGCACAGCGAGGTGGGGGAAGGCACTAATTACCTGGGCCCTAGCCTGATGGAGGGACCTGGCAAGGGTACAGGTCCCCCACTGCCCCCCACCCTTACCCAACAGCTATTCTCCTTAAACCAGTCACTGCTGTGTGCTGGGCTACATTGTGGCAAGAGAGACTGCTGCTGTTGAGCAGCAGCAAACCCCTCTGCCTTTAAGGCTCGTGTAGCAGTCACACTGATTGTTCCCCTCCTGGATTTACCCCTGGTTGAGGGGTTCAGTGCACCCGACACCTCGACAGCACCCAACACTCCTTTTTGCCACACTAGATTTATTTTCTAAAGGGACATGACCAAGCCTCCCCACAATGATGCATCCTGGAAAACTATCTGGGCCCAGCCAGGCTCTCTTCAGTCCTGGATAGCACTGTTGGTCGGTTGGATGATGATTGCCCATACTTCCTACCAGGCCTAATTCAGCATTGAGTCAGAGAGAAAGCAGTTGCCTGCAATGAATAAGTCACTGTCCAGACAGAAAAACCGTCCCTTACCAAATAGTGAATGCATTGCAAATAGTGAACCATCAAACAGCCTTTTCCATCTGCTCCAGCCTAGGACTTTCACTAATCTGCTCAAGAAGTAGGCTGGAAGTAGTCATCACTGACGTCAGAGACCCACCTGGGCATGCCTGCGGTTTCACACCCAGAAAACGCAATGTTTCCTCCCCTAAATGCCAGATTCTTGTCAATCAAACTGCAACTACTCTGCAACTTCTATGTGTATGGATTTTTATTTGCTAATTGCCGCAACGCATGTGTATTTTGCGAATGCTGTGCGCACACAGTTGTTCCATAATTGAATGACTTGTAAAATTCTCTTATTAGCAATCCAGGAAGCACTTTTTTAACAATGTCCCTCTTAAGTGTTTTGATGTATAAAGCAATTATATTTTTTTGTAATAATTACATTTATCAGAATCCTTCTAAACATAGGGCATAAGAGGGTTCAGATGTTAATCAAGAGCCTGTCAAAGTTCTTTCTTTTCAAACGTTCCTATAATTTTCTTTAATAGATACATCTTTCCACTCTTCTTCAGGGACAAAAAAGAGTGTACTTTGTGCTCCTTGCTTACAGGAAGTCACATTTCTTTCATTCGCCAATAATTAGTGTTCCAGAGGCAGAAAAATACAGGCTCTTCAACACACTGCCCTATGATCTAGCAGTTGTAAGTACTAATTAGGGGTTCCCACTTAGTAATTATTCTCAGTGCTAACGTATACAGCATTAAACTCTAATTCTAACATGGCAATATAATTATATATAAACTAATAATTGCACATGCTCAGTATTTAGAGAGAGCGAGGGCTGCCTAGGCATGAGGGAATATAAGAGTCGGTGCAGTTTGAGATGGTATGACAAAGATAGAAATCAGAGTGTCACTTACCCATAGAAGTGCAGTGTAGATGGGGTAGCCAATCAGGTGTAGAAGGGGTGGTAGCTTAGGTGGAGGTATATAAGAGGTAGTCAGGTGATCCATCTTCCTCTTGAGTCTGGATTTTCAGGATCAAAGGGCGCATCTGAAGGAGAGATAATTCAAAAGTTAAGTGCTAAATTGGTCAATAGCTCATATTCCCCTCCTCCCAGGAGCTATGCGCCGCTCCCTTAGATCACTCCCCCCCCCGCTGGTTTTGCCAAGTCTGCCCGGCCATCAGCTATGCGCCGCTCCCGTAGATCACACCCCCCCCACCCCCGCTGGTTTGCCGAGTCTGCCCGGCCACTGTCTGCAGCAGCGGCACAAGGTGGCGGCAGACAGGCACAGCGGACTACGGGGACAACTACCTATAGCCCTTTGCGAGCACCGCAACAAGTGGGCTCTCCCAGCACTCCCTCTCCCCCTCCAGCGGCGGGCAGATCACCGCCCGGCGCGCCGCTGGACCTGTCTGCGTCCTCTCGTGCGGCGCATGCGCCGAGCGGGGCGCGGGGGGTGCACACGGTTGCACAGTCCCCCGTCCCCGCGCCTCCGCCCGGCTCACCCGGCTTCTCTGGGGAGCCTTCCGGCGCTAGTGCGACTACTGCTCCCCACCCCAGTCCTCTTTTGGGTGCTATAAAAACGTGCCCGATCGGCAGCAGGGGGGTCACATGAGCCGCCCAGGAGTTCAACTCCAGCGGCGGGCCCCCAGGCCAAAACACCAGGCGGGGGGTCAGGCATCCCTGTCGTACAGGGAGGGGCCAGGTCACCCAGGTATGAGGGCGGCCTGGATCCCCTCCAAGGCATCCTGGCAGCAGGCCATGGAGCTCTGGCTCCCTCTGCTGGCAGCTTTGCTTCCCTGCCATCACAGGGCCCTATTAGCCTGCACATAGGGGGTTACCTGCCTAGCCAGGGCACCCCCGCTACCCACAGGCCCCTGGGTCCATCAGGACACCGCACCTCCCACAACGCCCCCCCCTCCGGGGTCAAGCAGGTTTCCTCGTTTGGGGGGTCGGGTACCCGGTCATGGCGCTGCCAGTGCCATAAGCCCATGGCGGGGGCTCCCATTTATTATCAATCTCACAATTTACACCCCGTCAGGGCAGGGGGCACCATGTGCATCGCCACAAGGCAGCACGCCCGCACAGGTAACCCATCTGGGTATTACCCAAGTTCCGGGCCCATTTCCTTGCCCCGGACCTTCAGACCCAATACCCGTCCCGACGGCACTTCGGGCACATCTACTCACCCGTCCCAGTCAGTGGTTTTCCGTGCGGGGCGGTTTCACGGCCCTTACGGCCGAGATTGGGCAGGCCTTGGGCAGCATGCATGGTGAAATGGTTAGTATTACTGCCTCACAGCACTGAGGTTAGTGGTTCCATTCCCACCATGGCCCTAACTGTGTATAGTTTGTATATTCTCCCCAGGCTTAAGCGGGTTTCCCTGGGCATTCCGTCCAGCCACACCCGGCTCCCACCAGTCAGGCGGGTATCCACGCCCAGCCCTCAGGCCCCTTCTAGCAGAGTTGGCTATGGTGCTACATCCGCCCCCTCACAATTTCAGGGTGGGGTTGTGTTTTGCACTGGTCATGAGTGAGTCGCTAACCACTTTGCATGCTTCTTTCGAGGTCTCATCAGTTCCCCGGCGGGCAGCCGCGGACGTGGACCATCATTCTGGATAGAACATCACGCAGGCAACTGCAGCTACAGCGGGGACGCAGCATGAGGCCGGGTCTCTGGATGCTGTCGACCTTCCGGGTGATGGTGAGCATGATGAGTATGATACCTCTGAATATTCTGCGGGCCATTCCTCCGCCGCTGCGAGGAGTCAGGAACCATTAGACCCCCCGCAGGTTGCCAGGCTAGTAGCGCGCGCAGTTGCACAGCAAGCAGGGGCGGGGGGAAGCGGGCTAGCAAGTCTAAACCCGTCGCTGAGTCCCAGCTTTCCTCTGACATGGTCCATCGCAGCAACACTGCAGGGTCCAGGGGTCTTCATAAAGGCACAAAGGGAAAAATAGCCAAAGGGAGTTCGGGGATGTTTTCACGTTAACTTATTGCGGCAGGGCCAAGAAATCGGCCGGTGCCGGTGAAAGCTTGTATCTGAGTTTTCACCTCTGGGTTAAGTGTTTCCATCTGGCTAATTTTGACCCTAGACCCAAAAAGCGCAACAACGTTCAGCGGTACATGTCCTTGTGCACAAGTTTTTTTTTCTAGCTTACAAGGTCACGGCTCGGAGGGATCAGGACGATAAATTTAGTCTGACCCACGCCGGCGCACGGGTTACGGCCGAGGGCCTTAAGCAGGTCAGGATAGGGTGGCGGGCCATGGGTAAAGGCCACGCTGCTTATGAGTCCCATCCCGAGAAGCCAGTTTCCCCCTGGCAAGAAGGGTACAAGCCAGCCGCTAAAGGCAAATGCTTTGCCTTCAACGATGCAGAGTGTAATAGAGGCGGCAAATGCCTTTTCGCCACGAATGCTGTAATTGGGGGCCAGTCACCCAGATAGGACCTGGAAAGCCACCCCACTGGCGACGCCAGCACCAGCTCTAAGTAAGGCGACATCTTCATAGTCCTGTTCCAGCCGGAACCCCGTATACATGCCTTCACTAACAGGGAAGAGGCCCTGTTGTTGTTCAAGGTTTAGTTACGGTTTAGTTTTCCCATCCCCGGCCACGTCAAGGCAGCGCCACGCAGGAATTGGAAATCAGTGGTGTATGCCCCCGAGGTGAGACGCGAGGTGTGAGCCTAGGCAGCGCTAGGCAGAGTAGTTGGCCCGTGCACGGCTGACCCATGGCCCAGCACGTGTTATTCACCCTTCAGGAGTAGTACCCAAGAAGGCTTCGGGTAAATACCGGTTAAGCCAGCACCTGTCTCACCCTCATGGGGCATCCACTAACTATGCTAGTACTGATGAAGTTGCTAGTGCGTTATCAGCTGTTTATAAAGTACCCGGTTGGTCCACAATATTTTGGCGCTATGCACTTAGGGCCAAGTGGGACATGGGTTCCGTTCCTGCCTCCTCCCGTGACACCCTAACTTAGGGGTGCCAGTGGCCGACGCCAGGACCAAGGGCCCACCGTGCGTCATGTCTTGCTCAGTGATTGGCCCTGCAGACTGCGGCCGTAGCCTAGCCGGCTGACAGAGTCTACTGGTTGCGGGTCCCTATCCAGGGCGTCCGGACCATCAGGAGGGCCAATCTAAGGCAGGTCCAGTCATTACTGGGGGGTCCCTTAGCCTGGAGTGCGGGGCCGCCCCCCAGGGGCGGAGGTTTTTGCCACAAGCGAGAAGGGGCTACAGCGGGGACTAAGGTTCCCCAGCCATGGTTAGGCTGTCCCGGGAGACACGCTATGACCTGGTCGGCTGGTCTCCATTGCTGGTGGACGTTAATGGGGTACTGTTTTAGACCGCAGAGCCTTCGCATACGGCCAGGCTTCAGTAGTACGCAGACCTCGGGTTACGGGGCATTGTTTCAGGGCGAATGGCGCGCAGCACCATGGCCTCAATCATGGATTGGGAGTGGTTTCACGGCCGTTTTTCTGCTATTCGAGTTCTTTCCCATCATTGTAGCGGTGGGACGGTGGGCTCATAGATTGGCAGGCCAGATGGTAGGTTATGGTGACATAACCTAGGAGGGGTGCATAACACTAACAACCAGGCACCCCCTTTTTCACCCCTTACACCGCGTGTGCTCGGACGTCTGGTATTATGCTGCTTGCAGGGCAACATGCATTTTATGGCGCAGCACGTTACAGGTGTGTCAACGGCATAGCCGATGCTCTGTCGCGGTTCTAATTTGCAAAGTTTCGCGAGTTGGTACCGAGCGCTGCGCCCCTTTGGCTCACTTCTCCATGTCTTGTAAGGCAGATCATAGAGCAGACATGAGAGGATTACCTTGCCATCCCGGGCCCCCTCCACCAGCAGGGCATGTGCAGCCACGCTGCAGGACTGGGCGTCCTTTTTAGGAGTCCCCGGGGAACAGCGTAAGTAGGTTGATGACCATCTCTGTTTCGTGCGCGGGCATTATAGCGCGGGACTGTCATTCTGCCATGGCTGCGGCATCAGCCGAGATATATTCCGTGCTAAGTTACGCGGAGAACGGGGCCCCACCAGAGCCTTTGCGCCAGCGAGGGTTTTGATTTGCGGGCGTGAGTGCATACAATGACAGCGTATTCCCGCAAGTCCAGCGAGCGTAGACATGGTGGGAATTGTAGCCTGTGTTCAGGGTACAGCGGAGAGCGCGTAAGAGATGTCGCTCTTTCGAGTGGCGTTCTCTCTTGCGTTCTTTAGGGACTTCAGGGTCAGCGAGCTGGTTGCGGCCAGCAAGAATGCCACTGATTTAGGTGCGGTTCGAAGACATGGTCTTCCAGGACGGTTCGTCCTTTGTGTGCTCCGCCGGTCTGAGACCGATCAGTTGGGCAGAGGTCGCTGGCATCCTTTAAGTCCCAGCGGGAAAGGGGGTCTGCGCCGTGCGGCTGGCCACGGCATATCTGCCTTTGAGGCCTGCCGCTACGGCCCAGTTCCTCGCACATGCTGATACATGGCCGTGACGCGCTTTCAATTCACTGCTGTGTTTAAGCGCTGTGTGGCTGCGTTGGGTTTGGAGGTCGCCGATTACGGGACGCATTCGTTCCGTATTGGTGCGGCCACCAACACAGCAGCGGAGGGCCTTCCAGTGAATGCCATTCAGCAACTCGGCCGCTGGAAGTCCTCCGCTTATAAATCTTATATACGTCTAGATAAGGTTTAGCACGCGCCTTCGGCGCTGGATCCGAAAACTATGTTTACAATCGGTTTTGTAACGGCAGCGTTACGGAATCGACGGTGTGAAGGGAATTTTTTACTTTTTCCTCCGATAGTGGGCTGATTACAATTGGCTTCCCCCCCCCTCAAGTCCACCGGAGGTTTTTTAAGGTTTTCCCCTTCACTTGGATTCTAGTGTACTAATTCATGTTGTGCATTATATGTCTAACCCTACGTTGTGCATTATACAGTTTAAGTTTGAATGCTAACCGGTTAGGGTTTTCTTTTTCAGCCCTTCTCCCCCCCTTCAACGACTCATGCCACTGTCTGGTTCGTCGGGCATTCATACATTTTATGGGCATCCAATCATCAGTTAGCTGTCAGGGCCCGGGCAGAGCTAGGGGCGAAGGCAGTACATTGGTTCGGTGTCAGGGGTCTCCGGTGGAATGGTCTTTTACCATTATTGTCAGATACAGAGCGTCGCTGGGGTCGCCCGGATGTTTTGTTTTGGTGATACACCTAGTAGGTAACGACTTAAGCCGGGGAACCAGCATAGGCCTTATTTTGAGGATCGAGGCTGATCTTAAGACTCTGGTAGGCCTTTGGCCTGGATTGCGGATATTTTGGTCCGACATAGTGCCTCGTTTCAACTGGAGGGGCTGCTGGAACCCCAAGTCATTAGAGAAGATCAGACGCAAGGTCAACTTTGCGGTCTCCAAAGCGGTCACGTCCATGGGAGGCACAGCGGTTAGACACCCCTCTTTAGCACTGGAGACCCCATCCTTCTACAGAAGTGATGGTGTACATTTGTCGGAATCAGGCATGGCCGTTCTACTTCAGGACTTGTTCAGTTGTTGCAGATAGGGGATTAGGTTTGTGTTACTCTGGTTGACTTAGTTATTGATTGGTTTGGCGGGCTTGGGTTCTACAGTAATTGTCTTTAAGTGGCAATTTTTGAACCCAGCTGTGGCGGGAGGGCGCTCTCGATCAGCAGTCCAGTTTGAAGTACAGGTGGTCACTGTGAGGTATTGCCACCCTCTGCCAGGAAGGCTGGTGAGTTCTGCCCCCGAGGGGGGACGCAGGACACTTTTAGAACTGTCCTCATTAGGCCCTAGGAGGGGCGGCAAGACAGTCACAGCGCAGGCTGGCTTTGAATTCAATGGGGGCGGTTCCTCGCCCTAGTTACAAGTTGGGGCGTTGTAGTCGCCGCCATTGCTAACGTTTATGACTGGCTGGTCGTCAAGCGCTCTCTAGGCCATCCCTTTCAATAGGGTCATACCACAATAAATACCCTTTACCTTTTTAAACTTATGCAGTGGTTGTCCGTGTCGTTATTTCAGGTCACGTGTCCGTGTGAGTTATTTCAGGTCATGTGTCCGTGTGATTTACTGCTAGGGGTAATCAAGGTTTAAGTTGAAAGAAAAGGTTCATCTCAATAATGCATTAGACGCCTTAGAGAGAGCGAGGGCTGCCTAGGCATGAGGGAATATAAGAGTCGGTGCAGTTTGAGATGGTATGACAAAGATAGAAATCAGAGTGTCACTTACCCATAGAAGTGCAGTGTAGATGGGGTAGCCAATCAGGTGTAGAAGGGGTGGTAGCTTAGGTGGAGGTATATAAGAGGTAGTCAGGTGATCCATCTTCCTCTTGAGTCTGGATTCCCACCCTCCCTCCCTTGTGCTAACCTACCACATGGCCTTTCGGCCGTCACCCAAATTTGGCTCTCATCAATTTTAATATTAATTGGCGGGAGGGCGCTCTCGATCAGCAGTCCAGTTTGAAGTACAGGTGGTCACTGTGAGGTATTGCCACCCTCTGCCAGGAAGGCTGGTGAGTTCTGCCCCCGAGGGGGGACGCAGGACACTTTTAGAACTGTCCTCATTAGGCCCTAGGAGGGGCGGCAAGACAGTCACAGCGCAGGCTGGCTTTGAATTCAATGGGGGCGGTTCCTCGCCCTAGTTACAAGTTGGGGCGTTGTAGTCGCCGCCATTGCTAACGTTTATGACTGGCTGGTCGTCAAGCGCTCTCTAGGCCATCCCTTTCAATAGGGTCATACCACAATAAATACCCTTTACCTTTTTAAACTTATGCAGTGGTTGTCCGTGTCGTTATTTCAGGTCACGTGTCCGTGTGAGTTATTTCAGGTCATGTGTCCGTGTGATTTACTGCTAGGGGTAATCAAGGTTTAAGTTGAAAGAAAAGGTTCATCTCAATAATGCATTAGACGCCTTATAAGTTACATTTACCTAGTGAATTTGGGTGCACATACTGTAGCTTATATCCTTATTGAAAGCAGTGTGAATACCTGTATCTGTACATCTCTGACAGGAAAGACTGCATTTGTAGCTTGTGACTATTACTTATGCACATCCCTGGGACAAAAGACCCAGTTATCATTTCATTTAAACCTTTCAACCAACTTTGAGACTCTTTGGGTGAGATTTAATAGGATGAGAGATTCAGAAAATGAGAGATTTTGTGAGAAATCTCCAGTTTTTTTAAAGCGGCAATCCTTTACACTGCAAAATCAAACTGATTTTGCAGTGTAAGGGCGGGATGTATTAAAATACATCGCCGCCCTTCGCGCCCCCCCCCCCGCCGCGATGCCGCCGCATATGTACTAACATATGCTGCTGGCATCGTAATGCGGTGACGGAGGCCCCCCGCGATACCTGTACTGTGGTCTGCGGGGGGTCTCCGTCACCTCCAAGCCGGCTTTTGCTGCTTTCACGCCGGGGACAGCTAAGCAGGCTGTCCCTGGCGCTTCCTCCTCCCCCCTGCAGCCGGAAGGACGTCCGGCTGCGTTGATAGGGGGAGGAAGGGCTTACCTTCCGGGGTCCAGGAGGACCTGCAAGAAGGTAAGCCCAAGGAAGGGGGGAGGGGGGGTCGGCGATGCGGCGGGGTTGCGGCGACGCAGCGGGCGGCGAAAAGAAGCCCATAGGCTTCTATAGGGTATCGCCACCCAAAGGTGGCGATACCCTTCAATGCGGTATCATTTTTGATACATTGGAAAATGCGGTAAAACCGGGGTTTTACCGCATTTTCCATTTGATACATCCCGCCCTAAATGATTGCCGCTTTAAAAAAACTGGAGATTTCTCACAAAATCTCTCATTTTCTGAATCTCTCATCCTATCAAATCTCACCCTTTAAGTCCGTGGACCATTTACATGGCTTAAAAGAATTGCATGCTACATATACTAAGGAATGTTAATTAAACATTACATTATATAATAAGGAATGTTGCTATATACCAGCTGGTTCCTGGCTGTATATACCTCTGGGATACTCTGCAGTGCTCAGCAGGGAGTGTATGAGTGACTGCAGAGTAAAATACAGGAGGAATTTGGAAGAAATGGAAACTTAATTTGTTACTATTGTATAATGGGCATGAGGAACTGCCTTATATGGTAAACCGGTAAAACTATGCAATGTTCCTTGAACTCGACAGAGCGCAGACCCTCTGATATTGACTGTACACAGTGTGATTTTGGCTATGTACGATTTTGGCTATACAGTGCACTAGATTGCAAGTTTTGTAGTCAAAATTTAGCTACCCAGGGCTGGATTAGGGGGGGCTCAGGGGGTCAGTACCTAGGGGCCCCCCTCAACCTAGGGGCCCCCTGAGGTTGGCATATATTAACCATGTTAAAAAGTCCCAATTCCGCAATCCCTGGCAGGATTGGGGATCAGGATCTTTGTACATGTTCCATATGTGGTATCTGGTCCCCAGGTATGGCAGCCAGCATATATCTTACATACAACTTTGCAGGTTTGTTGCTATGTGCTGGTCGGATCCCCTTGCAATCTTTGGTCAGCACCACAGCCCAGGGTAAACACCGGGGCAGCAGATGCCGCTGCTAACAACTGCTATGATTGAAAATAATTTGCTTCTACTATTTAACTTGGAATTTGTACTTTCCCAAGCTGTTGCTATAAACTCACCATCAGCAATCTTTATGCCCCACACTTTAATAAACGTATCTAAAATCTTAACACTAAAATAACGAGACAGACACAAGTGCTGGCATTTCAAAATATGATGTCAAATTTATTAATTGACAGCTATAACTTGACTATAAAGAGTGGCGGCCCTAAAGAACGGTCATAGAAAAGAGAGATGGGTAAGATCACAACACACCATTCATACAATGTTGGTGTCCAACTCTCCCCTCGTGACCCACCCTTGCGGATGGTGCAGCCCATCCCCTGTCCAAGGGGCATGAGCTAGCAACATATCGATGTCGGGAGAGTGCACCCCACTATCTTATGTCATGTGAAAAAGTAGGATGTAAGATTAATATTGGCTGGTTTAGGCTATATGTTGTTTTTTAATATATTTTAGGAGTAAGAATTTATGTGAAATAATAAATATATATTTTTATTGGAGTTTTTAGCATGATACATTCAGAATTTTACTATTACATTGGCACCAGATGCTGTTTTTTTGTTTTTTTCCTTTGTTACATTAAAAATGCACCCTACTCCATAGATATTATACAATGGACGCTCTGCATGCACCAGAAAATAGGGACATGGCCTCACTGTAATGGGTTTAGCCTCACTGCAAGTGGTGTGTGGCCTTGCACCCAAAACAGTAAAGCCCCTGGTGTCATATTATGCCCTATACAGTAATGCTCCTGACACCATATTAATGTTGTCCCTCGCATAGTAAGGCTCATGCCCTTTATACTGTAAACTATGTCAATGCCACACTACCTGCTCCATTGTCAGGGATCGAAACCATTTCATACCAGTTGCAGCATCTTGATTCAGATGTGACACGTACACCTCCTCCCACCCCGGTTCACCGGCATTTGCAGGGAGTGCTGTTCGCTCCTGCCTCCTTTCCCCAAAGCTTCATCTAGTAAATGTCTCTCCCAAAATGCCCAATGCCTCCTCTAGCATCCTTCACAGCTGTCTCCTCTATGGAGGTGAGAGGCACATTTTCAACAGTAGTCTATTTGGTTGGCCAAACCACATGGAATACTGCCCAGACACTGGGCGCAGATGCCCTCTACAATTGCACAGATCACTTGGCCCTAAAAATAGCCCTATATAGCTTATCCTGATTGAGTCCATCAGGCGCCTCCCACTGCATGCAGTGCCGGCCGTTTCATGTGTCGAACTCCTGATGACGTTCAGTGCTCGTATGGGATTCGGTATGAAATCCCGACGGTCAAAATCCCGACAGGGTCAAAATACAGACAAGGACAAAATCCCGACATGGACAAAATCCCGTCATTTAAAATCCCGACAGGGTCAAAATCCCGACATTTAAAATCCCGACAGGGTCAAAATCCCAACATATAGAATGTAAAGGTGAAACAGTCTACATGACTTTCCGTCCACAGGTGCGAGGTCGACATGGGTTTTTTCAATGTTTTTTTACCTGAATGTCGATACAGTCGACATGGACACAGTTGAAAGTGAACCGCAGCCCCTCGCATCACTCGCTTCACTCGCGATGCTTCGGGCACGGTGCCTCGCTGCGCTTGGCACACTATTTTATTCCCCCGCCACACCCTAGTGGATGGTAGGGCATGAAATACCGCCTGTCGGCACATGTCGGCTCAAAAAACAGTGAAAAAACCATGTCGACCTCGCCCCTATAGACTGAAAGTCATGTAGACTGTTTCACCTGTACATTCTATATGTCGGGATTTTGACCATGTCGGGATTTTAAATGTTGGGATTTTGTCCATGTCGGGATTTTGTCCGTGTCGGTATTTTGACCCATTCAGGATTTTGACCCTGTCGGGACTTTGACCGTCGGGATTTAGACTGCATCCCGTCGTATGAATGTATGTCAATCTTCATAGTGGCCACCTAGTGACCATATCCCCATTTAAACCAAAGAAACTGAGGACAAACCTTAATTCAGAAATGTTGTACTAGTATAATACAGGGTTGCCGACCCTCACCGGAATTTCCGGGAGTCTCCCGAAAATCGTGTCCCCCTCCCGGCCCCCCGGAAGGGTGGGCAACCCTCCCGGATTCAGGGGGGACCCCCGCTGTCCCCCGGATCGCAGCATTAAAATGCCGCAATCCTCGGGTCTCAGCGGAGGGGCGGAGCTAAAATGACACAATTGCGTCATTTTAGCCCCGCCCCCTCCTTGGAGATCCCTGAATTTGCTGGTTTTGCTGGCGGTCCTTAGTGATGTCACGCTTAAGCCCCCGCCCCCTGAGTGGCTACAGAAACTCTCCTCTCCAGGCTTCTCCCGGAGAGGAGAATAAGAAAGTCGGCAACCCTGGTATAATATACAGTTAGGCAGATGTATTAAGCCTTAACAAGAGATAAATGCAAGTGTGATAAGGAGAGATAAACGTCCAGCCAATCACATCCTAACTGCCATGTTACAGGCTGTGTTTGAAAAAAGTCAGTAAGGAGCTGATTGGCTGGACGTTTATCTCTCCTTATCACACTTAAATGTATCTCTTGTTAAGGCTTAATACATCTGCCCCAGTATGAGAAACAAATACTGTTTGAACAAACATACAATAACATTCAGAAAAATACATTTTAAAATAGCTTTTCCTGACAGATAAAAATGCTTACAGTAAAAATAGATTATAATGTAGGTGTGGCTCTGATTTTTCTCTAAGGCATATTTGCCTACTCTTCCAGATTGGCCCAGGAGGCTTGCAAAAATCGTGAGGCTTTCCCGTAAAAGGTAGGCAGCAGGGGCGTAGCTAAGGGTTCATGGGCCCTGGTGCGAAAGGTCAGCTTGGGGCCCCCCTACATACAACAAAATTAAAATCTCGGTCTGTTTATATTTTAATACATCAAGTATATTATGTTAATAATAGAACTAACATTTAAACATAGGATAGTAGTTTATTTAAATAAAATATTAAAAGAACAAAGATGATAAAACTGGAGAGGCCCAGGTCTCTGCACTTCCCTGGTAATGTATGATTGCCATCACCTGTGGGGAGCTAGGTAAAGGTGTTTCACTACAGGTGATGGCAATCATACATTACCAGGGAAGCCCAGAAACAGAGCATCTTCTCCCGCATGGAGAGGGTCAGAGGAAGGCATGTATGGTGAGGAGGGAGCTGGGGACGGAGCAGAGAAGGTGAGGGACGGGTGGGTGGAACAGGGGACAAGGCGTCGGTTGAGGGGAGGGGGGGGGGGGGGGGCAGGGCCGGGGACGGAGCGGCGGGAGAGGGAGGGGAGCATGACTCAGACTCACCTTGTACGTAAACGCGCCACAGAATAAGTTCAAATATAGGGGGTGTGCTCTTTTGTGTGGAGGGCGGGGCTCAGAGACGGCCGTTGCACGACGGAGGGGGCGGAAACATGTAGTACGCACTCGCAGCGGCCGTTGCCTAGCAAACGTACTGGGCTCCGTGCAGTGACGTTGCCGCGCAAAGGAGCGTGCTTCTGTACAGTTACGTCGCCGCGCACAGGGGCGTCGTTTAGTAGTGACGTCTTTGGTGAGAAGCGTGTTTACGCTCGGCTGCCCCATTATAGTGGCGGGGGTTACAGTGGCGGGGGTTGGGCCCCCCTGGCTCAGGGGCCCGGTCGCAGGTGCGACCGCTGCGACCCCTGTAGCTACGCCACTGGTAGGCAGGTCTCCTTGAGCTGGCCTCACCCACACAGCCATCCCATACTTCCTGCCTAAGCCACACCCCCTCCTCCCACAGCCATCCTTGAAAGTAGATGATCCGTGGAGGCTAGTGACTAAATTCTGATTTGGTTCAAAGTAGCGACCCCCCCCCCCCCCCCCCCCCACGCGCTATGCAGTGGCTTCAATTAGAGCATTTTATAGCGGAACAGGTCCACTATGATGCAATCTCACATCCCCGCACAACCCTCCCATGATAAGGCCACCCATACATGCAATGCTTATTAGGAATTTCAGACCAACCAATAAACAAGGCATACGAAAAGCTTTGTTAGTATTGTCATAAGTAAACAGAAACAGCATAAGGGAAAAAACAAACCAAAGCTGTGTAAAGCAATGATTAACAATAACATAGAAGAACAGCACAGAATAATTATAGAGTCACTTAAATTAAACATACATTTGTGCAGCGTAGTCAAAACATTAATCATAGGAGGAAGACCTCTCGCATTACTGGTAGACTAAAGCTACTACGACTTGTCTGAAGCTCAAGTCGCATCTGATTTCCCTTGAACTCCCCCGGTAGCTCCCTGGGAGTCCTTCCATTATTACTTGATGTGCTATTCTTTACATGTGATTTATCACCAGGGCCGGTGTAAGCTGTTTCAGCGCCCCAGGCGACGCCCCCTGCCCCCCGCCCTGACCCGGTCTGGCCGTTTACCTGCGGTGCGGAGGGGATGCTGGATGCGGCCACCGCCGCCTATCAGGTGCCGTTTGCAGTGATCCACAGAGGGAGGGGGGGCGCGGGTGCGGCACTGGCCAGCTTCTCCTTACACCCCCTCCCTCCCCGCAGCACGGCAGTGGAAGCACTCTGCAGCTTCTCGCGCCTCTGACCCAGTCTGGGGGGGAGGGAGGGGGGTTTGGAGAGAGAGACAGGGGAACCCGCCTATCTGCTCCACGGCACTGGCCAGCTTCTCTCCACACTCCCACCCTCCTCCCCGCAGCGTGGCAGTGGAAGCACTGGGCAGCTTCTCGCGCCTCTGACCCGGTCTGGACAGGGTGGGGGGGGGGAGGTTGGAGAGAGACACAGGGGAACGCTCACCTGGCTCCACGGAGGTGCAGGGGCTGCCGCTTCCATACGGCACTACAAAGTGCCGCCCTCGAGAGGCCGGCGCCCTAGGCAAATGCCTAGAGCTGCCTAGTGGTGGCGCCGGCCCTGTTTATCACATATAAAAGGACTCTTGGGGAGCTGCTGGGGGGAGTTCAATAGAAATCATATGCTATATATCACAGGTGTTAAAAAGCAGCCGCGATGAGCACCTGATGCCTGCAATTCTGATTTAACTTATGTGCAGCAGGTCCAATCGCAGGGGAATGTGCATCAGATCGGGTGTCAGATACCAGAGATTTGGCAACTTTTAATCAGATTTTTTGGCCTGAGCCATCGGAATCAGATGAAAAGTGCCTAAATCTCACTAGTGTATGGCCAGCTTAAGATAAATGTGCAAGAGACAGGGAAGGACCTGGGAAAGAACAGATCAGATTGACATAAATGGATGCTGTAGGAAAACATGGGTCTCATACCACAGTGTGTTTAAACCTTTAGGCTTTAGGCCAGGGGTGCCAGCAACTAGAGGGCGACAGGAGGGAGCAGGATGGAGGTGAGCAACCCTAACTGTCATTTTCCAAACCCAACCTGTAACATGGTAGTTAGGAGCTGATTGGCTGGGTATCACTCTCCACCTTATTACTTTTTGAAGCTTGCTGCATCTGGCTCATTGCATTTTCAGAAAATATGATAAGTCTTTTAGTACTAACACATAATAAAATATAACCAATGTAATAAAAGTGCATGTATTAATTTTCTAGATAAATACCACAAAGGAATATTTTGTGCTTTTTATGAAAGAAAAATCTGAAAACAATACTTTTTATTTTTATTAATGTTTGCCATTTAATTTTAAATGCTTGCCTATTGCATTAAATGGGGGAGTCCTTTATTTATATGACTCTATATGGGTGGGGTCTCAGCTTTACATCCCGCTGCATCTGTGGAAAATTGTATTATTTGTGGTCTGTTCACCAGACCATGGAGCATTCTTTATGTATTTATAATATGTGATGTAAACCAAATATAAAGAATCCTTATAGCCATATATCACGGTAATAAGCATTCTTTTCTAGCTCAAATATATACATTTAAATAAGTAGGAAACAATAAGAGCCTTTCCCAGTAATTAACACATATGCAGTCACTTTAATTTCATCATCCAGAGGCGGAACTACCATTTGGGCCCCCTCCTCCTTGGGCCCATATTATATTTTTTGCACCTGGGCCAACCACTCACAAGTTCCGCCACTGCTTCCACCTATAGACAGCTAGTGGTTACTACTCATACGCAGCTTTCTATCACAATGGGGAACAGGCTGAAATTTGCAAGATCCCTCTCTGGCAGGGCTGTCCCATTACAGTTATTTGTGGATCTTGTTAAAAAGTTAAAACCATCCTCCATATGCAGACAGGTGCTTAGTGCCAAATAATTAAAAAAAAAATGGGACTCCCTTTCAAATGTAGGAGCCTTTAAGTTTGCACTGCAGATGCCATTATAGGCATGAGAGAGCAAATTTAGTGCCCTTCCCTATAGAAGGAAATGCTATGTTCTCTGTAGTCCTGCGTGTTATATTGTCTGGCCACCTCAAGTTACCACAAGTGCAGATGAACAATCTTCCTAAATATCACTGGGAAGATGTCACAGGCCAAGGAAGGACCCGTTGGCTCCCCACCCCCACCCCCCAAAACCCCCCCTTAAATGGCCAGAATTATTGAATTTTAGGCTACTCCCCTGATCATTACTGGTTCCCCGCTGGATAGACCTTTTCCATCTGCGAAAAACATAAATTATGCCTAATCTACCACCCAATTTTCAGGAGCCTATAGGATGTTCCCGGGATGGTAGGAAAGTATGTTTGTAGTTCTTGACTTGGCATGTCATATACCGAATAGAACATTGTTTCAAATACTAAGAGAACGTAGAGGAAAACATGCCATTACTCTGGCATAGAGACAGAGGTACATGTAGTAAGGATTGACCTACAGTCTCCTAGGTAACATTGTCTATCGAACTTTTTTTGCTGAGAGCACCCCCCTTAACACTTTCTAGAATTGTGGGATGTCTGTTGCCTGTGTTCTCATGGGTGTTGTTTGATTTTAATTACCAGTATTCAGTGTCCTTTGTAACAAAGCTAGTTAGAGTAGGGCTAGAGATGTACTAAGCCTTGAAAAGTGATAAAATGGAGAGTGATAAACCACCATGTTACATGGCAGGTAGTAGCTGATTGGTTGGTGGTTTATCACTCTCCATTTTATCACTTTTCAAGCTTAGTACATCTGGCCCTGTATGAAAAATAACAGTTATTCACTCCATGACCTCTCACCTGCTTCTAGTTTACATATCCCCATTTTCAATAGTTTCAGACCGTGAAAGTACATTTCTAGAATGAAACGTATTGAATGTCTGTTTCACATACTGTGGTAATGTAAGACATATATGCACACGGCACATACTGAACAAGGAAATGTGTCTGAACAACATGTCCCTGAAGAATGCTGAACAAAAGTGTGAAGGTATGCAGGCGGTACATACAGCGCTCGGAAATCCCAAGCAGACACAAGTGCTAGAGGGAAGGGCTGAGCATAAGTCCATTTGCTGCATAATATGCTCCTTATCAGGCGAATTACAGGGGATGATTCAGACCTGTTCGCTTGGGTCCGAATTAGTCCCCGATGTTCGGGATAATGTGCATGTGCAAACCCCGGGAGCGAGCGGCTTCGGCAAGTATCACACTCACTGGGCCATTCGCTTTGGAAAGGGAGGGCCGGGGATGGCAGCCAGGGGGCAACGCCCAGAGTTTTATGAGCATCCCCATAAAAATGCTGGGCGTTTCCCAGGTGTGGCGATGCCTGCTCGGGGTGGGCGGCTGTTGTCACATGATGACATGGCTTATGTCGACACATAAAATACCTAAGGGCGACATGGTTGGCAGGTCGACACAAGCATTAGGTCGACAATGGCAAGGTCGACAGGAGTTTTTAATTTTGGAGCCAACATGTGTCAACAGGCGGTATTTCATGCCCTTCCCAAGCCATGCGAGGGGACGCGATACACTTAGATGGTGTCCATGTCGACTATGTCAACATTCGAGACAAAAAAAGTGAAAAACTCATGACGACCTTGCCATTGCCGACCTAATGCTTGTGTCGACCTTCCAACCATGATGACTTAAGGCATGTCAACCTATGTCATGTGTTGACCAAAGTCATGTCGACCTTCAAGCCCCATACACACGGGGGAGATATATTGCTCAGTTTCTCCTTTTCATCAGCGACCAGAGTTGGTCGCTGATGAAAAAGAAACTGCCGGGGGAGCCCGGCAGTGGTAATCAGCTGGTCGCAGGAGCATGTTCCTGCGACCAGCGATCACCACAGGGGCAAAAACGGGAGCGCGCACCCGGCGATATATCGCCGGTGTACACTCCCATCGTGGGCAATATGGTCGCTTAGCGACCATATTTCCCGCGATTTTGGACAAAATGGCCCCCTGTGTACGCACCTTTAGTTTCCTAATGCATGTAACCTACAGTAATATTGGTCGACCTAATGACCCATACCCGAACAGAGGTCCCAAGATTCTGGGGTAATAATAAAATTTCCAAGTCAGAGTGCTTGAAAAATATGTATTTAAGAGATGGAGAATCAGATTCTGATTACAGGTAGCTGGGGGGGGGTGGGGTCTTGAGAAGACTAATGGGTACTTATATGTTAGTTGGGCGCCCACTAAGCAATTTGCTAATTTTTACGCGTCCACTCGCCACGCTTCGGGCTCGCCACACTATATAAAATCAACTCCATGCTGACATGGATAGTGGGGGTATGAGTGTAGTAACTATAGTGGGCGCCCAACTAACATATAAGTACTGACTAATGCCAATTACACACAGAGGGCCAGATTCTCTAAGCTTCAAAAGTGATAAAAGGGAAAGTCATAAACAACCAGCCAATCAGCTCCTACCTGTTATTTTTCAAACACAGTCTGTGACATGGCAGGTAGGAGCTGATTGGCTGGCTGCTTATCACTCTCCATTTTATCACTTTTGAAGCTTAGTACATATTTGAAAGATATCGCTCATTTTGGCTTATCGTTTGTAATATCGTTTGTGTACGCTCAATAGTGGTAACGATGCGCGCTCCTACTGGACATTAACAAGCACCCCCTCATCTGTGCATGAAGGTCAATCTTGACTATATCATCAATGACGGCATGTTCAGTGGGGACCCAATGACATCACTATATGACCCATTAGCATTCGTACAGGAAATCGTCTCGTGTATGGGGCTTTAGAGCATGCATTTAGAAAAAATAATCAGCAAAATGGTTATTTTTATGTCTACAAAACACCTTACCCACTGATGCTATATAAATAACCTTAAATATATACACAAGAGACTGGCCATGAAATGTGACACTGGCTCTCCACTGCCAAATGTGTCGCACAGAACAAGTTAAGTGCGACAGGGAGTCTGCAGCTTCTCTCCCTTCTGGTCTCCTTTTATACGAGTTTCAGTATTTTAAGCTGTATCTGATCCAGGAATTCACACTGCTCATGTGATAATTACATTCTTTACTCTCATATTACCTTCCAAATCTGGATAGATTGCACAAATGAGACATCACATTACTTTGATAAACAAAATTATGATCAAGGCGTCTGTTCAATTCTATCACGGCAAATAATAGTTTTAATCTGTTAAATGTACTGCAGTTCAAAAGGCCAAAGTAAAATAATGCTGCTAAATGAACTCCCAAGTCCTATTTGAGAACGTAAAATGAACAATTAAAGGCAAAACTCTCCAAACAAGTTTTTAAGTTTTATGTAAGCATTACATTTAGCCATACTTGCCGACTTTTTCATTCTCCTCTCCAGGAGAAGCCCGGAGAGGAGACCCCACAGCAGCCTGTCAGGGGGGCGGGACGGGCAGACATAATGAAGCCCCGCCCCCATGGCAGTCAAACCATTGCGGGTCCGTGAATTGGGGGGGGGGCTAAAATAAAGCAGAATTACGCAATTGGCATCATTTTAGCCCCGCCCCTCGCCGTGAACCCGCGAAAACCGGTAATTTTATGCAGCATTGAAGGGGTGTGCGGGGGCTGTCTGGAAAATTGCCCACCCTCCCGGGGGGGCCGGGAGGGGGCCCAATTTTCGGGAGCTCCTGGCAATTCCAGGAGGGTAGGCAAGCCTGCATTTAGCAGATCTTTGCTATCACATTATTCACTAAGTAGTATATAGAAAGTTATAGAGATTATATTTTTACACCTGGGCCACTGGGAGGAAATATGAAAAGTGGTCAGGATACAGCAAACTGCATGCACATAAAATAAAAGTGTAAACAAAATGGAAGGTTACATGGGCTCTGTATATACTGCATAATATACAGTATGTGTGCTATGCAATATCGGCAAATGTATAAATAAATATCACAAATGCTCAGTAGTAAGTGATTTATGATGCTTCTGTCCTGTTTATGTGCAGTATGCTTTGCTTGCTACTAGTTCTCATCATCCTAAGGACAAGTCAGACCAGTTTGCCCTTGAGAACCCCCAGCAGCTCCTCGGGAGGCTCACTTGCGATTTGGCACTTGATGAGCCATTTTTATATGCAATAAATCGCATGCGATTTATTGATAGATAGATAGAATTCCTTTATTCGTCTCACAATGGAGAAATTTACAAATGTTACAGCAAGGTAGCATATAAAATAGCAAATAAGATAAGAAGTCCAAATAATATAAATCTAGAATCTAAGAACATGTAGGTCTCTACAGACCATGACCGTTGTACATTCTGATTGCAGCAGGTAGAAAAGACCTGCGGTACCTCTCCGTTGAGCATCGAGGGTGAAGCAACCTATCACTGAAAGTGCTACACAGATCCGTCAAAATATTTTTGAGAGGGTGTGAAGCATTATCCAATAATGATGTTATCTTGCTGATCATTCTCCTCTCACCCACAATCTCTACAGAATCCAAAGGCATTCCTAGGACAGAACTGGCCTTCCTTACCAGTCTGTTTAGTCTCTTATTGTCGGCTGTTGAAACACTGCTGCCCCAGCAGACCACTCCGTAGAATATGGCCGATGCCACTACACAGTCAAAGAAGGTCTTCAGGAGCGCTCCCTGCACTCCAAAGGACCTCAGTCTCCTCAACAGATAAAGTCTACTCTGCCCTTTCCTATACAAAGCAGCAGAGTTATCAGTCCAGTCCAATTTATTGTTCAGATGAAAACCCAGATACTTGTAAATTCTTGTAAGATTAATTGCATGTAAGATTAAGATTTGTAAGATTAATTGCATGTAATCCCGGGGATCTGCTGCAGTGGCGGGGCAGGGGGGGGGCAATTAGCAGGGTCTGGACAGGTGGTAGTGGCGGGGGGCAGGCAGTGGGCTCAAACCACCTGCCGCTTCCTGCCCCGCCAGCCGACAAATGGCGCTACTTGCTCCCAGTCACCACTCAAACCCCACAGAAATCGGACCAAATCAGCCCAGTGTATATGGGCCTTTAATATATGATTGCCGTCACCTTGGTGACACAACTTTTTAAAGAATTAACTAGTTCAACACAAAGGATGTCAAACATAAATTAAGAGAGAAGTCCAGAAGCAGAGCATTTTGCATCATCAGTGTGCACTTGCACCACTCTGTACTACCATAGCTGCAAAGATATTGTGTGTGAATCTGCCCCCTTCAGTAGGCAAAATATAAAGTTTTCAGAGGGCCTCAAGATATACAATGAGATGGATCATATGCCCCTACATGTTTGGACACCCACCCTAGGCTAGTACCCGGCCCAATGGAACTCTTTATGACCATGTTTATTAAGTGCAAGATGCTTTGATCATACCTTAATTTGTGCATCTGCACTTCTAGTCTTACCAGACCACAAAGTATTGTGAAGCAAATTTGCCTACGTGCTGAAGAGCTCTACTAAAATGGTAAACAAAGGGGCATAATTTAAGAGGCAGCTCTAATCCCAGTAGCATTTAAAGAGACATTGAGGTGCTCTAGTCTAGAAAGTATAGGGGCATGAGGGGGCTCTGATGTTATAAAGGGGCTTTATCTGGCATATAATAGGGTATGAAACATGAGGGTTGCTTATGGTAATGGCATATAAAGGGGATGTTATATAGGGCATCACTCTGATGGCATATCAATGGACATATTGGTGCCTTAATATTAAATAAGGGTGATTTGTTTGCATTGGTATATAATGGGTATGAGGGGACTATGACATATATAGGGGCATTAATGGACAATTGACTGGTGGCATATAAAGAGGATGAAAGGGGCTCTGATGACATAGAGGTATAGTGGGCTCTTGCATAAATAGGGGCATGACTTAGGTGGATCTGATGGCATATGGTGGCATGAGGGTACTTTTGTATAAAAAGAGAGGTTTTTTGGCTGTTACATATACTGTAAAGAGAGACATGAGATCTGCCATTTATAGGGGCTTGAATAGGTCTCTGAAGAGGCATGTTGGGCTCTCTGATAACATATACAGTGGCAGGTGGAGGAGAGCTCTGATGGCATATAAAGGGGCAGGTAATGGCATAGAAATATTTGCAGTCCTAGGGCGGTATTCTCTAAGCTAAAAATGCTGTAAAAACCCCGTTATCAGGGTTTTTACCGCATTTTGAGATGCTGTAAGCATCCCCCGCCGGTTTATCGCGGCGGGGGGCATCGCCAGAAAAATCTGGCGATGCCCTATAGAAGCCAATGGGCTTCTATCGCAACCCTCCGCCGCCCCACGCGCCGAGCCTCCGCCGCCCCGCATCGCCCCCTCACCTGTTTTCGGGCAGCACAGCGCAGTGCTGCCCGGACCTGTGACCTCCTCCCTGCACTGATCCTCTTCCGGGTGCAGGGAGGAGGAGAGCCCGGCGCAGCAGCGCCGGGTGTGGGAGGGAGGGGAGAGCCGCCGGGACCTGCTGGGACCCGGCGACTCTCACCGCAAAGGACAGCTCTTAACGCAAGAGCTGTCCTTTGCCTTAATTATCGCATATGTTACAGCTAGGGTGGCCAATCCCGGGATCGGGATCGTCGGGATCCCGGGATTTGGCCCCCAAAACGCCGGGATTTCAATCCCGGGATTGGAGTTTCCAATCCCGGGATTTCGGGATTAGACTGCGCATGAGCGCAGTCTAATGTCGGGCAGCGTCTGAGCATCGCTCAGATGCTGCCCGACTTCTCCCGGCAGCACTGTGTGCAGCGTGACCTCTCAGCGTGAGATCAGAGGTCACGCTGCGCAGGCAGAGGTCGCGCCCGGCATTGTAATGCCGTGCCGGACAGCGCGCCCACCCACCCGCTCAGCCCAAGCACCCAGCCAGCCAGCGCGCCCACTCGCCCAGCCCAAGCGCCCACAGCCAGCGCGAAGCCAGCACGCCAGCGGCATGGACGACCCGTCCCCCCACCCGGCAACCAAGTTTGTGGGGCAGTCTTTTAATTAGGAAAGCCAATCCCGGGATCCCGGGAATCCCGGTATTGAGCATTTTTCAATCCCAAATCCCGGGATTGAAAATATGCCCCGGGATTGGCTTCCCTAGTTACAGCATATGCGATAATTAAATATGCGATGGGCGGGGAAGGGGGGGCGGAGATTCTTAGAGAATCTCCCCCCTAGTGTGGTTTGTACATAATACTGGGCATGCCCGCATGTGTGCGCCAATAAAAAGGAAATGGTATTAACCCTAGGAGCAGTAGAGAAGTCTGATTGAGTAAGTGAGATAAAGGGATGGGGAGGGAGGATATGCACAGTCATTTCCATCCTACAGAAGGGCTTGAATTTTGAACCAGCTCTTAGCTGGCAGAGGTCAGCTATTGTTCCATACTTGTAATGGAACTTGTTTGGCTGCTGCATGTTGCAATTTGGCAGAGGAGCAGATGTTAGTCTGACAAATTAATATATTTCATACACGAAATTGCCACCTGTTTTAAGTATAGTTTCCAGTGCACTGTTCTTTAAAGTAAATATAAGTGGGAGCTGATATATTGCGTTCTGAAAGGAATGAAAAATATGAATTGAAATAAATGAAAATCTTCACTGGCCAGTGGCCACATTACAATGTCAATGAAGAGATGCTATTCCATATATTCCATACAGAATAATGTCACTTTAAAAAAAAAGGTAGCAGAGGGAATCAGAAATTGTGTAAGAACCATACTTGCCTACTTTTGAAAACTAGTTTCAGGGATATTATATTTGGTAGCAGAATTTTACATAGCGCCCCATTGAGGGGGTGTGTCATGCTCCACTTAAAGGGCGTGTCTGGTTCCATATATAGAGAGATTGTGAAAAGAGATTGTGAACATGGCACCTAGAAGCGTGGGAGTGTACTGCTACATCTGAGAGGAATCTTGTAAAATGACTTATATCCAAATGTACAGATGTAGCGCTGCTCATCCAGCGCCAGGGCTCGCCAGACCACCCCCACTGGCGAGCGGACACTACACCTGACTGGGACGCGCGACCCACCCGCACGCGCATCCCAGTTTTCCATCGGCAGGGGATGGGAACCCTGCCCGTCTCCGCTTCAGGGAGACGGGCAAGGTTTGCGGACTTTGCCCGTGTTGCACCCCTTCAGTGGAACACACTCCCTCACTCCATTAGACTCTCCCCAACCTTGCAAAGCTTCAAACGGGCACTGAAAACTCTCCTATTCATCAAACTGTACCCTTCTACTGCATATACTAGTCCTGCATAAACCAGCTGGTTCTCCGACCCCTTGTCTGTTTACATTCTGCTATCTAGCCACCACCCACCCACTTGCGTGCATCTCTTGCAATCTGTCTGTCTCCCCTTCCTACTAGATTGTAAGCTCCTCCAAGCAGGGCCCTCTTCCCTCCTGTTGTCAAAGCCCTCTTCTCTTCACATTTCACTCACAGCTCTCCTATACTCAAACACTGTGACCATCTTCGTCCACATACTCATCTCCATCATTGGCCACAATAGTATGTTGATTGAGTCCTCACTACTTATATTTATGCTGTATTGTTTATTGAATTGTTGTACTCTATTTTTGTTATTTATTCAATGTTATGCCAAGCTTTGTCTCCCTGTACTGTTCCTTTGTACGGCGCTGCGAAACACTTGTGGCGCCTTAAAAATTAAATTATAATAATAGTAGAAGGTTAGGGGGAACGGCCATGGGGGATGGCGACGAGGCGTCGGGGACCCAAGGGGAGCTCCGGTTGAAGGGGTGGCACATGCAACTCGTGCGTGCGCATCCCCTTGCGGTGGCTGGCGAATCCACTGCCAGCCCCTGCAAAGACTACAGGCAATCCATCTGTAGATGAGCCCCAAAGCAATTAGTAAGCTACTATACTTGCTAAAGTGCTGGGAAATGGTGCAGATGATTCATTGTAAATTTGTCTAGCTCTCATTCAAAAATGTAACAGTGTAATGTGGACCAGGTGACATGAGGGAGTTTGCTAGACCAATGAGGGAGAGAGGGAGATTGCTGCTATTTCAGAGAGTCTCCAGCAGAATGCCGGAGGGTAGGCAGCTATGGTATGAACATAGCACTTTATGTGTTATTTTCAGAGAATGAGAACTCCCATAGCCACTATTAAAGTTATAGGAGGGAGGCTGCAGACGTCCACATTCCCCCTGACTTCCTCTGGCTGAACAAACCTGCCTTTCACAGGACTTTGTCTGCATGGGATCAAGAGACGGGAAGTTTCTCAGGTTAAAATTACCAGAATAGTTGTCACCCCAGCCAGGCTGCTTTGCGGTGTGAAATTCAATCTCGCAGTCTGGCTACGGCGAATAAATTAAAGAGATTTTTGACAGGCGGTCTGCTAAGGAGTTCAACGCTGTTTCGAACAAATACGTCCCTATTTTACTTGCTCTTTCCCAGTCTGAGAAGCTAATTGGCCCCGCTCTCTCCAGGATATTAGACCGGAATTAATTATTCAGCAGGCTAGTACTTTTACTGCATGGTATGTGTTATGATCGCATAAAACCCTGTTTTACAGTGTCAGTGGCCAAACAATCTTTTCCATCCAGTCTAGCATGCAGACAAAGTTTCTGCCCAAACTATGATCAGTTCCAGATATGATTTAGCTCTGTCTCCTCTTGATGTATTTAGATCCTTACCAGTTGTATGCAACCACTGGCACTCTGTTCACCCACACAATTTGTCCATGACATTAGGAATTGGAGAATTCATGTATGTGTATTTATGTTTTTTAACCATCAAACTCATTTTATGCCTCACTGTCATTACTACATTTTAGTGCCCCACTGTAATCTATGCAGCAGCTGTATGTCAGACTGATGTGTTTGAAGAAAGCAAGCAATTGACACGATGAACTGTAATAAAGAACTGTGCTTCTCATGGGTCACAGATGAAGTCCTCTGATGAAAATTAAGAACACGATGCCCAATTACCCATATGTAGTACTTCAAAACACAAAAGTAGAAAGACCTGTAATGTGAGGTGCAATAAATGTAAGCACTTTCCCTCAAGCTTGTATCATCCCATAGTAAATACCTACAATTATATACTCAACTCATTAATTTTGCTTTTATTTGTATAGTCTGTAATACAGTATATCACAATTGAAATGTGTTTCTAAAAACATTTTAATTAAACGTGCAGAGGGTTGTGCTGCTATATCATTTAGAGCACCTGAAGATTATCAATGAACTAGCTACCAGCCCATCAAAATGATGGAACAATGTAACAGTAATGGAAGCGCCGGCAGCTGTACACCCCTGAACTGAGCAACACTTGAACTTGAGATTCTGACATGCTGACACACAGATGCTGACACACAGACCAATGCTAACACATGGGGCCAAATGTAATAGGGTGAGAGTTTCAGAAAGTGAGAGATTTTGGGAGAGTTTTCCCATGATTTTTAAAGCAGCAATCAATTACATGGCAAAATTAACCTGGTTTTGCAGTGTAATTGATTGCTGCTTTAAAAAATCTCTCACTTTCTGAAACTCTCACCCTATTACATTTGGCCCAAGGACTCTGACAAATAGACATATAGACCGATGTTGACACACTGGCCAATTTGGGAGGAACATTTTCATTGCTGGCAGGAATGATGGGAAGGCAGACAAGTATTTTGTCTGCGGTCAAGTCAGTGTTGACAATATCGCCCACAGACCCCCAGTACCCCCAATCCGCCTGGCACCTCCATATACCACCTATCTGCATATACCTCTCCATTAATCCTTTCTCTGCCCCATTCATTACCTTCATCCTACCTGATCGCAGAGAGGTCCCTCACACAATACAGCTGTACAGGGATAGTATAGCGCTACCAGAAGTGGTGGCGGTATATGTGAGGCAAAATGTGTTTAGCTGCCATTAACCTGTGTGACTTAATGACACCTGGTCAGTGGGACATAGAATGAGGCTAATATAGCAGAGCAGGATCAGTGCTGTTCCAGCGTGGAAACAGCCTGGTGCCATCCTGCAATCCATACCCCAAGTCCTGCTAACCACTTTGCATCAGCCTTGGCCCAGTGCTGGAAGTGTCAGTATGCTGTACCGTCGTATAGCGCATTGGTGCTACCTAACTAGAGGCTGCTGTGTGCATTGAAAGCAATAAGCAGTTTCATGCAAAGGAAAGTAGCTCCCATAGGTAAAATCTGTTTTTTGTAGGGTAAAATGGTGTCCCTGAGATCTGTCAGCCCTTAAAGTTAGAACAAGCAAAATTTTGTATTGATTTAAAATAAATGTTCTAGGGATCACATGAGAACTATTGCTGGGAAAATTAAGGGTGGGAGAAAATGTTTCCACATTACATCTTTACTTTCATAAACTGCACAAATTACTTATGTAACCCAATGAAGGGGTGTCAGGTCTCAACATGTAAAGGTGAAGGGCCCCTGCTCCAGATGGCCTCAAAGGTTTTTCTTGCATTCTGAAGGATGATGTAGTTGTTATATATATATACATAATAGTTTAAACTAAAAATGGTAGGGACTCTCATCAACCCAGCTTTATATTCCTTATTCACTTTGCTGTTGAGATGTTTGAAAAAAATAATGTCTTGGTAAGTAACCCCAATCAACGTTTTCAGTGTTTTTTTATATATTTTTTGAATATCAAGCGACTGCGCATGCATACCAATCAAATTGCACATATACAAGGGGAATTAACAACAGAGAATGCATATGAATCGGAAACGCAATATGGACGGACTTTTACTGACAGAAAGCTGGGGTTTGGGGGTGGGAACCTGCTGTTTTCCAGGTGTGTTTGAAAAACTCAGACGTGCCCAGGTGTTTTTGAGGAGGCTCTGTGATGTCAGTGCTGACCACTTCCACCCTGTCTCAGTTCCAGATTAGTGGAAGCCTCTGATTTAAGGCCCATACACAATGAGCGATTTTGATCTGAAAGCAGCTCAGTTTTTCCGCCCAGTGTGTACAGGCCAACGATGAGCATTGAGCGCTGATGTGGTATCAACAGCAGATGAGCAAGGGGGTGGACAGCTTTCCATAGCGTTCACTATGGGAAGTCATCCACCACTGGGAAAATCGCATAGATGGGCAATAATCGATCAGTTTGTATGCACTGAGCGATTTTCAGCCCATCGATTTTCCTCATCATCGCTATCGGTACACGCTGGGCAAAATTGCCCAGTGTGTGTGTATGCAGCTTAACTCACATTTTCACAGACAGTAAAATCCTTTCAATGGTTCGTGAATTGTGTATGGATTTGCAAGTGAATGGCAATTAGCAATCCATTCACAATTTTGTAAAGGTCGGTTACTCTTTCTGTCTGGTTGGCAGCTTACAGTCTATTGCGAATTCTTACATTAGCGATCAACTCTGAATTACAGATGTAGCACCTCTCATTCAGCCTCTGTATACAGGATCTCCTATTTGCGGTACTCAGCAGTAATGAGCTGCATTAGGTGGACAATTGGAGGGGACCCTAACTACGGATGCTTTCCGCTTCCCTTCCTGATGTCCTATAAACTGCTCCTTAGTCTCTTCTGTAAGCCAAAAGTCTCCTCAAGTCTCTAGGACAAAGAACAGGAGATATCAGGGTGCAAAGTAGACACATTTTTCCCAATTGACTAAAATGGACCTGTTAATTCAGACACTCCGTCAATAATGAGTCGCTACAGCGTCTTAGACACTCACATTGTGGTTTAGTGTTTAAGGTATTGTATTCAGCCCACCCCAACCCCCGCCTCCCTTTGCCCTTCCTAGAAGGACATTTCACAGAGAATGCAATGGAAGAGGCTGATTCAGTCAATCGTGCTGGGGGAAGGCACTATACAAACACTTTGCATTACACGGCATGCTCTATGGTTCTTGTGTATAAACTCACTCAAAAATGCTTTTATGAAAACTATTTTTTTATGTTTGTCTAGTTTTATTAAATATAAGGTTTGTAAATGTTTCAATGAAAAAAATAATTATAATAACAATAAAAAACATTGTTCCTAGCACCTCCATAGAGTTTTTCCTATTTGAGTAATAAGTAGCAAGTGCTTACTCAATAGCACTTTGTGTAATCAATAACACGAACAGCTTTTTTTTGTACTCTGCTGCAACAGTTACAGCTATAAGTGATAGCAATATAAGTTTAATGGGGAGACATAAAAGCTCCTCCCTAAGTTCTTGAATGCAAAAACACTGTCTTTAGCCTCTCTATACAGTATTTCCTATTTGCGGTACTCAGTAGTAATGAGCTACAGTAGGTGGACAATTGGAGGGGACCCTAAATACGGATGATTGCCGCTTTCCTTACTGATGTCATATAAACTACTACTACATAGTCTACTCTGTAAGCGAAGAGTCTCCTCTTTCATATGATACCAGTCTCAAGTCTCTAGGACACATAGAACCGGAGATATCAGGGTGCAAAATAGACACAATTTTCTCCCATTGACTAGAATTGACCCATTAATTCAGACCCACCATGGGTTCTGATGTTTGCAGTTACCCTTTCCGGGGTCTCAGAAACTTGGGGTTCATATCTTCTGGTAGATAAACTTCTCCTCTTCCATAGAAACCCAGTCCTGAGCCAATTTCACCACCGAAACCTGAAAAATTAAGCTTTAAGCTAATTTAATATAAATTGTAAGCTCCACTGGGGCAGGGACTGTATATGATCAAATATTCTCTGTAAAGCACTGCAGAATATGTGTGCGCTATACAATAAACTATTAATAAATAAATACATTTTAATATATCCATATAGCACTAACATGGGCCCTTATTCTGATTGACGCGGACTTTACCGCATACTTTCGGATCGCGTCTTTACGGCGTCTGCGCATGCGTGGAGAACGCAACGCGCATGTGCCACGCATTGACTCGGTACCAGTTCGGCCAGATCCCGTCCAGAACTGTTCACCGCTATCATTCGGGAAATAGGGGCGTATTATGGGCGTCATGCGGAATGACACATGGGCGTAGTTTCAAAGTGGGCAAAACGGGGCGGAAACATGGGCGGACACGGGGGAGTACACTTATGTTGGGGGGCGTACATTCGGAAACCACTCCGAATGCACGCGATCAAAAAGGGCAGAAATGTGCGGTGTCCACAAGTGTACTATTGCTTTGCGGACACCACTCGTTCATGCGCTAGGCGAACGTACGCCTAATGACTACAACCATTAACACCTGAACCCAATAGAATCTACTCCTTTACTCATTACTCACTAATAGGCCGCTTGTCAGTGCTTTAATTGAAACCATTGCTGCTTCAAGGAAACCTTACTAGTCCCCCACATATGCTGTACTTGTCAGACACTTTCAAACTGCTAACAATGGACATGACAGAATATTAATACTAGCAATACACATGTGTATTTGACATGTACTCATGAAACCACACATTTTGGGTAAAGTAAACACATTTATTTATATTCATGTCACAGTCAATGCCAGTGTGATGCAATGACCATAAAATAATACATACAAACAATAAACAACATGGCAGGAATGCCGCAAAATAAATAATAATACAAAACAAATATAATTGCACACAGATGGACTCCAGCACCTCCTATGTGCCACTGCACATGCAGCCAGTGGGAAATGAGGAGGCTGCTGGCCCTTCTACAGCAGGGCAAGCTGCACCTGACCATTCAACAGCAGGGCACCCTACACCTGGCCCTTCTGCAGCAGGCCAACCTGCAGCTGGCTCATATGCACCATCAGCAGAATCATTTGGAACACAACCGGGGACTTCACAAGATGGTACCATGGCCATCACTTCAAGTACAGCTGACAGTAATGGCAGGCAAAAGAGGGCAACAGGGGAACCACAAAGGACATATGAAGCAAGGGCTCAGCTGGTTACCCTCAGCACGTGATTGGACACAAGAAGCTGACACACACAGCACAATGGAAGATTTGGGAACACATAACGGCGGAGATTAATGCAGCCACAAGTTCATTTCCGACCACGTTTGGCCTTGGTAGGCTCCTTGGCCTGTGCAGCAGCTCTTCGGGGACGGCCAGATGCTGGGGCAGGTGGAGCAGATGATGTGGAGGGGTTGGCTGGTCTACCCCTCCTGCCAGCAGGGAGTGTTGCCGGTGGTAATGCACCAGAAACGGATGCCATTAGGACCCTGTTGCTGGTAACCAGCTCCACCATAAGCTCATTATGGTGGAGGAGGAGATCATTTTGGCGGGTGGCTTGCTCGGCCAGCACCTGAGCACTTGCAGCCATGGCCTGCATGCTCGCAGCCATGGACTGCTGGGTGCTGACCAAGCTCGCCAGGATCTCCTCGGTCCTACGCACCCGTTCTGATGCCAAGTCTCCCTGCTGGTTGATGTCCCCAAGCACCTCGGCCAAGGCGGCCAAATCGGCTTGGGCCGATGCCTGCTGCTGCACAGGCCTACCTCTGGGGCCAGGTGGCACGGACTCCTCCACCTCCTGAACAGAGTCGTCACCAAGCGGTGGGGTGTCTGTGGGAAAAGATAAACACAATTAGGAGACATTCTACGATAATTACTTGCACAAGTTTATGGCATGACCAATATTTACCTTCCAGAAAAGACGCAAACACTTCAGCTGGGGCCTCGCTATCCATCGTGCTCACCCCCCTGATCTCCTCAACTGATATACAGCTCTCGGCCATCACCTCCAGGGGGGTGAGCTCTAGCCCTGATGGCATGGGGCCGGCCCCAGATGTCTGGCTGTGGTCCCACCGCTTGGTCATCTTCCTCTTCAGGTTGGTTTTGAAGTCCTGCCACCTGCAATGTAAGTTGACATATTAATACATGTCACTCCCAATGTTAGCTGTTGCAGCCATTGCTCTGTGCTACATATTACAACATGTGATTAATGTCCCATATATAATATTACATGCAACTATGATATCAACCGTTACAATACACATTCACAATCACCCTACTCTAACTCTCAACGAAATAACATGGCAATAATGTATGTGTATCGTAACAACCTCACGGCCCATTTGCTAAATGCATCTAAGCATCAATTCAATCATTACTTGGCTATTACTGCCCACATGTATCACAAAACAACTTGCCTCTTCTTCACATGGTCCGTCTCACGAACTTGTGGCGCTACTTCATTAATCTCTGCCGTTATCTGTTCCCAAATCTTCCATCTGCGTGTGTGTGTCAGCTTCTCGGATGGACACTCTATCCAATCACGTGCTCGGGGAACCAGGATGGCCAGCTCCTGTGCTTCATATGCCTTATTTTTTTTGGGTGGTTCCGCTGTTGCACTGGCTCGCCCCTTGCCACGTCCCTGGCCACGCCCCCTGGCACCAGTCGCTGCACTTGAAGTGCTGGCCATGGTACTACCTTGTGAAGTCCCCTGTTGTGTTCCAAACAATTCTGCTGATGGTGGATATGAGCCAGCTGCAGGTTGGCCTGCTGCAGAAGGGCCAGGTGTAGGTTGCCCTGCTGTAGAATGGTCAGGTGCAGGTTGCCCTGCTGTAGAAGGGCCAGCAGCCTCCTCATTACCCACTGCCCGCATGTGCAGTGGCACATAGGTGGTGCTGGAGTCCATCTGGTCAAATAGTTGCTGCAGCACTGGGTCCACCTCTGGTTGGGATCCAGACATGTTAGCAACAACATTGTCACCTTCTAATACACCTTTATATACTGTTTGTGTAATCTGTTTGGCGGACATCAGCGGCAGCTGCGTTCCGTGCGTGAGCGTACGTCGCTGTATTTTCGCGCCGCATACGGTGGCGGAAATTACATTGTGTAAAACCTGGCGAAAGTTCTACATGAAATACTGGTCACCAATGCTAACATTGCATAGAATCTTCTGATACACCTGTGACTATTGCACAATACACATGCTATTTGCTAGCATGACATGACATTTCATTCATGACTACTGTGGTATTGTGGCGTTTTAGTGCAAGCTAAAAGTAGCCCAATCCCTTAGAGAATCCAGCCCACAAGTCATGCAATACTCATCTCTACTGTTATAGACCACACATGTGAGAGCCCTATAAATAGTGACTTCCTGCTAGAATCATTTGTCTCCAGATCTGGACTTGTCAGGGTCTAAGGTAAGCTCTTCCATGCTCCTTGTAGATATGATATCCATTAACAATGTAAGTGTATGAATGTATGCACCATTGCCTCACTGACTACAGATTGTTGGGCCAGCAAAGTGGTGTATCATTATTGCAACATGTCACATGTTCACTATTTCACTCACAGGTCTTCAACCTGTGTGGGTTCATCTATTGCAGGACAACATGTCCCAGCAATAGATGAAATGTGTCATAGTACATGATGTCGGCAAAAAATGCTGACACCTTTATCTGTGTGTTTTGGACGGTGTGTATTGAGTTCATATTATTGTGTCATCATTAGAGAGTCAAATGGATCTGCGGGATTTCACGGGGCGGCCATCTATTGTACGTATTGAAGGCTACAAATCAATTTGTAGTGGGATATGGCCATTATGTGCATAGGTGCATCAGTATTTATGTTCATTTCTTTAAAGGTTGCTGAAGCTATTATGCGCTACATGGAGAGGAGGCTAAGGGCACTTGCGGCTCTCCCCACTCGTCGGCCAAGGAGGCCAGGACGTGCTAGAATCTATCGCACACGGGTGACTCTGTTTGCTATGCCCGATGATGAGGTACTTACTAGGTACCGGTTACCGCCACATGTAATTCTGGATCTGCTCACCTTAATTCAGAGCGATCTGGAACCTCTACACGGGATCACGACAGCAATTCCGCCTCACACACAGCTGCTGGCGGTGTTGCATTTCTGCGCCTCAGGATCATTCCAACAAGTAGTGGCAGTACTTGCTGGAATATCTCAGCCGGCCTTCTGCCGAATCCTGAGGCGTGTGACGTCGGCCATGTTCAGGCGCAAGGGGCACTTCATGGCCATGACATTTGCCACCGAGACCCTGCGCAGAAGCCAGCAGGCCTTCCATCAAATTGCTGGCTTCCCTAATGTGATAGGGGCTGTGGATGGCACCCATGTACCATTTGTGCCTCCATCTCGAAGTGAGAAGATATATAGGAACCGCAAATTGTTCCACTCACTGAACGTGATGGTGGTATGTGGCCCATCCATGGAGATTCTCGCCTTCAACTCGAAGTTTCCCGGAAGTGCCCATGACTCTCATGTCATCCGACAAACCGGGATATGGCAAAGACTACAAGAGCTGGAAGGCCGTGATGCGTGGGTTCTGGGTGACTCCGGTTACCCATGTACGCCCTGGCTACTTACGCCGTACAGCTACCCAGCACCGGGCCCACAGGAGGCATTCAATCGGGCGCATGTTGCCACCAGGCAAGTGGTGGAGCGCTCAATTGGCCTTTTAAAAGGTCGATTTAGAGTGCTCCACCGCACTGGTGGTGACTTACAATATGCGCCTGAAATGGTGTCGAGGATCGTGGGCCTGTGTATATTTTTCCACAACATTGCTGTGCGGCGTGAGATACCCTTTGATGAGTGGGAGGTACCATCTGAGCCGCAAGATCCGCCCATGCGCCCATCCCGCGCCCCTGAATGCCGGAGGGGATACCAGCTGCGGGACTCTGTGGCGCAAAGATACTTCAGGTACATGTTATCGAGTTGACAGAACACACCAATTATTGTAAAAATCACTCCTTCAAATAAGTACAGTGTGTTAGTTGTCAGTGTTACAACACGAAAATTAGCCAGCCTGCCCTCCTAATGGCAAAGAAATAGGAGATATTTATCATATGTGCTTAGTTTTGGGGGAAGTTAAATATAGGTGCTAATTATTATACCTTGTTCAAGGGATCTTATGTGTTTGTTATATCTTCATTATTGTAGTTGATACTATCCCTGATGACTGGTGAGTACATTGATTTATTCTGTAATGTGTTTGGGATTTTTTCATGTGTTGATGTCTGATTTGTTTGCATATATATATATATATATATATATATATATATATATATATATATATATCTATATATATGATATTAGAATTTATTCACATGTTTCTACATTTCAAGGAGCAGGCAGCCAGGCAGGCAGGCAGGCAGGCAGGCAGGCAGGCAGGGCTGTTGTATAATGGTGGTCTCAGGATACCTGCAAGTGTGTGTATGTGTCTTTTACACATAAATGTACGCATACACATAGATGCATAGAGTAAATAATGCTAAGTACAGCTATGCGTTGCTAAGCTATAGCACGCGTTGCTTGGCGGAGCGAGGCGTCATTGGATTTGCTAAGTGCATACACACTGTGTTTTATATATATCAGATTTGTTCATTGCCATACATCAACACTACTGTTTGGAAGGCAAGCGAATTTGTCACCATTTGTGTTGGCGCAGAGACGCTGTTCATGTAAAGATGAACAATAAAGTTATTAACACAAATAACTGTGATCAACCAATGCCACCAGCTGATTGGTTGATAGATGCCATTGTCAACATGGCGGAGACACGAAGGGCAGAACCCTTCACACATGCGGAGCTGAGGGTTCTTGTCTCCGTCATGGAGACAAGGCTGGGCCGTGCAGGGCCCTTTATAACGAACCGGCATAAGCGGAGGGCCTATGCTGCGGCAGGGCGCCGAATTTACGCCCGCACTCGGGTGCGGAGGTCCCTCGGGCAGCTGGAGAGGCGGTGGTCGGACCTCCGCAGGCGCCAGCCCCAGCTGCTTCAGCAACTCAGGGGCGAAATTGCTGATTGTGAGTATTTTAGCTATGAAATTTCGCACTTACAACATAGCATATATAAACAATAAAATGTGTCTCATGATAAGTGGGTGTCCATGGGTTTAAAAGTCCATAGACTGTTATGTGTGCTTCTTCCTGGTTAACATGCAGTCATGTGGCTTTTATATGTAATGCCATAGCATTGAGGATTATGATGCATACAATGTGCCAGATCTAATATGTGTTACACATTGATAAATGCCTGGGTTGTAATGTGTGAACAAATTACTACCAATCACATACTAATTTAAATGTCACTATTTGGAATCCATTAACAGTAAGGAGCTACTTTCCTGCATCGTTTGCCATCATTATCACCCTTCCATGTATGTCTTGTTATGGATTAATACATGTGCCCCAATGACCCCACATTGACCATGATGTTTTTTTCTAACACACAGCACGAGCCCAAGCACAACAGGCCCGTGAAGAGGCGGAGGCAGCCCTGGCACAGGAGGAGGCCCAAGACCCGGAGGAGGAGGTGCCGGCAATGGTGGAGGAGGAGGAAGTGGAGGAGGAGGAGATGGTGGTGGAGGAGGAGGAGGTGCGTGAGGAGGTGGTGGAGGAGGATGTGGAAGCGGAGTTGGTTGCGGAGGAGGAGGTGTTGGTGGCAGAGGAGGAGGTGGAGGAGGAGGTGGTGGTGGTGGAGGAGGAGGAGGAGGAGGAGGAGGAGGAGGAGGAGTTGGAGGAGGAGGTTGTTGGTGCAGAGGAGCTGGCGGAGGAGGGGTCTGAGGAGGCCACGGTTGCCCCGGAGGAGTCGGATGACGATGGGGAGGAGGCGTGCCAGGCCCCGGAATATCAGCAGATCGGTATGTTAACATAATGCATCATTCATGAAGTAGTTGTACTGGTATTTGTTATGTAGCACTGTTGATAAAAAATTTTTGTCCCATACTATTCATATAGACCCCAAAGTGGGTAGCTACAGATACAGGTACGGGTTAGATGGGGTGTCCAAGGCATCCCTTTCATCCAGGACACCTCTGAATTACACCGGTTTGTGGGATGGGTTGGAGCTCCATTTTGACTGCCACATAACCGTTGTAGTTAAACAGGATCCTGGAGTAAAGGGATGAGTGGATCATTTGTGGATTAAATTCACCTGCTGCAAGCGTTGATTATGACCCATCAAATAGTGGAATCTATATTGTTGGTGAATGTTATTTATAAACTCTAGGATGTATGCTATAAATGGAGTATGGCCCGGCCTACCTTGGAATGGAGTCAGAAGTTGCCAGTGTCCCAGGAGCCTCCTCTACCTAAACACCCCCTGTACTTCAGATTTTTTTTTTGCCCTCACAGAATTGTAGGTTGGTTTAGACAGAATTATGATTTTGAGGATGTGTACTGTGCATTCCTGACATTTGCATAACTCCCATGCCACGAACCATCACTGAACTTAGACTGAGCAGATTGTGACAAGTTCTTATTGACGGAGGCCATGACCTGCTTGTCATTGGTTAGTCATGGGTGGGTTGTGACTGAGAAGAAACAATATGACTGTTATGTCTTCTGCAGAGTAAAGGGTATAGGCCAAAAAATACAGTATGTAGTAAATAAGTTAGCATGTATGTATATATGTATGTGTCATATCTATTTATCTATGTGTGTCTCTATCTCTCTACATCATGGGTCCTCAAACTGCGGCCCTCCAGATGTTGTGAAACTACAAATCCCGCCATGCCTTGCCACAGTTTTAACACTTCCTTATAGCAAAACTGTGGCAAGGCATGCTGGGATTTGTAGTTTCACAACATCTGGAGGGCCGCAGTTTCAGGACCCATGCTCTACATAGATATATATATATATATATATACACACATGTCACCTAGCATTTGTGCAATTTATGTCGCAGTATGTGAAATGTATGCAAGAATAACATGACTAATTGTTGCCCCTTTGACATGCCCACAGATGACACCACACCGGCAGATGAGGGGGTGCGTGGGGCCCTCCTGCGAGTGGAGCACCATCTGCGGCTCGCTCAAGCAGACCTGCAGGACCTCAAAGACCTGCTTATTTAATTTATAATTTTATATTTTTTTATTTATGTTAATTGTCTGGTTCAATAAATTCTTTATGCAAGTTCACAGTTGTTGGTTTTATTTGCACTTTAAATAGTATATGTGTAGATTGGTTATAATCTTTTACACAGGGTGTAATACAAACCATTGCACTTACATTGCTGTAAGGGTTAATGTGTGCAATGCATGTGTTAGGCATGCTTGTAAGGATATATTGGAATCTAATTGATTCCAAGTCCAAATAAGCAGTTTTTTATGAGGATAGGTAATTGAATAAGTGGGTCATGTGATGTATTGCAGAAGATACTTCATAGTGGGTTGTTTGGCGTAAATACTCCGCTTACGTGCGGTAGCACCGCTTGGCTCCCGTTCGGATGCGGTATTCCCGAGCATACTCTGTAATACTCTGTAATACCGTGCCGAATCGGAGTGTTTCTCCCGCACACGCATGGTTTGTATGTCGTCCGTAAACACGCCCTGTTCTTAAAGAGTGAGTCCGTCCGAATGCGGAGGACACGTGGGCGTTTCTACGGACGATGGCCGCATGCGGCAAAACACCGTTGCGTGCTGACCGCTCCGTAAGAATGCGGGAATTTCCGCACCGATCAGAATAAGGGCCATGGTCAGGTTCCCTTATCTGTATGCCAAATAGATTAAGTGCAATTTAGCTTTAATGCACTGTGCACTGACTACGCGGTCAATGCCGCCTGATGTGTTAGGAGAGGGCTGATTTCGTGAAAGCCTCTACTCCGCCTTATTGCCGACTCAGCACATTAGGTTAGCGCTGGGACACTTAAATGGTTAAATAGTATTCATTGCCAAAATTCATTATCACAGTACACACACAACAATTATACTAGCACACTGCAGAAGTACAGTTGTACAGTACAGTTGGAGCCACAGCGTTGTTCACGGGGATGAGACACACGAGCGTCTCATACCGTAGTATACTGTGTAAGCCCGCTCCGCTTGGTGAATGTCGATACCGTTCCATCGGTACAGTATATCAATCCGCCGCTAGATTGGTGGAGCACTAGCCACCCAGAGGTGGCGACTTGTATTGCATGGTGAGCATCCACGCCCCTTGGCGGATGGGAGCGCAAGAAGAAGAGAGGATCGCCAAAACCTCTGCGATGGTGCGCTGGCGGCAAGAATGAGAGGCGCTCCATCTGTAGGTCTATTGTAATGTAAAAGCACTAACGTCAAAGAGATTAGAAACAGAATAGGACTGACATGCCCCATTAACAATTTTTTTACACTTTGATTGCGTAAGAAGCACCAGCAGTGTTAGACTTCATATGCGAGAGGAGGACAGTGGCAATAGGATTTTGATAGACACGGAAATGTACAATAATGTTAATATATAAACTACTACTCCAGATGGGTTTTAAATGAGACTTTAAGCAGATGGTAGAACCAATATAAAGGGTATCCACAACTAGGGCACAGAGTAATGTTCTGGAGAAATTGAGAAACAAGTAGTTGGATACACATAGGCACGGTGTCCACAGAATGGGTACAAAGATGTCCTATTCATCCCTTTGTATTAATAATCTGGCTCCACAAAATGAAATCTTATTTGTATATCTTAAAACAAATACTCCCACTTCACTGAATGGTTCCCCGTACCTCTGTAAGTCTCTACAAAGGCAGCCATCTTTCTCCATAAACAGATGAGCCAATCAAGGAGCATGATATGCCCAAAGCCGGATTTGTACTGCAGACCAGATTTTGTGCTTCATAAATGAGCTCCTAAACATAATCTATGAACCTTGTTGGGTGGCTACATTGAGCTCCATATTTTTTGTACACATTCCAACAAAAAATTGGAGCAATTAATAAACATAGTACCATGCCAACTCTACAAGGCACTAGTTAGACCGCATCTGGAAAGTGGAGTGCAGTTCTGAGCTCCACATTGCAAAGAAGACATGGTGGAACAAGAAAGCGTTCAGAGAAGGGCAACCAAGCTTATAAAATGGATGAAGTGTTTAAGCTACGAGGATAGATTAGCCAAACCTGGAATGTTAACGCTGGAGAAGATACGATTAAGTGGAGACATGCTGCTTAACATGTACAAATAAATCAGAGGGCAATATTCTGAACTATATGGCAATGTCTTTTCTTTGAGGATGGAAACTAGGACACGTGTGCATGCGTTCAGACTAGGGGCAGGATGCCCCAACATCCGTTGCCCCTCTGCCCAGGCTAACACATTCATACTAATCGCATATGCTCTAACATATGCGATTAGTAGCGCAAAGGACAGCTCTTGCGATAAGAGCTGTTAGTTTGATGCAGCGCCGTCCTTGGACTTCCGGGTCTGAGACCCAGGAGTCCCTCTGTGCATAGGTAGAGTGACGGCCGGACTGCGGGGCATGCTGGGATGATGGATCCCTCACACAGTGCTGCAGAGAGAAGCCCATAGGCTTCTACATGGTATCACCAGCAAAAGCTGGTGATTCCCTCTGCGGTGCTGCCCCAAAAGAGGGGCTTTAGAGCATACGAATAACAGGGTTTTTAACGCATTTTTGATTTAGAGCATCCCGCCCTAGAGGAAGGAAAGGCTTTTTTACGGTCATTTAAGGTATGGAGCTCTCTTCCAGAAAATGTGGTGATGGCAGACATATCGAATACATTTAAAATAAGGTTGCAGAAACATTTATTGGAAAAAAAAACATTCAGGCGTACAACCAATAACCACTATTTAGTCAGTGCTTATATATTTCTAATAGGGGATGACAAATCTAGGTCAGAGGTTGAACTTGATGGACATTCGTCTTTTTTCAACCTCAACTACTATGTTACTATGGCCCTTATTCTGGTTGAAGCGGTAACGGCCGCTTGCGGCCGTTCCGCCGATGTTTTCGGTCTGCGCATGTGCAGAGGGCACTCTGCGCATGTGCAGCCGAAATCGCCGTACACGTATTTTGTCCGCCGCAAAGGGGGTGGATAGGGGCGTGAGGGGCTACGAAGCCTCATTTGCATATGCATACGCCCCGCGTTTCATGGGCGTTCCCATGCAAACGTGGGGCGTACGCATGCTAATGAGGCTATGACGCGTGGGTACAGGGCGGGCATCTGACATCGCCGGATGTCAGCTGCCCGCCCCCATACAAGATTTCACACGGACAAGTGTCCGTGTGGTCTTGTGCTGCGGGACCTGGTGGAGCGTGCGGCCCTGCATTCGATGTTCGGCGACCATCGAATGCAGGGGCTGCTCCCACCATGGAGGAGGCGTATCCCCGTCCACAATCATGCGGATCGCCACATGGCCGCGTACGGACAGCCGTGGCGATCCGTATGGAAGGCGGGGATTCGTCTGGTGCGGTCGGAGCCGCATATGCGGCTCCGGCCGTACCGATCAGAATAAGGGCCTATGTTCTTATCTTTTGCTGACTTTCATTCTGGGCCAGATGTACTAAGCTTTAAAAAGTGATAAAATGGAGAGTGATAAACCACCAGCCAATCAACTCTCAATTTTTAATGACATGTCTGTGACATGGAAGTTTGCAGCTGATTGGCTAGTGGATTATCACTCTCCATTTTATCACATTTCAATCTTAGTACATCTGGCCTTCTGTCATTGTTGACATCTTGAATGTCGACATTCTGAACATACTGTATACCCTTTAATTATTTGAGGAAAACAGATGTATTGGCATTTATGGCTGCTGTAACCAAGGTTGATTCTATAATTGGTGTATATATAAAGCAGTGTGCTGTCAGCTTGCTATTCTAGTACTGTATCTTAAGTTATTTGTCTCTCAGTTCACTTTTCTATATTCAATGCTCTTATTCATTCACAGGAAGGGCTAGCGACACATAAACTCATAACCCTAATTGCTGCATTTGCAGTCCTCACTGTCTACTTTCTGAGGAAACTTACGGAATTATATTTATAAAGAGCCTTTTTATATTTAAGAAAAGGAAACCCATTTTAAAAGGGAATGATTTTATATCAGGGCCATAGCCATTTGGGTTATGTTAAAATATTTATTTGAAAGAAATAAAGTATTCTATATATGCCATATCCTTTACCTCATTATCATAATCAAACATAGTAGTGTACATTGTTCTGAACATAAAAGCCTTATTATGAGGTTACATGTAGAATTCCATTTTTTCCTATCTCACAAACTAGATGACAAACATTTCATATTTTTTTATTTAAAACTGCATATGGCAGTGGCACCCATTCACTGCTGCCCTGCTGTGCCAGGCAACGTGCAGCCCGGAGCCAATGAGTTATATAGTGGTCAGTAGTACTACTATACACAAGGGAATAGGCTCAGGGTCCGATTCAGATCTGATCGCATGGCTGCAAATTCGCACAGGGCCGATTATCGATACCCTGCGTATGCGTACAGGTCTCAGTGCGCATCCAAGAGACAATCCTTCTATGAAAGCCTGCTTCTTTTTCTGATCGCTGGCCTTATGCAAGGTGATTGCCAGGAGGTAGGTGTCTGGGGATGGTAACCGGATGTTCAGTGGGAATGCTAAGAAAAAGCAGACGTGCCTAGGAAAATGCTAGGCACGCCTGAGCACTTTAGGCAGTGTTGCCTACCCTCCCGGAATGTCCGGGAGGCTCCCCCGGGAAGGCAGGCAAGCCTCCCGGAATCCCCCCAGCCTACCACAATTTCCACTCGGTGGGGGGTCTGTGGCGACCCGATGATGCAAACCTTCATCAATTATTGTGGCCCTGTCCCTGCTCTGCAATAGCTGAAATACCGGCATTGTAATGTGGGGGGCGTGGCCATTGTGATCTCATCATTGTGGCCCTATCCCTGCTCTGCAATACCTGAAATACCGATTTAGGGGATATGGGTGGTGTGTGATGTCAGTTCCAGGCTCCAGGTCTGAAATGCCTTTTTCCAATGCACTGCTGAGTAAGTCTTTGGCTACATTGAGCCTGTGATGACTTGTGCCCAGTGTAAAAATCCTTAGATGGTGAGCCTGTTACGATGGGTTTTGGACATATTTACATGGCTGCGAATGGATGTGTAACCGAATGAATCCTTTCACACAGCGAGCACATTAATTTGCAAGGGGGGATTTGAATTTACCGGGGTGCCACCTTCAGGGCAGGCGACAGGGGGGGTCAAGGGGGACAAGTGTGATGGGCCCCAGCGATCTGAAGGGCCCCAGAGCTTCCATGCCCCATCACGGCCACCGTCTGTTCTAGCTGGCCTGTCAGTGACCCTCGCGGCCCGGCTGTCGTACTATCTGTGTATGGCTGAGACTGACTCACTGTGTGCCAATGCTGTCTACTGTGTGTGCACCCTGCCATTCGGCACTCAGAGCCATCTACTCTGTGTGTACACACGGCCTGGGGCTCCAGCCGCACAGCCGTACCCGCCACTGGCACTGTGGCCTCAGTCTCTGGCTCCTGTACTTTATAGTGCAGGTCGTCTGTTCAGTGCCTGCTCATGGCTCGTGCTCAGCATTCTTTTGTGAAAGTGACAGGCCAGCAGAAGGCAGCAGCCAGGAGCCAGGCCAGCAGGACTGAGGGAGAGATTCTCTAAGCTAAAAATGCGGTAAAAACCCCGTTATCGGGGTTTTTACGGCATTTTGGGATGCTGTAAGCATCCCCCGCCGGGTTACCGCGGCGGGGGGCATCGCCAGAAAAATCTGGCAATGCCCCATAGAAGCCAATGGGCTTCTATCGCAACCCTCCGCCGCCCCGCGCCGCCCCCCCGCTGCCCCGCATCGCCTCCCTCCCCCCTCACCTGTGTCCGGGCAGCACAGCGCAGTGCTGCCCGGACCTGTGACCTCCTCCCTGCACTGATCCTCTTCCGGGTGCAGGGAGGAGGAGAGCCCTGCGCAGCAGCAGCAGCGCCGGGTGTGGGAGGGAGGGGAGAGCCGCCGGGACCTGCTGGGACCCGGTGACTCTCACCGCAAAGGACAGCTCTTAACGCAAGAGCTGTGCTTTGCCTTAATTATCGCATATGTTACAGCATATGCGATAATTAAATATGCGATGGGCGGCGAAGGGGGGCGGAGATTCTTAGAGAATCTCCCCCTGAGAATGAGAGAAGTCCGCACTTGGAAGCAAGATCTGGAGCAGCAAAAGGTTAAATGAGGTTCGTGCAGAAGAGGGTTGTGTGGATTTGGGATTAGGTGGGGGCCCCAGAAATATCATTGTACAGGGCCACAAGATTTCTATTGCCAGCCTTGGCCACCTTAGCTAATCGCTGGCCATGCGAATTAGCAGCCATGCTAGGTCTGAATTAGTCCCTCTGTGCTGTACACTGGCCTCCAGGGACTATAAATCACAGAGCACAGTGACCACAAGGGACTGGACTTTGTACGAGCTTAAAGAAGATGTGAAGTCTCCATCAATGCTTCTTCCTCTGAGGCTAGCAGTCAGGCAACTCATTTGTGAATAGACCTGGGTGTTTGCCAGAGTGTACTGTGCATACAAAGGTCTCTGGGGAAATTGTGTGGTTACAATGTTTCCTAAAACTTTCAAAATGCATATACAGAAAATTCCAGGAAAAAGGCTGCTACTAATGTGATGGTATGCAGCCAGTGGATAGACAATGGCAAGGCCGACATTCACAAGGTCGACCACTTATAGTTGACAGTGACTAGGTCAACACCTAAAAAGGGTTGATATACGTTAGGTCGACAATGCCAAAAGGTCAACATACCTAAGGTCGATACTGCCAAAAGGTTGACACAAGCTTATGGTTGACATAGGCAAGGTCGACAGCCAAAAGAGTTTTTCATGATTTTTAACATCCTTCTCTCCGGGCTACCGCTCGCCCGCCTCGCCCCTCTCCAATCCATTCTTAACGCCACTGCTAGGCTCATCTTCCTCTCCCGCCGCTCTAACTCCGCCTCCCCCCCTCTGTCTATCTCTTCACTGGCTCCCCATTCCTTTCCGAGGTCTCTTTAAACTCCTCACCACCACCTACAAGGCTCTCTCCTCCTCCACCGCTCCTTACCTCTTCACTGATCTCTATCCACACTCCCTCCCATCCTCTTCGCTCCACCGCCGCCTGACCTCTCACCTAATCACCTCCTCCCACTCTCCTGTCCAAGACTTCTCTCACGCTGCCCCCCTGCACTGGAACAACCTCCCGCCACCCATCAGGCTTTCTTACATTCTTCAAGCGCTCCCTCAAAACCCACTTTTTCCAACTAGCCTATCCCTCCTCCTCCTCCTACTCTCTTTTGCTCCTCCTATCCTTCCTACCCTACCCCTCCATCCATTCCTACTATTCCTATTGTTTGTCGTTCGTCCACCCACCTCCATTTAGTCTGTTAACTCTTATGAGTAGGGCCCTCCTTCCTCACGTACTGACCCTACCTCTTTATCTCACCAGCGCTCCTGCCCTGTTCTTCCCTTCATCTGCTTCATCTTCAGTCTCCTCGACAATTTTGACACCTACTTCAGAACTGATGCTGATGTTAGTTCTACCAGCTATACCCCTATTTATGCTGTATTTTATCATCACACCCTGTACGTTACCTTGTAATTTGTTTTTATGTTTTCTATGTATGGCGCTGCGGACACTTTGTAAAATGTATAAATAAAAAACTACTACTACTATGTCCAAAATGACTGCAGCATCACTGTCACAGCCTGTCCCTGTGTTCCTCAAATTCTCTTTATGTACGCAGGGCACCAAAATCTGCATGTAAGGTCCTGCTTTGGTGTGCGCAGGTGTGCCCTCCTCTGTCTACAGCACCCTGCCTAAATAATTCCTACAGCAAACCCTATCTAATCCTCTGAAACTGCTAAGGTAGGGCTTGTTAAGTTAGGAAAATGCCTTAACTTTTCTTTGTGTGTGACCTACAGTGATGTGCCAGCCTTATCTAATACCCCATTCACACCAGCCTAAATTCCCGGGTTGAGTCCGGGAACAACCGGGTACTACCTCTGGTGTGAAAGGTACCCAGGACAAATTACCGGGCTAATTTGCCAGCAATCCAACCCGGCTAGGTAGCAGGGTTGTACCCGGGTTCAATCCGGGGACCTGGCTGGTGTGAAAGGTGTAGGGTATACTTACCCGGGTTGCCATGTCCTCCGTGTCCTGTCCGACGGGAATTAATGCAGGCGGCGGGCGCAAATGACAGGACAGCCGGTGGATGATGATGACGCAGCTCTCCGGCGGCAGTGAGGACGCCGGAGAGCTGCGTCATCTTTATCCACCGCCTGTCCCATAATTTGCGCTGCCGCCTGTGTGGATCCCTGGCCTGTGCGGAGGACCAGCAACTGGGTTGAGTATTCTCCCCACCTCCTGTCCACCTCCGCCGCCATCCCGCCGACTGCCCGACGTCATCCCGCCGACTGCCCGCCTCCTGCCAGCCTCCTTCCCGCCCCTTCACACACCAGAAAATGCAGGGACATTTCTGGTGTGAATGGGTCCAAACCCGGGAATGTCCCTGCTTGTCCTGGGAACTAAATTCCCGGGTTTGTCCCTGCATTTCTGGTGTGAAAGGGGTATAACAGATCCAACCAAATACCAAATGTCTGACCATGGTACATGTTTAAGTTCCCTGCATGATGAGCTCTGTTGTGTGTTTTTTTTTAATACAGGGAATGATAAGTTATTATTCTGATATTGATCATAGTTGTTAGAGCATAGGCTAAGAAGTAGAAGGAGTCAGGACCAGTAAGGGTAGGAGTCTATACAGTAGTAGGATATAACAGCAAGCTACTGCTGTGACCACACCAGTAGCATGCTGTTATATCCTACAGTAGGCGATACAAATTTACTCCTGAGGATCAATGTTTATTGTCATTGGTGTTGTTGTCTAACTGCACGTACAGTACAGCAGATTAGATTATACTTTATTATACTAAACAGCATGATTTAACCTGTGTTCCAGCAACACAAATCGATAATGGTTAACCGCTGAATCTGCCACTCCATCTTTGAATGAGTTGTGTGAGCTGGCCTCCCAGCTAATGTGTGCACATGTAATATTGTGTTGCCAAATGTATGTTCTAAGGCACCACCTTGTGGTGACAGTGTTGCAAGTTTGTATAAAAAAATAAAGAAAGTGACTAAAGCAAGTCTATAAAATATTAACTTTTATTGTAGAATAAAACTATATGCTTCACTGATCATATAAATCCCAACATTTCCTTTTTCCTTTAATGGAACATCAAATAATCAGATTACACAGCCTAAGAACACAGGTTTCTCTACCGGATCTCATCATAGCACAGGAATGCTAGGTATGGCTGCTCACTGTGACTGTAACCCTTAAGTGACTAAACAGATTATTTGTGGCCAGTTTAACACGCAGCTGTTTAAAACCAATGTACCTAAAGAGAAAACAATGTATAATGATGCCTGACATTTATAAAGAACATTACATAACACAACCATTTATGTACCTTGGAGGCTTGGACCAGCCAGGAGAGAGTAGGAATGTTTGGTTGCTTAGTGGGATATTCTGCGTAAGAAAATCGCATCACATGGGCCATTTTAGTGCCATGCCATGCGATTTTCCTATGTAATTTATACACTGCTCTCTCAGCCCCCGGGATCGCATCGCATGGCATCGCACCTCCTGCAAAATCGCATAGGGGGAATAAAAAGGTCATAGGACGCATTCCGTCGCCGCCCGCCATGCTTCGGGGTGGTGGAACGCGTCCTACGACCTTTTCATTCCCCCACTATCCACGTCGGCGTGGAGTTGAAATCTATATAGTGTGGGGAGTGCAGTGAGCCCGAAGCGTGGCGAGCGGATGCGGAATACATGTAAAGTAATCCGCGTGCACTCGCCACGCTTCGGCCTCGTGGCTGGCTGCGCTCACAACAATGAAATCAACTCCACGCCAACGTGGATAGTGGGGGAATAAAAAGGTTGTAGGACACGTTCCACCGCCCCGCGTTAATAGGGGGAGGGGGGGCCTAAAACATTATTGTATGTCATCTAATCATATTGTGGTACAGCTAATGTCATGGGATCGCACACCCTATAAAATCACATGCGATCGCATGCGATTTTGCAGGTCATGTGATGTAATGCGATGCCCCGGGGCTAAGAGAGCAGTGAATAAATTACAGTAAAAAATCGTAGCGCATCGTATGACCCTTAAATGGCCCATGCAATGCGATTTCCCTACGGTGCCGCACGTAGCAAAACTGGGCGCCGTGATAATACACAAGTACCGAATGTTTGGGGGGGGGGTTTTGCACCATATTAATAGAATTGATATAAAACAAATTGCTTCCAGACTGAACATGAAAAAAAACATGTCAGGGAAAGAGGTGGAACTAGGTAGAGGGAAGACACTGTTTGCGAGAGCTTACAGTGTAACAGTTAGTGGTGAATAGAGGGTGAAGGGTTGCGCGGAAGTGAGTAGGGCCAACTTGGGGCAGTAAGAATGTAATAGAGGGTGAAGGGTCAGCGGTAAAGTGAGTAGAGGCAGCTTGGGGCAGTAACAGTGTGATAGAGGGTGAATGGTGGGGGGGGGTGAGTAAGGCCAGCTTGGGGCATTAAGAGTGTAATAGAGGGTGAAGGGTCAGTGTGGGGAGTGAGTAGGGCCAGCTTGGGGCAGCAACAGTGTAATAGAGGGTGAAGGGTCGGGGGGTGGAGTGAGTAGGGTCAGCTTGCGGCACTAAGAATGTAATAGAGGGTGAAGGGTCAAGGGGAAAGTGAATAGGGCCAGCTTGGGGCAGTAGGAGTGTAATAGAGGGTGAAGGGTCAAGGGGGAAAGAGAGTAGGGCCAGCTTGAGGCAGTAACAGTGTAATAGAGGGTGAAGGGTCAGGGGGGAGGAGGGAGTAGGGCCAGCTTGGGGCAGTAAGAGTGTAAATGGTACACTTTTTTTAAACTTAACACCTTGTGGAGCATTCTGCTAGCACATGTAGGGTGGAGGACAGAAGAGAACTGGAGTGAAGATTAAAGATGGATAGGAGTGGGGAGTGAGGGCGTGGATCAGGGATAAGTGGGAGACAGGAACAAAGACGAACATAGAGATTGAAAGAACAGGGAGGCAGAAGTAGTATTAAGAGGGACCTAGGCATGCCATGGATGTGCATTTACCTCCCATGCTGTGACAATACTCATTCTAGTGGCTGCACAAGGTCTACATACAGCTATACAATCCTACATATGGTACAGGGGCCCAATATTTTTGCTAGCATTCATGGGCAGAAGTGGAGGGGTTGAAGAAGAAAATCAGTCTGACTGCATGTTGAGGATGGATTAATCAAGAAGGCAGATGATGAGCGTGTAGATGAGAGGTTTGGTTAGGCCAAGGGTGAGAATTATTGTCATAAGTGGTAATGTCTCAAAAGCTGAAGATACACGTTTTTGAAGCAGACTGGTGATAGGGAGGGATAGAGGGGATGGAGACAAGTGTCACACTTTGGGAGCAGACATGAGGAGTAAACAGAAGTAGGAAAATTGATAACTACAGTATTAAACATATTGAGCTTTAGGTAGTGATTGGACATCCATGGAGAGGTTGGAGTCAAATGAAATATTTGGGTTTCATCAGCTTAGAGGAGAAGCGTGGCTCTGGTGAATAAAGAGTTGAATAGTTCATAATGGAATAGATGTACAGAAATAATTGAAATATGGAGCATTAGGACGTGAAGTAGGAGAGCAGTACTATCAAGGACTATGGAGTGGAGGCTGTGCTGGAATACAGGGTGTAAACTGTGTCTAAACTGAAGGAGATGTCCAGTAGGATAAACATGGAGAAGGGACCCTTACATTAAACTAATTCGCTATTTGGTTTTATTTCAATAGCACCGTCTTACTATACTTCATCTACATTTGCTCATCTCTTATTTCCAGCCTTCTTCAGGTGCAAAGCTAAATCTAGATACAGTATGTAGACATATGTCTTTCTTGGTGTGCAAGTACAGTACAAATATGTATTTTACACTTAGCATACACTCAGCCTGGCATGAGCACCTGGTATCCATGTTGTATTGCTTCTACAGATTTGAGGGTCCACTCTCAGTACTGGAGGCAGGGGGTTTTACTTAGCCACAAGTTATTTGGAGGTCTGTAAAACCACAAAAGATTGGAATCTACACTTAAGTGCACATTTGCGTTGTGTTTATTGGTAACACTAAAAATATATATCTAGTCACTAAACATCTCGAAGAAAAGTATTTCCAGTTGTCCTTAAATGACCAGTACATCCATCTGTGGGATGCTTCAGGTGATCCAATAATACTCTGCTCAGTGAAAGTCCATGATATTCTGTTTCACTTGTCACTATTTTCCGCCATTCTCCCCAAACTGTTCCAGCAAACACATCAGCACTTTTCCCAGACTCTTGTAGATTATTTCTACAGGACTGTTAATAGAACGACTAGCAAAATATGTTTTCCAGCTGGGCTTCTACTATGTTATGCATTGGCCAGACATAAAGTTAGTTTTTGTGGTAACTGATGTAAGAAATAGTTCCCAAAGGCGGCCGCAGAAGCAGCCTCATAAACTTGTCTTAGCTATAGATTTATTTTCATTAGAGCTTAACATATTTAACTGCTGGCAGGAATAGGACTGTAGGACTTGTGTACCAGTCATCACAACAATCAAAGCTAAGAATAAGTGCATGACATCACCCTAACCATCTCTCAGCTCTCTGACTTGGCTATGTAGGTAATACTATATCTACTTCGTAAACATAGTACAGGGTCAACGTACTGCAAGCCATACTAGAAAAAAGTAGTGCGTCTATTATAAACATGCCAATCATGACATCATTGCTGTATAGAAATAGATCACGTCAAAAGGTCAGCAGTGGGATTTTACTTTACATTATCTTACACGTGGCGTCTGATATCTGCACTGGTGACTCATAGTTATTGTCTGGAAAGTGCAGCTCGTACCCACAAAACCTTACTGAAATGAAATGCTGGATGCACAGCGCAATAACTATGCTTTGCCCAAGAAAATCTCAATTTGCATTATGCACACGTGCCAATCTGCTACCACTTGAGTGTCACTCTTTGTCAATCTTTTCCAATGTCTTCTAAAATACTGCTCAGTTTACCATCATTCATGGCTTAAATGAATAATGAGAGTGAAGGGACATCGGGACAGGGATTAAAGTGTGTGGGGGGGGGGGGTGGAACTCAGTTCCATCTCCTGTTGTGTTAGTGGGAACTTAGTTCCACCACCACTACAGCCCTGCTCAGTAATTCCAACAGAAAAGCCTGTCCCAGCTGCCTCCTTGCCTGGCAGGGCGTATGTAATGTCAGGACGTAATCGCCACTGAAGTGAAGAAAAAAGTAGGTACAGAGACAGATGTGTGTATAAAGGGCATTCACTGTGGACATTTTTGTGTAACTATATCTGTGGGCATTATGTGAGTAAGCAGTACTACTGTGGGCATTAAGTGTAAGTGACTTCTATGTGGCATACATGAATAAGGGGCACTACTGAGTGATGTGATGTAATGTGAATAAGGGTCACTACTGTATTATAACGTGAATAAGGGGCACTACTGTTTGGTGTAATATGAATCAGGGGCACTACATGCAGTGTAATGTGAATATGATTGTGCTACTGTGTTGCGTAGTTTGAATTGGTGATCATCATTGTCCTTGTGAGATAACTGCCTCTTTATAAAATATGGAAGTTGGATCACAAATTTTGTAGTTTGCAGGGGGTGCCTAAAAACCTGTCACTGTGGGGGGGGGGGGGGGGGGGGTCGGTGGCAGGGTATATGAGTTCCACCACCTCATCAGTGACTTGTTATATATAATTGATGTGGGAGACAGTGTGTATGTAATTACTGTGGGAGCAGGGGTGTAGCGAGGGTGTAGCCGGCAGAGCGCGAGCTCTAGGCGCCGAAGAGTACCAGGACACCCGGCACCACACTCGCTGCCCACCAGACTGCCCTCTGAATGCCGCCCGCCAGTCCGAAGTAGAGGCGCAGAGTCTCTATCTCAGTGAAGCAGGAGGACCAGCGACAACACCTGTGGTGTTTTCAAATTATATACCACAGCTGCCCTAAATATTTACTTGGGGGTGGCCAGGCGATGGAGCTGGAAGCCTGGTGGGCCGTGCAGCTGTGTGGCCTGCGCAGTGTGGCCTCTGATCTTGTCACGCTGTGCAGAGCCACACTGCCGAGGACAGGAGAAGACAGGCAGCATCTGAAAGGGTGCTCAGACACTGCCCGGCATTAGACCGCCCATGCGCAGCCTATTCCCGAAATCCCGAGATTGAAAGCCCAGCATTTTGGAGGCCAAATCCCAGGATCCCGCCGATCCCGATCCCGATCCTGGATATGCCACCCTAGTTGTAACAATAGGGCAGGTGAGCAGTCTGCCTCCAGATTGTGTGTATATGCAGTTAGAGCAGAGGTTCGCAAGCTGTGGGTCAAGACCATCTCAGCATAGGGCAGGCATGTCCAAACTTTGGCCCTCCAGCTGTTGTGAAACTACAACTCCCATCATGCCTTGCCAAAGTTTTGCTATTAAGTAATGTTAAAAGGCATGCTGGGATGTGTAGTTTCACAACAGCTGGAGGGCCACAGTTTAGACATGCCTGGCATAGGGTCTCGACTCCATGTTGCTGACCATCAGGCTGATGACTTTTCTGATCTCTCAGTTAGTGATCCAAGGAGTCTGAAACATCAGGAGAACTGTTTGTTACTTCAGACTCCTTGCATAACTGGCTGAGATCTGAGGAGTCATCGGGCAGGCTTCCTGCTATCCTCTGCTTCCCCATGATATTCACTGCCATCCTCAAAGCCTTCAAGGCAGAGATAAGCTTTTACATTCACATGAATATATTTAAAAAAAAAACTCACGCAGGGCAGGGAATCTGAAAGATGCTAGTCTCTGCAATTGTGTGGGAAATTAGGTGATCGCATTTGCAGTCACTTCGTTTATGTTTTGTGCAGAAATGGATTGGGATGGAGAACCAGCCTAAAGGTGCGTACACACGTACAGATTTTTCTGTCTGATCTATTTGGTGGGAACAAAAACCTGGAAATGTATGGGAGTAAATGACAAAAAATTGTTCCCAAACACTTGAAAACAGACAGTGATCGGTCAGACAAATTGTTTAAATCATTCTGATATAACACATTTATCAAAGCATATATTGTTTTATGTTTTCCTGCATTTGGGTGGAAATTTTTGATTGTCATATGCTCCCATACATTTCCAGGTTTTTTCCAACCAGATAGATCAGACAGAGAAATCTGTACGTGTGTACGCACCTTTAGGCTGGTCGCAGAGACAACTGCACCTTAAGACATTTCTGGAAGCAGCCTTCGGTAGGATGGGATCTTTCCAGTTACGAGACCCCTCCTCATGGGTTCTGATTCTGAGTTGGACATAGTTGCAGCCATCCTTGTATCTATTCCTGCAGTTGTGTCTGCGACTTTATGCTAATTCGACTGTCATGCTCTTCCTTTTTGTGCTTCCGTAATGTTGCCGTGCATGAGCGGCCTGTTGACCACGCATGAACTATGGCCATTCTGTGTTAGCTTGCTGGGGTCTCCGAACATTAATGTTAACTATATGGTACAATGTAGCCACAAGTGTTACCACGTGGTGGTTACAGTGTAAACAGTTCTGTGGTGGCATGTATATAATATCCAGATAGTCTCTGAGCAATGAGAGTCTTATCCGGATCTATAAATTTACCATATTTGATGTAAAACAAGACCCGTGTGACAAAAACAAAGGATGATTATTTCATTTAAACTGAATGGTATTGTATTTTTTACACACTGGAAGATTATCTTTCCAATCTGGCTGGTTTGACTGAAACTCTGAAAATTTGGGGGATCAAATGAAAATTTACCATTTGCTCCTAAACATGGAAAACAGCCAAAGGGCCAGATTCTCTAAGCTTCAAAAGTGATAAAATGGAGAGTGATAAAAAGCCAGCCAATAAGCTCATGTCTGACATATTTTAAACACAGTCTGTGACATGGCAGGTAGGAGCTGATTGGCTGGCTGTTTATCACTCTCCATTTTATCACTTTTGAAGCTTAGAGAATCTGGCCCAAGAAATGGTCCTACAGACAAATTGGTTAAATCAGCTTATGCAGATGATTGGGAGCAAACGGGTGATTGTAATTTGTAAATTTCCAGATTTTCATTCCAACCAGCCAGATTGGAAAGATAATCTTCTAGTGTTTATGAGCTTTTGTAGCAACAGAAATGTAACCCAGAAAATGTAATTCAAATGTTGGATAGGTCTAATATACATCTGCAAAGTAGTTTACAGAAAAAACGATATAGTTGTGTCTTTTCGTTGGTCATATTACTAAATCACCTTCACCCTTATGTGCTGAAAAGAGGCACTGTACCTAAATAGAAAAGGCGTATTGATAAGAAGTCCTGTGTTTTTAAGCACTATTTTAACTCACTGCGCAGTCATGTTCCCAGTTGCATGTGTTTATCTTGGCGGCCTATGTTTGGTGTCCTAATGGAGGCATGTTTTCTTTATTTGATAAGACAAAGCCTCAAGAAAGGAGGAAATGGAAACAAATCTGATTTCAAGTTTGTGATTTTTTTAACATCCAGACATAATAATAATAAGGGTCATTTACTAAAAGCAGAAGTGAAAAATGGTAGAGCAAACAGTCTTTTGTGACTTCAGATTAGTTTGCATAAGATTAGGGATGTGCACCGGCCACTTTTCGGGTTTTGGGTTTTGGGTTCTGATTACCTTGAGGTTTTGGGTTCTAATGGGTTTTGGCAAAACACCTCCTAAGTGTTTTGTGTTTGGATTTTTTGGGTTTTGGGTTCTGATTTTTTGTTAAAAAAAGCATAAAAACTGCTAAAATCGCAGAATTTTGGATTTTATTTTTTGCTCCTACGCTATATTAACCTCAATAACATTCATTTCCACTCATTTACAGTCTATTCTGAACAGCTCACACCTTACAATATTGTTTTTAGGGCAAATGGTTGCACCAAGGTAGCTTGATAACTATGATAAGCCACACAAGTGTGCGGCACAAACACTAGACTGATACTGCACACCTAGAATTACCCCTGGACTGATACGGCACATTTAGCATCACCCCTGGACTAATACAGCACACTTGACAGCACCCCATGAATTGGCAGACTTGGCTTACCCCAGGAATTATACGGCACAGATGGTGGAACCCCTGACCTGATACAGCCCACATGGAATTATACGGCACAGATGGCGGCACCCCTGGACTGATACGGCACACATGGCGGCAGGCATGGAATTATACGGCAGACAAATTCCTGCAGTAAAAATAAAAATGTGTATTCTTTTAATTATAAAAAAGAGCAGCACACCTTACTTAGCAACACCCCATGAATTATACAGCACTCTTGGCTCACCCCTGGACTACAGCGCATTTAACAGCCCTTGAAGTAAAAAAAAAAAACACCTTCTTTTTATTTTCATTAAAAAAAAGGACAGCTCCCCTGGTCTGATATGGGACAAATGGGGCACCCCTGGAATTATACGGCACACATGCGGGCACCCCAGGACTGATACAGGACACATGGGGGCACCCATGGAATTATATGGCACACATGCGGGCACCCCTGGACTGATACAGGACACAAGGGGGCACCCATAGAATTATACGGCACACATGTGGGCATCCCTGGACTGATACAGCACACATGTGGGCACCCCTGGACAAATACAGCACACATGTGGGCACCCCTGGATGGATACAGTACACATGCGGGCACCCCTGGACTAATACAGCACAAATGTGGGCACCCCTGGACAAATACAGCACACATGTGGGCACCCCTGAATGGATACAGTACAAATGTGGGCAACCTGGACTGATGAAGCACACATGCGGGCACCCTGGACTGATGCAGCACACATGCGGGCACCCTGGACTTATACTGTGCACTGGCAGCAGTCATTTAAAAATTATTTTTTTTGCTGAATTAAAATAATGTAGCCCCCTCTGTAGCACTAGCAGCAGCCCCCTATGCATAAATCATCCCCCCCAGCATGTCATCCCCCCCAGCATGTCACCCCCCCCCCCCCCCCCCACTCCGCTCAGCAGACAGCACGGACACATCCGTGCTGTCTGAAATCACCAGCCTGTTTGAAAATGGCGCCGACCGCCGGGAACTATATATCCTCAGGTCTTGCGAGAATCCGGCAGCGGGAAGATGACGTTCGGCCTCATTTTGAACACAGAAAAATGGCGGCGACCATCGAACTCCCTGGACCCGGCCTCGGATCAGGTAAGTTCGTGGGGGTTCGGATCTCTAGGATCCGAACCCGCTCATCTCTACATAAGATTGCTCCATTTTACAGGAAACCAGTAGATTTGCAGCCAAAATGGCAACATCTGCAAGGGAGGAAGATTTATACTGGATCAGAAGAGAATGGCAGTTCTGCAGGCTGGGGCAGATCCAGAACAAAGTATTGTGGCCGCATAAGAAGGGGTGTCACCTTCATTTTTATTTATACAGTTTCTTATATAGCACAGCAGATTCTGTTGTGCTTTACAATTGAGGTGAATGCCATATATGTGTGATGGGGAGAGGGTTATGCCTGAAGAGGCACAGGGTGACATATGAGGGAGAAGGATATCAAATTTAGGTACCACTCACATAACCCTCAGAGGCACTCGCAGCAGGGCCCTCCAACCTCTAGGTCTGTCTGCTTTACCCAGTTTGTTCTTTCAGTGTTGTCATCAGTAGTAAAGCGCAATGGAATCTGCTACGCTATATAAGAAACTGTAAATAAATAAAATAAATAGGGAGACAGTGAAGTAGGGGAGAGGCAGAGGGAGATATTTTCTCAAGAAACCGCCAAGTGTTGATTGTGGATATACCCCAGACTGACAGAGAGTCAGCTGCGACGTTCTCCCTCCTCCTGCAGAGTTCCATTGAATTGCACCGCTGCCTGCTGGTTCCCGTGAGGAAACTCCTCGAAATTAACATTGCTGTACTGCTAGCGGCTATTACAGCCATACCCAATGAGTTTGGAACCTTGGACTAGGAATGTGACATCATCCTGGGGAAATATCAAGCTGGTGAGCATAATCAGTGTAAGGTTTTTCATTAATTGATTGACACACCAATTTATGTACCACCCCAGTCGTAGAATCACCACCCACTTCTGCCCCACCCCCAAGGTTCCTATACTATTCCTATAACAACACTGCCCACCCTTAATGCATAGCCTTATCTAATGACTACTACCCTTAATGGAGACCCATAGCTAATGACTGCCCCAAACACAGACCTCTGTCAACATCCCATCAACACATTAGCAGATCCTTATCTAATTACACCCTACGCCTAATGTAGAACCTTATCTATTAACCCCCACCATTAATTTAGACCCACATCTAATGAAACCCCTCCCATAATGCAGACCCATGTTTAAATTACCTCCTTCCCTTAATGTAAACCCTAGTCTAATGGCCCCTCTCCCCTACTGCATACAATAGTCTAATGACTCTCCTCCCCTAATGCAGATCATAGTCTATCTAGTATAGTAACATGGAATGGTAAATTACAATCTCTGTAAATCAGTCTTCGTAAAAACTGAAACACTCAATTTTTCCATGTCAACAGATTTAATTGGCAATCTTTACCATGGTACGGGAAGATAAAGTACTCCTTGTATATAACCCCTTACAAGGTGGGTTCTACAAGTTTGCTGCAGTAGAAAATAGAATTAAGTTCACAGAGCGGGCATGAGAACAGAATTTTTCCCATCATTGAGATGCCAAGTGTCCAGATGGTCCTGTAGGCTTCTGTCTGTATCTCTTGGTGGCTGTGTTTAACATTGTACATATAATAAACATGTCAATTATCTGCAGTACAGAAAATTGGAATGTTTTAGCCTTGGAATGGGTCAACACAAATCTATCATTCTACGAGTAATAAGAATAGGTCTTAGGAAAACATATACATTTTAACATTGATTTATTTATCATTTTCAGAAATAAATGCAAATGTGCGAAATGATCATAACATGGCATTTGTACATTTTTATTTTTAATACTGGTTAAATTCCCTCTTAGAACAACCAATAAGGGTCACCACAACTGAAGTAAAAGAAATGTGAGCAAGGGACTACCATGACAGCAGGCTTTGGCTGGATTTATCAAGGGATCCTTAGGTGGTCCTTTTACAGCAGAGATTTCCAAATGTGGCCCTCAAGGCTCCCCAATGGTCCAAGTTTTAAGTATTTCCATGCTTGGCCATAAGTGACTCAATTAGTACTTCCGTCAATTTGATTTAACCTTCTGTGCTTAGCCAAGGAAAGAAGATGCGGCACATCCCTATTAAAATGGTTGGGGTGCCTTGAGGACCACGTTTGAAAATGTCTGCTTTACACAACAGAAATATGATTAAAAAAAATTCCAAATACCGGTTGTCATGGTGAAAGTGATTAAGTGTAGGAATATGAACTAGCAACCAATATTATGGCATAAAGCAAAAACTATTCTACATTCTCTATTCCTGTTCCATATATGAATAATTGCAACCTGCTACCTTTCATTATTCTCACGGAGAATGAAGACAATGTAATCAGTGTGTTGTCTAATGTGTGAAATGCTTACAACTGCCATCCCACAAAACATAAATATTTACATGCAGTCTCTGGCACACATAAGCTCATTTATACCCTAGCCATATGTTTCCGGAATTCTGCTAAAAATAGCGCCTTTAAACAATCAACTTCAAAGAAAGCAGTTATCAAGCAGTTAATCCAAAAATAAAAACATGCTTCAAAGACTCAAGTGAATAATTGTTCTGTTGTATTTATGGATGTCAGGCATTAAAGGAGTGACGATATAACTCAGGGATGAATTAAGACTTGGAGTTTGTATTATTAGATACATCTCGTTCCAGTGTAGGGCGTTTTGGGGTAAAAAATGTCAGACAGTTACACTTTTTTATTTAGTAAAATAGGCTTCATTATAAAGATAGGGCATTTCAATTCCTTGCGTCTGCACAGTGGCCACCTACTGGCAGGGGTGGGGCTTACTTGCCCATTCCTGTGACCCGCCCACCGAGAGAGAGACCTTTGGTCATCTTTTAGCAATATTCAAAAAATGAATTTAGTGGTAATATATATTTAAAATACTATATAATGGAATATAAGTAGAAGGGAAAGGACCAGAGCAATCACTTGTATTGGCTTCTAGAAATAGCCTTGATCAGAGGTCAGTATAATAACAGACCAATGAATATTGAAGCAGAAGTGACAGTTATTTTTTTTTTCATAAACACTCTGAAGGGTACTAGAAAAAAAATGGTTACTTTTCAGAAGGTACTGTAGCATAGCCAGGAATGTTGACGTGGTCCCATGACTCAATCCTAGTGTAAGTTTTTTTGTAGAATTTTACTTGAGATATTTCTGTGTGGCATCAACTTTTATAGTATGTCCTCCCTACTCTCAACTTTATTGGAAGCTGTTGGGGGGAATTATGGATTACTAGTCTATCCTTTCTCGCTTGAGAAAATGTGATGGCCTTGTGGGCAGATTTTGTGCAGAACTTTAGCTGCAGTCATACGGCACCTGTGCCCGCCCCACTGCCTCCCCGTCCATCACTGTGACGGCCGCCGCGTCATTTGCATATTGAAGCCATGACGCCGCAGCATCATGACATCATGACACGGCGGCCGCTCCTGAGCCCGCCCGCTGCCTCCTGTCTTTGCTGCATGGCCATCACAGTCTGCGCCGCCCGCCAGCCCAGCATTACCATGACGCAGCGGCAGTCGCTTCTGAGCCCGCCCCGCTGCCTCCAGTCCTGGCCATCACAGTCTGCGCCGCCTCAGCCGTCATTACCATTTTATCGTCATTATGCTGCAGCGCCATGACGCTGCAGCACCTGACCCGTCAGCGCCACCACATCCACAGTGACAGTCCTGAGAAGGGGGGAGACAGACTCATCAAACATCATTTCCAGCGGCGGGAGAATCTGCAGCAGGGCGCCATGGCGGCGGGGTTCTATTTAAGCAGAGGGCTGGGCAGAGCCAGTCACGTGGTGAATGTAGTTGGAACCATCCTGCAATGCCAGTGCCACAGTGAAAGCCAAGACTAGTAAGTGTCCTGCTCTTGTTTTTTGTCTATGGGGCATAACTGTGTGCAGCATATTGTGTATTGGACATTACGGTGTGCGCTTAATGTGGAATGGGCATAATGGTGTGTGGCATTATGTGGAATGTGCATAGCGGTGTGTTCCATAATGTGTAATTGGCATAACGGTGTGTTCCATAATGTGTAATGGGCAGTGTAATGCCTCCTTTTTGTGATACCATGCCTCCTTTCCATGAGGCCACACCCCCTTTTCGCTGCACGGCTTCGCCGCGCAAGGATCCCGCCTACTGCAGGTGGACAGTGGCGTAAATAAGGCTCCGCAGCCCCAGCGATGGCGGGGGGGAGCCGATGCCACAGGGGCGCAGGAGCCCCGCTGATGCTTGCAATGCACACTGCTGCTGCAGCGGCAGCCCACAGTTTGATCTGATAGATGGGAGGTGTTCATTAACCCCAGCAGGCATCCTGTCAGCCTGAGCCGGTGCCGGGCTCCCTCGCACACCGGCGCCGCTGATCAGGAGTCCGGCGCGCACAGGAAGCCCCTAATGCATGCCCTGCACCGCCCACAACTATAAACAGGACCACCGCAGTGCCATGAGTGCTGGCTCTCATGGATGCTGCTGCTCACCCGCCCGGCGGATTCCACCCCCCCCCCCCCCCATCCCTCCACATAACGCCGGTGGGAATGGAGTCTGTACGTATATGCGGGTGCGTGCGGTGTGAACAAGCTGTGCCTCATTGTGCCCATACGTCCACCCGTGCTTGCTCTCTTTCCTCGGGCCACCTGTACTCGGCTGCCTGGGCTGGTGGGGGAAGAGAAAGGGCTGCAGCCGAGGAGAAAATGCCTCTCCACAGCCCCAACATGTAAGTTGAATTTAAAGCAACTATTAGTAGCAGGCAGGCACAGCACTAGGGCCCTTATTCTGATCGGTGCGGCCGGAGCCGATTATGCGGCCAGGACCGTGCGTGCGAAACCCCGCCTTCCATACGGATCGCCAACTCCGTCCGTATGCGGTAAGAAGCTGTCCGAACGGACCGCACGTGTATTTTTCACGGAATACGCCTCCTCCATCTAAGGGAACCTCCCCCATCATTCGATGGTCGCAGACCATCGAATGCAGGACCGAGTGCTCCACCAGCACCCGCAACCTCAGACCACACAGACATTTTTCTGTGCAAAAGCAGATATCTGGGCGGGCAGCTGACATCCGGCGATGTCATATGTCCGCCCCCTACACGTGCGTCACGGCCGCATTACCATACGTACGCCCAGCGTTTTCATGGGAACTCCCATGAAACGCGGGGCGTATGCATATGGTAATGAGCCCAAATAGCCCTTCACGCCCCTCTCCACCCCCTGTTCGGAGTGTTCACATATCATGCAGAATTTGGCCGTATGCCCCGCTCGCACATGCGCAGAGACGCCTCTGCACATGCGCAGACACAAAACATCGGCGGACCGAACGCACGCGGATATATCCGCACCGATCAGAATAAGGGCCTAGGTTTCAAAACACAGTATGGGGAGATAGAAAAAATGGCGCAATAATGTACTCAATTTCTTTTTGTGTGCTACAGGCTTCTCCTTAGATGTCACAGCAATAATTCTCACGTTGATGTGGATAACCGGATCCAACCAAGTATTCAAATGAAAAAGAACACAAAAATAATAAATTAATATATATAAAAAAAAAATTGTGAGTGTTGTTTATTATAAACCATTCCTATGGTGATGGTAAAATAGGTTTTTAGGTTCCACAAGCGTACCCAGACTCACGTAGTATCGTGGGGATGTTCCTCTCATCAAGGTATCTTTGGGGCGTCTTGTGGAAATTTTTCTGATTTTTTAATCCGATGTTGAGTATTTCACACTTGTGCTCAAAAAAATAATAGGAAATGTCTTAGATTTCTACTTCGTTTGAAAAAATTCCTTTAATTAGCAATAGTGAATGAGTGGGGTGGCTGAACATAGATAATGAACCTGCGACAGTGTTTAAAGTGAGGGAGAACACATGTAAAGGTTTCTTTATAGTTGAAGAAAAGAGGGCGTACCCCTTTTCACGATGTGATTGGATGGTTTCAAACCTAAAAAGGTTTCTTTACATAGGTTTCTCCCTGGTGCAACGCATCATATGTCTTATGTGGGTCCAAGATATTTCAGGAAGAAGTGTTGGAAATTCCTCACGTGCTCAAAAAGATATAAATGAAGGGTGTCTGAGATTCCAAACTTGCTTTAAGTGCTTATTTTAATTAAATAAATAACAAGTGTGTGAGGAGGTTGTATAGGAACAACCAGCTAGTGCCAGCGTACCTCACTTACTAATAAGAGAAGAAGGAAACACATATCAAGGTTTCTTTTTCTTAAGCAGAAAGGAAGGAAAGGGCGTACCCTTACTCACGGTGTAAAAGGGTGATTTCAAGCCTGTAAAGGTTTCTTTATGTAGATTCTGCCCTAGTGCAGTGAATGGTGTAGCTGGATGGATCCGGTGTATGACATTTAGGCCTTGGGCTCCCCGAATATGGTTTCCATAAAACAAGAGATATATTTCAAGATGAAACTGGATATATCAATTGATAATAGAACACCAGTTTTAATCCCAAATTTTAGAGGCGTACCTTACTCACCCCTATTAGTGGGGGAACACGCTCATATCGGTTTCTTTTCCGGTAAACTTATTTGTGGGTATGACAGAAAAATAGAGCCCCGAGGCAAATGTAAAAGATGGTATCACAAAGTTTTAATCCCGAAAAATTCTTAATACAAGTCCCATAAAATGGATTTTGAGGACAAAGACCTCACAACTCCAATTCAAAAAAGCTTCTTTACAAAAACAAACAATAAAAAATTCTTCTAAAAAATGAGTAAAATCGATACATACAGAACAATGAAGTGTGGCTGTTTACTCTCTCCTGGCAAGATCAACGCGTTTCGGTCCCTGTGACCTTTATCAAGATATGCCAGAATGGAGTGAATAGCCCATATTTAAGTTATGAACAGCCAATGGGAGGGAAACAGGAAGTGATGTCATTCTTACTACAATCCTGTCCTCCTTTAAATAAATTCATATCCAACTCAGTGCAGTATGTTATGAAACACACAACAATATACAATACATGATTCAAGAACAAATTTGTAGCGTATAAAAGTCTGTAAAAAGTCCGGAGGATAAAGTCTGTCACCATGGAAACCCGGCTATACATCCGGTCAGACGGTGGTTTACATCATGAATGAAGAGGAATATATAGAAGCTAGAGGGATGCAATCAAACCAGCTCCTTGTATATCCAGCATGTTACCCTTCCAGTAACGGTGGTGAGATCTTAGAGGGGACCTGCTGGAAGCCGTGGCACGGAGATTTACCGATACCCGGAAGCGTCTGTGAACCGCAGACAGCCAGAAGTGTGATCTTCTGAATGGATCTCTGTGGTACGCATAGTATGCGTCTTCCGGTCCTGCGGTCTCCTGCTAATTAACTACTTGAAAGTATGACAGTCAAGCGGATTAGTGAGCTGATGGGAAATGGCTGAAAATTTTCTCTGTTGGTCAGTCACTAGTTATGTGTAGAGGTCATGATTCAGGCCTGTTCGCTGCATATAGTCGCTCACTAAATCCCTTGCATGGGACCAAAGTGGAGAGAAATCATTTGATTTCCCCTCTCAAATTGCCCCCTGTCCGCACCTGCCCTCTAGAGCGAATAGCACAGCAAGTGTGAAACCCGCCAAAGCCGTTCGCTCTGGGGTTTGCACATATGCATAAATGTGCATGCGCAATCCCCCCACCATCGGATATGGGGCCAAATTCGTATCGCTATGAGTTGGTCTGAATCAGCCCCTTAGTGAGTAGCTCGCAGGACCATTGGTTACTATTATATAACTTCATTTTTTTTTTAAGGTATTCATTCTTTTTTGAGGATTTTTGTTTTAACGTTATCACTGAAGAAACAGCTTAACGCAGCACGGGTGTGGATCGTATTGTCTACAGCAACTAGGTCGACAAGCATTGGGTCGACACCAATAGGTCGACATGCAGGAAGGTCGACATGTTCCTAGGTCGACATGGGACAAGGTCAACATGGGTCTAGCTCAACGTGGGTTAGGTCAACAGGGTCATTAGGTCGACGCAAGCATTAGGTCGACATTGGACAAGGTCGATAGTCAAAAGGTCAACATGGGGTTTTTCATAGTTTTTTGACCCGAATATCAACACTGTCGACATGGACACATTTTAAAGTGCACCGCATCCCCTCCCATCATTCGCTATACTCGGCACACTATTTTATTCTCCCACCATACCCTAGTGGATGGTAGGGCATGAAATACCACTTATCGGCACATGTCGGCTCAAAAAACAGTGAAAAGCCCCATGTCGACCTTTTGACCATCGACCTTGCCCTTGTCGACCTAATGCTTGTGTCAACCTCGACCCTTGTCGACCTGCCTGCATGTTGACCTAGTGAAGTCGACCCAATGCTTGTCGACCTAGTTGTTGTAGACAATATAACTGTATCCCCGCAGCACGCCCTGCCATTTATATCTGATACTGGTCACATACAAGTCAGCGCTACCACAACTATAACCCATAATGTGGTAAAGTTTGTGACTCAGGTTTGTATTGGAATAGGAGCAGATTTGACTCCAAGGACACTCCAAGTAATGTCTTGAAGGAATAATCTCCTGTAAAATAGCAGGCTGTAGCAAGAATCAAGAATAGCATGTAGTGTGTTTTTTTCCAAAGAGCTTTCACAAGCAGCAACTGTTTATACAGGTGGCCTCGCTTCAGTTGGTTGAGGTCACAGTGGAATTATTACGCAGACCCATGATAACTCTGTGCTCCCTGATTTGTGTAATGTCTGTAACAGACTCCCATATCTCACCCTCCCCTCCGCAGCCCCATAAGGCTATTGTGGCTATGGAATGGACAGAACCAGCATTGTGCATGCACTGTAGGGCTTATAGCACGATGTAACATAGAAGTAATGCACAAAATGAATACACCAAGAATATTTAAACACTTTGTGGTCTATTAACATATAGCAAGATTTAAGCATGTACTAAAATTTTGTAAATCTGTCTGTAAAATATTGCAACAAATTACTGTGCAAAGAATGATAATTTGGGCAGAATGCATGAAGGTAGAGCAGCAGGAACTGCACCTGTAGCTGTCCAGACACTGGGCAGAGGCATAACGCTGGGAGGCAATGGAGTCAACTTCCGCAAGGCTCCTGCTCGCAAGGGGGCACCTCTCCTCCCCTGCAAGTTTGAATCAGTTAATTTAAAGCCATGATTATTGCGTCTGCGGCTAACTCCCCCTCCTACCTGGGCAATAGACATCACACTCTCCATACTTTTTGCAGAACCTTCTGCCCCTTGATAATGGGGTCTGTGTACCACAAAATGTTGGAAATCTTTTTTGCATGTGAATTTGGGATAAAAACTATTTTAAATAATCAAACAGTCTCCGCTTGCTGCTGCTTATCGAAAATTTGTATATACTGGAACTAATTCAGACATGTTTGCAAAACACCTTTTTTTTTAAATGGACAAAACAATGCTGAACTGCAAGTAAGGCAAATGTAACCTGTGCAGAGAGAGTTAGATTTGGGTGAGTTGTTTTGTTTATGTGCAGATTAAATACTGGCTGTTTTACCTTTACACTGGGGCAGCACGGATGGTGTAATGGTTAGCATTACTGCCTCACAGCGCTGAGGTCATGGGTTCGATCCCCACCATGGCTCTAACTGTGCGGAGTTTGTATATTCTCCCCGTACTTGCGTGGGTTAATAAGCAAATAGGCTGCTCCTGTTCTTAATATCCAGCTTGTGTAGTACTGAGGTTAGAGGATGTAACACTGCAGTTTTAGAGAGTACTCTATGAACGCTCTTAGGATATCTTAATTCTCTATCCATCGATGTCAACATCATCCTAACAACAGACAAATAATGGGTATTCCACTAAAGATGTAGCTGAGAAATGTGTGCACAATGTTCAAGATTATCACTCGCCATGTACCCCTAGAAAAAGCTAGGCTGCCACAGGTTAACAGTTAAATTGCAACATTTGGAGGAGATAAGGCCCAGTACAGTCCTTCAGGTGGTCATAGAGTGATACAGTTGGGATAAGGATTGTTGAACCGGAAGCTGAACAGTACCCCAGGTTGGTCTACAATGTAAGCTGTTGCACAGGAGTACACCATAGCAGGATGTGGCAGTTGTGCAAGGTGTGTAAAGTCACAGCAGCATGGAGAGTAGCCCTTGGGGTAATATGGCTCACCTTGCTCCATAGGGATGGCCCCTCTCCAACAGAGTGCTAAGGGACCTTCAAGGGACCCCCGCTAGATGGAGGCCTCCCAGGAAGTGCATGGCTCTGGTCCAGGATCAAAGGCTTTTCCAGATCACTAAATTGTCTCCAGGGCTTTTAGGCCTACTCAATCCATGGCACAGGGTTAGAACTGAAGGCCCCCGAGGCATCCATAGTTTCAGGAGACAGCACCCCACAAGCACGGGTTCCAGGAAGCAGTGGGTAACTGCAAGCCTTGTAAAACATAGTTGCCTACCCTCCTGCATTCTGCAGGAGACTCCCTGAAATAGCACCAATCTCCCTCTCTCCCTCATTAGTCTAGCAATCTCCCTCATTTCACCTAGTCCACATTACACTGTTATATTTTTTGGGAAAAAAGGAATGAGAGGGCAGATATTTACATTTACATTTACATTGAATCATCAGCGCCATTTCCCAGCACTTACTAACTGCTTTGGGTCTCATCTACATTTGGATACAAATAATTTTAGAAGATTCCTCTCAGATGTAGTAGTACACACCCACGCTTCTCCACGCTTCTAGGTGCCACGTTCACAATCTGTTTTCACAGTCTCTCCATATATGGAACTAGACACACCCTTTGGGTAGAGTATGACACGCCTCCTCAATGGGGTTCTGTGCAAAATTCTATTTCCAACTATAATCTCCCTGAAAGTAGTTTTTAAAAGTAGACAAGTATGTTGTACAAGTGATTACCATTTTATAGATGGATTGCAAATTAACACCCTACAGTTGACAGACATGTTTTTCGTTTTCAGTTACAAAGCACGGTGGTGTTGTTTTGAAGTTAGTGCTCTTAACCATCCAGGACATTCAGTTTACCATGCTAGAAAATATATATACTAGTGTTTAGCAAAATTGAAAAGGTCCTTTTTATTTAAGGAATATCTTTGTCTTAATAAACCTATAACCTGCAACAACAGGCCTTATATAAACAGAAATAAGAGATTGGGCTATGACATCAGTGTGCCTGAACAATGGATACTGCTATTTTCTTTCAAAGGGTTCTAATAAATATGTTTGCTGAAGTATTAAAGCCATGAACTAGAAGTCATGCTTGCCTGAGGATGAATAAGAACATGTTTGTGCAAGTGCACCTAGGAGTTTCTGAACAGTTCATCTTTCTGTAAGGATTGTCCAAAGTTCCCTCAGACCTGGGCATGGTGCCCACTGCCAGCCAAACAAAGGAAAGTAATGACATCTGAAATACAGTTTCAACTAAAAATGCTAAAATTAAGGAAGAGTTTGCCAGACATACACAGATAACCCTAAATAGTAGGGAAGTCAATCCCGGGGTATTTTTTCAATCCCGGAATTCGGGATTGAAAAATGCCCAATCCCGGGATTCCCGGGATCCCGGGATTGGCTTCACTACTATTAAAAACCCGCCTCGGCCGCCCCACATATTTACTTCTAGATGCGTGGTGCGGCCGGGTGGGTGGGCGAGCCGGGGTGATGGAGCCCGGGCTGGTCCGCTGGTGGGCAGGTGTGCCAGCAGGTCCGCTGCTGGGTGGGCTGGTCCGTTGCTGGGCAGCTGGGCGGGCTGTACCGGGGACAGGACGGAGACAGACAGCCTGTGCGGCCTGCGCAGCCTGACCTCTGACGTCGTCACGCTGCGCAGAGCCGCGCTGCCCGGGACGGGTGAAGCGGGGCAGCTGCTGAGCACCCACTCGACTGAGCACGCATGCGCAGTCTAATCCCGAAATCCCAGATTTGGAAACTCCAATCCCAGGATTGAAATCCCTGCGTTTTGGGGGCCAATTCCGCGGATCCCGATCCCAGGATTGGCCACCAAACTAAAGTATGTTTGACCCACAAAATAGTCTTAGGGGTATGTGTATGTGTGTATATATATATATATATATATATATATATAAGTGTGCCAAAAGATGTGCCTCCACCAGCTTAATGAGCACTTATAAGTGACAGTATATCAATCGGCTGGGAAATTTTAACAAATGTAATAAAATATTAAAGAAACAGTAGTAAATATTATTTTCAACACATTTCACTCCATAGATTCAAATGGTATGGTTCATAACAGTAGTCATCAAAACCCCGACGCATTTCATCAACAAAACTTCATCAGGGGTAAGACTCAGTGACTGTATGGAACCTGAGTGCACTTGCAGCTCTGAAGGGATTCACATAGCAGATCCTTGCCCGCAATATATTTGACTAGTTGAATGCGACTAATTGATAGCCTTTGGAATTTGCAAAATTCTTGAACCACAATTGATACCAGTGAATTTACACTACCCGGTACATATTTTTCTGAATTGTATACCATTCAAATATACTCACATTTCGTACAGCTACTGAGTCTTACCCCAGATGAAGTCTTGTTGACAAAATGCGTTGAGTTATCCTTAATACTACAACATTGTTGTGTCCAAAAAGAAGAATAGGCAGCACACGTACTTGATAAGTATTGTAGTGAAAGTTCAAAGTGGTTATACAGCTAAAAGCCTTTTCTTCCGCACAGATAAAAAAAGAAAGTGCTAGTGCAATGTGCACTTCATTGCACTAGCACTTTTTTTGCCATCTGTCACTTTTGTGTAACAAGGAATATATGCTATCGCTGATTATTTAATCAACATAACATATAGTTTGGATTTGGATTTCCAGTCGCAAATTCAATAGCAAAAAGATTAGCTTTTGCATATTAATGCAGTGAATCTGGAACAATTTGCTATAGTAGATACAACCATATTCACGTGTGAATAAGACACTGAGGGGTAGATGTATGAAGCAGTGATAAGGGAGAAGAAGTGATCAAGTGTCTGGTACTTTATCTTCCGCCAATCAGCTCCTTACTGTCCCTTTTTAAACCCAGCCTGTATCTTAACAGTCAAGCGCTGATTGGCCGGTGATAAAGTACTAGCCACTTTATCACTTCTCATCCCTTATAACTGCTTCATACATCTATTCGTGAACGAAGAAGAAAGATAATAAGGATGATAAAGAGGAAATATTGGAATACATAACAGATTTCCAAATTAATAATATGCCTTCAATGCAAATTGAATTCTATTATACCAAATAAATGTAAAAGTTCAACATATATAACTCGGTCACATACTTTAGTATTCATTTTGAGGAAAATCATTTATATGATTTAAAGGTAACCCAAAACTTTTCTATTGAAAAAGCAGCTAAAATTATAAATTCATCTAAAACAAAGCCACATAAATAGTATCTAACCATTTAACCTATAACCTGGTCGGATTTTCATCAATCTTTAATATTAAGAAATATATACTCTTTACATAATAAGTCCCTGATTTTTATGTTAGATGGATGTTGATGACAGACTAACACTGTTGATTTATAAATTTATTGGCAAGAAAAGATAAACCATATTTATTGATGTGACCTATATTTATTCTCCCACAACAGTTGCACATAATTGGTACTTGCTGACAGATATATTTAATTATCCCCTGTTAATTGAAGATGAAGAAAACAATGCAGCAACTTTTTCCATACTTCTGGATTAAATAGAAACATAAAAAGTAAATATAGATAAACTATATTGAAAAGGCGCTTGGTATGGGTGTGCTTGGCCAGAAGCAGCAATCCAATAAAAAGGAGGAGTCACCTCCAATACAGTATGCACAAGAAAAAGGGGGATGGTTGGATGCGCTAGTGAATAATTGTAACAATAATTATATATGAAAAGGAAAACCTGGTCAGGTGTGAAAAAGAGGAATATGCAATTTATTATACAATACGATAAAAAAGACAGTGTAATACACAATATAAAATTTTAAAATTCATTTAGGACAGAAGGTTAATAGTCACCCATTTTGATGTCCTTGTGCCAGTCCTTGAGAGGAAAAACCCCAGAGGGTAACTCTTGTATATTGGTCCAGGGAACACGAGATTTGTAATCCAATTGGTATGTACTCTTGGGAAAGTTGTAGGAATAATTTGGTGATTCCACAACGAAGTGCCGGGCCTTTAGGAGGTGGCGTACCTCCAAGAAATTTTGTATGCCACGGATGTTGGTAGTATGAAGAGTGAGTATATTCTGGTACTTTCCACAACGAGGTGCCGGGCCTTTTAAGGAGGTGGCGTACCTCCAAAAAATTCTGTATGCCACGGATGGTGGTATTGTGACCAGTCCACTTTGTTCTCCCAATACGATTTAGTAATTAACCACTTTCGAGTGGGATTCCTTGGATTTGTCAGGTGTATAGATGAAATAAACACTGGCAAGGGTTGTTGCTGGCAGGGGTGAGATTAACCATGGGTCCTTTTAGAGTAGTCACCAATGCGTTTCGCTGGCTACAGCAGCTTTTTTTTAAAAAGCTGCTGTAGCCAGCGAAACGCGTTTAATTTAAGAACCAGGACATTGCTGGCACATAAAACGGTCATAAAACTGTGCATCCAATGGACCATAGGTGCAGAGAATAGCCCTAGGGTTCTGCCCTCGGCTTGAGATTCCTGGGGGGGGGGGGGGCATTATTTTGGGTGGTCCCCTCTTTCCCAGGGAACTTGGGCCAGTGCTTATTGATTGGGGGATGGAAATGTTATGGACACAGGGACCAATATAAGCAGGTTCACCTGCTGTAGCATTAGCTCTTTGGGTTTTGAAACCCCATGCTGGTTAAAAAAAATTCCCCTACATCTTTTTCCACATATTTTGGAACCAGGAGTGGTTCAAGAGCCTTGTGCTAGTTCTTTAAATCAGGGAAACCTTGCACATTTTGTACTGCAGGGATCTCACTAACCTGTGCAGGCTTCATGTAGTGGAGTGTATGGCTGCAGGTAAACTGGGCAGCCAAATGCAACTGACTACACTATCGGAAAACACAATCCCATCAAACACAGAATCATAGTAAATTACCATATTTAAAAATGAAAATAAAAAACACCCATGTCTGATCGATATAACCCGTGCCTGAAGCTTTGGGAAGAAATATCAGCTCATAGCTGCAAAAACACAGTGGTTTGGACTCTCAAATAGAAGTTTGAAAACAGCAAAAATAAAACAACACATAAATGGGAAGGGATACAAAAAAAGAAAGGGTAAGAAATCACAACAGGAATAAAAATGAACATGCACAATACAAATTTATTTGGTTCTTATGAGACACATACTTCTTGGGGAATGAGTAGAGAACAAAACAAGAATTTCACAGGCTTTGAAGTAGCATCATGGCACCATCCCCATCAGTAACAAAGAGGCAGAAAAGGAGTATGGTACCATTTTGTATAGAATTATATAAATGAATGGAGGGGACAGGAATCTATATGCTGCTCAATAACAGCCCAGGTAGCAATTAGAATATGTCCCAACATATACTGGGCTAATTCAGATAGTTCAGGGGGGGGGGAGGAGGTGGTAGAAGTGATGGAGCACATGGCTCCATGGTCACCACACAGTGATAGAAAGTTTAGGAATGGCCAGACCTACTAAATTAGACCAAGTCAATATGTGGTATTCTATCTGAATCAGAGAAAAATATATTTTGGAGACCTGTATAGTTTTTGTTTGATTTTTATTGTCGGGGGAAACAATTACAGGCTTGCGTCTGAGCATAAGCAGAGGAAATTAGACTGAAGCCGCACATGTGTAGAACTGAAAAATGTATTTTGCTGTCAAGTAGGAATCCACTGATAGAGATAAAACTTTGATGATTGATGGCCATCTGTAACCTGGATTGTATCCCTAAAGCTGTTACCCCCAGTTACTAAACCATCCTTCTCCCAAAACATCAGACCTGGCAGCCACCATGGTGGTGTGGTTGGAATTAGCAGATTCAACCAATTACACCTTCAGGGTCATACGCCCCTGAGCAGTCTGTTGTACGCCGCCGTCCGGGTATCCCTGCACCCGGACGGACGGCGAGTGCAGCGTCATCTGATGCTGCGGATGCAGCGGCATCTGACGCGGCGGGGGACGTTGCCGGGCAGTGTCCCAAGCCTCACTCTGAGGCTAAGCGTCGGGGCGTTGCTAGGCAACGTCCCCTCACTTCCGCCCGGCGGCCAGGGACGCGTGCGCCTGACGTCAGTCAGGCGGCGCGAAATTTAAATAAATAGCCGGCGTCTGCTGGGCACAGACGCCGGTTATAGCTTATGCACCAGTTGCTATTAGCTTCTACAATCCGGTCCCCTGGGTCCTTGGTCCCAGTTCTCCTGGCTGCAGATCTCCTGTGCAGCCCGCCTGGTCTCCCAGCCTGTCAGCTGTGTTTGCCTGTGGATCCCTTGATTCCAGTACTTCACCGGACTCCTCTGCTGTATTCCATTCTCAGCCTGTGAGCCTGCAGCGGACCCACTGTCTCCATCTTCCGTGGGTCACGTAAGTGCTCCAGTGGAGCTCTGGTCTTTCTCTTCTTTGGTTCTCTGGCCCTCCGTGGCTAAGCCCCTCCGTGGGACTATCCTTTGTTATCTTCTTTTGTATTCCTGTCCCCGTCTTTTGTATGTGCTCCCTGGCCCCCGTCTGTCATTAGTGTTCCGTTTAGGCAGGAGTGTCACCATTCTTCCAGATCCCTGCTTTGGGAGTCACGGTCCCTTTGGAGTGTTCTTGGGGACTCCCTTTTATCCGCTGGTGTCTGCGACTAGGTCGCACTCCCCGTCTTGGCCTGGTGCCGGCAGTTAGGGGCCAGTTTACAGTTAGGTCCAGTAGTCAGCTTGTCCTCTTGAGTGTTCCCCGTGGCGATCGCTTACCCCTTGTCACCACATAAGACCTGGCTGCATCGGGGTCGGAGCGGGCTTAACTCACTCCTTCGAACGCGGCGGCCACAGGTGAAGCCTAGCTCCGCAGGGGTTTGCCATCTGCCTCGGGGACTCAACAGAGAGAGTGTAGGACCCGCTGTGGCCGTCCTAACCGGCGGTCCCGGCTTTGGGCTCACGCCTTATCCTCTCACCGTCTGGAACCCGTATTGTCCCTGGTGCCCAGGCCAGGGCAACGTAACATTATAACCAGCCAGATTAAAGACAGGTCTCCCCTGTCAAATACCTGGAGGGGTAGTTATTTGTGCCGTTTGGTATTATGAGTACCCCGTCTCAGACATTTTCTGATCAGCTTCAAGGGCTTACTCAGATGGTCCGGGAATTGTCCTTGAAGGTAGCGTCCCAAGAGCAGAGGTCGCGACCTCCAGACGCAGGGGGTTCAGATCCCAAAATGAACTTGCCTGATCGGTTCTCTGGAGACCGCAAAACCTTTTTTAATTTTCGTGAGAGTTGCAAGTTGTATTTTCGGCTCAAAACACGCTCCTTCTCATCCGAGGCCCAGCGTATTGGACTAGTTATCTCTTTGCTCCAGGGTGACCCCCAGACCTGGGCCTTTGGATTGCCTTCGGACAGCCCAGCCCTGGCTTCCGTAGACAGTTTCTTTAGTTCTCTCGGGTTGTTGTATGATGATCCTGACCATGAAGCCTCAGCAGAGACCCATCTTAGAGCCCTTAGGCAAGGGAAAGACCCAGCCGAGGTTTATTGTACCGAGTTCCGCCGATGGGCGAATGATTGTGGGTGGAACGACCCTGCATTACGCAGTCAGTTTCGTTGCGGTCTTTCCGATGAGATCAAGGATTGCCTCATTCAATACCCGGCACCTAAAACGTTGGACAAGTTAATGGAATTAAATAGATAAATGGATAGCGCACTCTATGTGTGGTATGTATAGCGAAATGGGTGGGGAGGTAAGGTAAGGGGGGAGCGGTGGGAGGATGTGGGGAGTGGGAGACGGGAGAAGGGGATGGGGAATGAATGGTGGGGGGGGGTGTCGGGGGGTGTGATGATATCTAATGACAGTCAGGAGGAGAAGTAGTAAATAAGAAATATTTATTGGTATAAACAATAGTAATGTTAATAGGCGGGTGTTCCGCTATGGCTGGTGTTGACACAGTCAAACGAGCAATGTCGGTATATGTCGATGCACACTTTACTGTCCCTATAGGAGCCCTTGTGGGGATTGGGATGCCAACAGGTTCCCTTTTACCATATGTCCTAAAGGGACATATGTCTCCTATTGAGATACAGTGAAGTGTGGAGTCTCTGTGGTAATTGACAGCATGCTGGTGGTGAGGAGTCCCTTTTGGGGATCAGGGTGACACTTGACAAAGGCTGTCTCACAGCTGAAACGCGTTGGACCGCACAGCATCCACAGGCACATTGCCGCTCAACACATCCATCCGCCTCCGTTACCTCCGTGTCAGCACGAGACGCTGACGTCATCACAGCGCGCCGGGACACGCCGCGTACGACAGACCGGCAACCCGGCACCCGCTAGGAGCGGAGGAAAGACCGCACACCTACGCTGCACTAGCTGCAGTAACCAAAGGACCGACCGGCACTCCCAGTGAGCCCAGGACGTCTGCACAACAACAGCTAACAGGGTAAGAAGCAAGTTGCGGGACGCCGCTACTTGCACGTTTTTCTTCCCTGCAGAACTGTTTTTTTCACCATCAGACTTTTGAATTGATCAGCACACAAAACATTGTAGGAGACATAAGTCCGTCGGATTTATGGTAGAAAGGTACCTGTTGGCACCCTGATCCCCAAAAGGGACTCCTCACCACCAGCACGCTGTCAATTACCACAGAGACTCCACACTTCACTGTATCTCAATAGGAGACATATGTCCCTTTAGGACATATGGTAAAAGGGAACCTGTTGGCATCCCAATCCCCACAAGGGCTCCTATAGGGACAGTAAAGTGTGCATCGACATATACCGACATTGCTCGTTTGACTGTGTCGACACCAGCCATAGCGGAACACCCGCCTATTAACATTACTATTGTTTATACCAATAAATATTTCTTATTTACTACTTCTCCTCCTGACTGTCATTAGATATCATCACACCCCCCGACACCCCCCCCACCATTCATTCCCCATCCCCTTCTCCCGTCTCCCACTCCCCACATCCTCCCACCGCTCCCCCCTTACCTTACCTCCCCACCCATTTCGCTATACATACCACACATAGAGTGCGCTATCCATTTATCTATTCAATCTATAACTAAGGGGTTCTGGACAACCCCTAGGATCAAGCAGCACCACGCACACTTAGCAGGTAGAGCGCAATATACCCCCACCTTTCATCAAGTTAATGGAATTAGCCATTTAAATTGATTGTCGCTTCCGTGAGCGAAGGTCGGAACGGGGCTCACTCACTCGGGTGGTTCCCTATGTTCCGATGACCCCTGAGGAAAGTGAGGAGCCCATGCAACTTGGGGCAGCTCGCATTTCCCCGGAAGAAAGGGCTCGCCGATTAAGTTCAGGTCTGTGTTTATACTGTGGCTGTAAAGGTCACATCTTGAGAAATTGCCCCAATAGGCCAGTAAAAGGCCGGGCCAAGTGAACGAAGAGAGGGTTCACTTTGGCCTCCAGCTCTTTTCCTCTCTAGATTCTTTACTAATCCCGGGGCATATTTCTTTTCAAGGGGGTAATTTTTCGGGGTCAGTATTTATTGACAGCGGCACGGATGGTAATTTCCTGGACTCCTCCCTCGCCCAGAGTTTGGGGATTCCGCAACTCCAGCTTCCTATCCCCATTACCTTATGGGGCTTAGATGGTGGGGTTCTGTCCAATGGGGCCGTTACATTTCAGACTCCACCCATACAGTTGACCATTGGTCTTTTTCACCAGGAGGAGATCACTTTCTTGTTAACCTCATGTCCTTCGGTACCCATCGTGTTGGGTTTGAGAAAACACAATCCCATCATTGATTGGCACCTTGGGGAGATTACCCAGTGGAACCCCAATTGTCAGCAGAAGTGCCTTCATATTTTGCTCCCTGTGAAATCCACCTCTTTAGTGGGGATTCCCATTCCCTACCGGGATTACGCAGACGTGTTTTCAAAGGGTAAGGCCGACAGTTTACCTCCACATCGGCCATACGACTGTGCCATCCAATTGGTCCCCAACGCGCCATTGCCCAAGAGTAGACTTTATGCATTGTCTCTCCCGGAGACAAAGACCATGGATGAGTACATCCAAGAAAGTTTGTCCAAGGGGTTTATTCGGCCCTCTAAATCTCCGCTCAGCGCCGGCTTCTTCTTTGTGGAAAAGAAGGATGGTTCTTTGAGGCCGTGCATAGATTTTCGGGCCCTTAATAAAATTACGGTGAAAAACACCTATCCCCTTCCTTTAATTACGGTGCTGTTTGACCAACTACGTTCCGCTACCATTTTTTCTAAAATTGACCTTAGGGGGGCTTATAACCTCATAAGAATCCTAGAAGGGGACGAGTGGAAAACGGCATTCAGTACTCAGACGGGGCACTATGAGTACCTGGTAATGCCGTTCGGGCTATCCAATGCCCCAGCCGTTTTTCAGGATTTTATTAACGATGTCCTTCAGGAATTCTTGGGCAAGTTCGTGGTTGTCTATTTAGATGATATTTTAATTTTTTCCCAAGACTTGGACTCGCATAGGACACAAGTTCGTCAGGTTCTGCAAAAATTGCGCGAGAATCAGTTATTCGCTAAATTAGAGAAATGCGAATTTGAGGTGACCCAAGTGTCTTTCTTGGGATATATAATTTCTTCGCAAGGGTTCCAAATGGACCCCAAGAAATTACAAGCCATTTTAGATTGGGTGCGACCCACCAATTTAAAAGCAGTCCAACGATTTCTTGGGTTCGCCAATTATTATAGGCGATTCATTCATGCCTTTTCTTCAATTGTGGCACCCTTGGTGGCGTTGACCAAGAAAGGTGCGGATCCATCAGCATGGACTCCCCAGGTAGAACAGGCTTTCAAGACCTTGAAGCAAGCCTTCATCTCGGCTCCAGTTCTTAGGCATCCCAACCCTGAGCTGCCATTTGTGGTAGAAGTCGACGCCTCCGAAGTTGCGGACGCAGCGTCATCTGACGCGGTGGGGGACGTTGCCGGGCAGCGTCCCAAGCCTCACTCTGAGGCTAAGCGTCGGGGCGTTGCTAGGCAACGTCCCCGAGCTTCCGCCCGGCGGCCAGGGACGCGCGCGCCTGACGCACAGACGCCGGTTATAGCTTATGCACCAGTTGCTATTGGCTTCTACAATCCGGTCCCCTGGGTCCTTGGTCCCAGTTCTCCTGGCTGCAGATCTCCTGTGCAGCCCGCCTGGTCTCCCAGCCTGTCAGCTGTGTTTGCCTGTGGATCCCTTGATTCCAGTACTTCACCGGACTCCTCTGCTGTATTCCATTCTCAGCCTGTGAGCCTGCAGCGGACCCACTGTCTCCATCTTCCGTGGGTCACGTAAGTGCTCCAGTGGAGCTCTGGTCTTTCTCTTCTTTGGTTCTCTGGCCCTCCGTGGCTAAGCCCCTCCGTGGGACTATCCTTTGTTATCTTCTTTTGTATTCCTGTCCCCGTCTTTTGTATGTGCTCCCTGGCCCCCGTCTGTCATTAGTGTTCCGTTTAGGCAGGAGTGTCACCATTCTTCCAGATCCCTGCTTTGGGAGTCACGGTCCCTTTGGAGTGTTCTTGGGGACTCCCTTCTATCCGCTGGTGTCTGCGACTAGGTCGCACTCCCCGTCTTGGCCTGGTGCCGGCAGTTAGGGGCCAGTTTACAGTAAGGTCCAGTAGTCAGCTTGTCCTCTTGAGTGTTCCCCGTGGCGATCGCTTACCCCTTGTCACCACATAAGACCTGGCGGCATCGGGGTCGGAGCGGGCTTAACTCGCTCCTTCGAACGCGGCGGCCACAGGTGAAGCCTAGCTCCGCAGGGGTTTGCCATCTGCCTCGGGGACTCAACAGAGAGAGTGTAGGACCCGCTGTGGCCATCCTAACCGGCGGTCCCGGCTGTGGGCTCACGCCTTATCCTCTCACCGTCTGGAACCCGTATTGTCCCTGGTGCCCAGGCCAGGGCAACGTAACACAGTCTTTCTTTCTCATTCATTCGAATTTTATTCTGTTCCCTTCTTACATGATCATCACACTTATTACACAGCCTCCTACACCGTAGTAGCCTATGGACTTCTATTGGCATTGTCTATGAGATGGAACTAATCAGATCCCCCATCACCTCTCCACCATGGTGCACTTTAATCGGCGTATGTGCAGAAGGACTCCTGGGCCCCAAACCTGGAAATCCTTCTTTTGCAAAGGACAGGTCTGCTGTCAATCGCAATTTCAATCACATTTCTAGGGGATGTAATCAGCACTAGTGGGGGGTTAGGATTTGGCTGTGGGGTAGGGGGGGTTAGGTTTTGGCACCTACAAGGAGGGATAGGGTTAGGCTGAGAGACAGGGGGTTTAGGTTTAGGAAGCAGACTGCGGGACATAAGGTTGGTCATTAGCGGGAAGATTTAGTGTTTGGCTGCTAAAAGAGAGGCTTGGCGTTAGGGCAAGGGCATGTGGTCGGTAAATATATTTATCAGGTTTCTTTTCTTGGTAATGCCCATGTTGGTATTCTGACCACTGGAATCCTCACCACTGGTCATCTGTATGTATCCCATATTTAGGGACATTCTGCATTATTAACACTGGAATGTACCTGATAAGTGTTCGGATATGTTGCATCATCGATATGATGCTTTTTTGCATCCTACCCATAGACATAAAAATATTTCAAATTAATGTTATACTATCAAAATTCCTAAAGCTTTTGGGGTCTATAAGTCCGGCCCAGTGATGTATCTATAATGGGCACATTGTGCGCAGTACACACAAGCCCCTGAGTCCCAGGGGGCTCCCACGCTGCACCCATTTTTCTAATACTTACCCTCCAGCATCCGGAGGCGGCAGCAGGAGCGCTGTGGAAATTGCAGTGGCCATTTTTACGGCTATCTGCACATGCACAGTAGGGTCTGAGCTCTCTAGTGCTCAGACCCTACTGCTCCCAGCAAAGAGGAGGGGATCTGTCCAGAGGATGCTGCACAAGGGCCTCCTCCTCTCTTGAAACCCCCAGGTCCAGCCACTCATTCTTCTGCTCCATGTGAGGTTTCTGTCCTCCCTGAGGTTGGCCTTAGGACCCTACATTACTGTTTGACAAGTGTACTGCCCCAGTCAAACTAAACACCTGCACTTGTCCCAGCACTTCTTAAGCCTTACCCTTCAAGAATAAACATGCTAAGGAGAAGGGGGATCCTGAGCTGAGTCTTGGCCCCAGGTAAAGAAAAGTGCTGTAAGAGGTATATTTGTGCTATTTTTTTAATTCAAAATAACCTGGTGCTCTACCCAATATTATTCAAATTGACCTTGCTCTCTATAACGCCTAATGCTGGTTGCTGTGTGCAGGGTTAAAGGAATGTCTTGTCTTCATATCAGAACTGAGTAGATAGAACACAGCTGATATTGATAATGCATACCCTCCAACATGACCCATTCCATTAGGTGCAAAATGCTGTCTTCCTGGACTTCCCTGCCATTGACAGTTACAGAGGTTAGACTCCAGCACAGTCCAAAATTCAAAGAGGGGGGGGGGTTGTCACATCAACTGCCAGTGAATCCATGGCAATGTTCGGGTGGCATTAGGTGTGGCTCCCCTTTTTGAATATTGGACTGTGCTGTAGCCCCACCTCTGCACCTGCCACTGGTAAGGATGTCCAGTAACAGAGCATTTTGTACCTAATGGAATGGGTCATGTTGGAGGGTATGATAATGCAGTCTTTGCTGTAAATGGAGCCTTGGCTAAAAAGTCGTGACTGATATCATCTAAGTTTCAATGTGTACAACGCAGGTTTCAATGAAGTCAGAACAAGCACAGCCTGTAATAGACTAGGACATTGATTTGCCAAGTACAGCGAAAACAAATATTTTACAGTAGCCAAATATGGTAAAGTCATTGTTAATAGGCAGAGGTCCTGTTTGAAGTCAAATTTCAGATTTACAGGAGTTACATATGATCAAAATGACAGAATACAAACCAAGGCTAAAACATTTACAAAACATTTTCCACTTTACAACCACTTAATAACATCTGGAGATAGACATTTGGGATTGCAGATTCAAACTATGGCCCAGATGTAACCACATTGAGAATATGAAATGTACTGGATTTCTTTGGAGGCGTCAATGGCAGATTATGAGACAAATACAGTCGACTTCTTGCTAGATGCAGATTTGCAGTATTTACACCTTGCTTTAACCCTTGATTGCAATCTCTAATCACAGATGCCTAGAAAAATTGCAAATGAGGGACATATTTTCATCGCTGTTGCTGCCTTTCTAACTGCCGCCATGATTTAAGTGGGAAAAAGTGAAGTGGTAGTAGTGATACCTCCATACAGAGGCGGAACTAACATTGGTGAAGCAGGTGCTGTGCACAGGGCCCCTGAGGAATAAGGGCCCCACTGCTGCCCATTTTCACCCTCTTACTGTCACCCACTGTTTTCCATGTCTCACCCTGCCTCCGCTTGTCACCCTCTGCCTCTCCCTGTCAGCCACTGGCATGTTGCATATTGTGAACTTGGGTTGGGGTGGAGGACAGTTGCCCAAAATATATTTTTGCACCTGTGCTCACCACCTATAAGTTCAGCCACTAACTAAATATATGTCCCTCTTCTATTACTGGTACAAATAATACTGAAATTGAAAAACTCCTTAACCCCTTCCCGACATTTGACGTACATTTACGTCATGGCCGGGATGTACTTCCCGACACATGGCATAAATGTACGTCATGACTTTAAACTGTCACTGCGTCTCGAGACGCAGTGACAGAGGGACGATGTCTGCTGTCCCTGACAGCAGACATGTCCCTGCATGCCCAGGGGGGGCTGCGATGCCGCCCCCCCGTCGGCGATCGCTGTGATTGGCTGTTCAGTGTGAACAGCCATTCACAGCGTTTTCCTGTGTTACCAGCGAATCAGACGCTCGGTAACACAGGTGTCAATCACCGCCGGGCGTCAGGGGGCATGAGGGGGTCATCGGTGACGATGACACCTCACCCCACCCTCACCCCACCTGCCCCCAAGGCTGTGATTGGTCCGTGGGACCCACGGACCAATCACAGCCAAGGCGCGACATTTAAACTAACGGTGACTGCGCTGCAGACGCCATTCCGGTCTGGAATAGCGTGCAGAACGGTCACCGTGCCTGTCTGCCGTGATACCGACCTGATCCTTGCCTAATACTTACCTGATCCTTGCAAATACCTTACCTGATCACCTGATCACTGCTTGTAGCGTGCTGGACGCTTCCTGGATCTGACTTCTTGGGACTTCCTGCTGCTGCTGCAGTGTGATAGAGAGATAGAGAGATAGAGAGAGAGATAGAGAGAGATAGAGAGAGATAGAGAGATAGTGACAGAGAGAGCTATATTTTGTGTCTGCTACCCCCCCTTTTTGGGGGTGCAGGGGTTTAAATAACTGTCAGTGCTGCTGCTGCAGTGTCATACAGTGATAGATAGTGATAGATAGTGATAGATAGTGAGAGGTAGAGAGATAGAGAGATTTGTGTCTGCTACCCCCCCTTTTTGGGGGTGCAGGGGTTTAATTTTATATATATAACTGTCAGTGCTGCTGCTGCAGTGTCATAGAGTGATAGATAGTGATAGATAGTGATAGATAGTGAGAGATAGAGAGATAGAGAGAGATAGTGACAGAGAGTGATAGAGAGTGTATATTTTGTGTCTGCTACCCCCCCTTTTTGGGGTGCAGGTTTTTTTTTATACATATAACTGTCAACTGTCAATAACTGCTGCTGCTGCAGTGTCCTAGAGTGATAGATAGTGAGAGATAGTGAGAGATAGAGAGATAGAGAGAGATAGTGACAGAGAGTGATAGAGAGTGTATATTTTGTGTCTGCTACCCCCCCTTTTGTGCTGATCAGTATAACTGTGCTGATCAGCAACTTTTTGGGGGCGCAGGTTTTTTTTTTTATATATATACCTGTCAGTTGCTGCCAGTTGCACTGTCAGTTGCACCAAAGGTTGTGCACCTGCTGCCCCTCACTGGTAATCAGTGTCGCATCACTGATCACCTTTTTTGTTTTTGTGTGGTCTTTTTTTTATTTTTTTTTTACACACACTGTGATTTTGTGGGTGTCCTGTGGCCACTGTGCGCTGATCAGTGACGTACATCACTGATCAGCTTTTTCGGCACAGGGTTGATCTATTTTTTTTTTTGGATCAAATTCCTGTTGCCTTTGAGCGCTGTTCAGTTTACTGACCAACATCTTTTTTTTTCATCAATTTTTTTTTTTTAACCCCTTCAATTTTTTTTTTTATATTGGGATCAGATTCCTGTATAAAGTATTTTTTTTTTTCTGCACTACATACACACTACACACTACATACCCCCCGGGTTGAAATAAAGTTTGTACCCCCCCCTACACTATACACGTGTTGAAACATTTCACTACCAGTAACACAAAAATAAAAATGGCATCCCAAATGTCATCCCAAATGTCATCCCAAATGTCATCCCAGTCATCCAGAAGAATGTATTCAGCGGAGGAGGCATATGCCATGCTTGCCTCTGACTCTGACACAGCCAGTGAGGGAAGCGGGGAATTTGAAGGATTCGTCTTAAGCTCCTCTTCCTCCTCTGGTGATGAGGGACCCCCTCAAAGACGCCCCCGTAGAGCAGCTGAGACCCCCCCCCCAATAATTGATCTCGTATGGACCCCACCACCAGACAATTTTGAGCCCCAGGTTCCTGAGTTTTTGGCCATGCCAGGAATCCAATTTGATTCCACAGGTCTCAGAGAAATTGACTTTTTCAAATTATTTTTCTCTGATGATTTTATAAATTTAATGGTGGACCAAACTAATTTATATGCCCAGCAGTTTATTGCTCAAAACCCCACGTCATCATTTGCTAGGTGGACCCCTGTAGATGCAGTAGAGATGATGACGTTTTGGGGTCTGGTGTTTCATATGGGCATAGTAAAAAAGCCAGAAATTAGGCAATATTGGAGTACAGATGTTCTGTACAGCACCCCATTTTACCGTATGGCCATGACCCAGACTCGTTTTGAGACAATTCTTAAATTTATACATTACACCGATAATGCACAGTGCCCACCCAGAGATGATCCCACCTTTGACCGGCTATTCAAAGTCAGGCCGGTCATTGATCATTTCAGTGCCAAATTTGCAAAGATGTACATCCCTGAAAAATTTATTTGCATTGACGAGTCCCTTATACATTTTAAAGGAAGGGTTACATTCCGCCAGTACCTTCCCAGTAAGAGGGCAAGGTATGGCATAAAAATGTATAAGCTGTGTGAAAGCACCTCAGGGTACACCCACATGTTTAGGGTATATGAAGGGAAGGATTCAAGAATTGAACCGCCAGAATGCCCCCCCTCCCTCGTAGGTGTTAGTGGAAAAATTGTCTGGGATTTAGTGCACCCCTTCCTGGATAAAGGTTATCACCTCTATGTGGATAACTTTTACACTAGCATCCCCCTGTTTAAGGCCCTTGGTTCAAGAGGTACAGCAGCTTGCGGTACTGTGCGCAAGAACCAAAGAGGCCTCCCAAAAACGCACATTGCCCAAGTAATGAGAAGGGGTGAAAGCAGGGGAATATGCACCGAAAATATGTTGTTGGTCAAATATAAGGACAAGAGGGATGTCCTTATACTGACAACAATTCATGGAGACAGTACCACCTCCATCCCTGTACGAGGTACCAGTACCCACACCTTAAAACCTAATTGTATCCTGGATAACAATAGGTACATGGGCGGAGTGGATCTTTCAGATCAGGTACTGAAGCCGTACAGTGCCCTGCGGAAAACAAAAATCTGGTACAAGAAGGTGGCCGTGTATATCATCCAGATGGCACTGTATAACGCTTACGTGCTATTCCGTTCTACCGGCCAGAGGGGGACATTTATGCACTTTCAAGAGGAAGTCATAAAGGGCCTAATATTTGGGAACCAGCAGGCAGAGGGCCCCAGTACTTCTAGTACTGGCCCCCGTATTGTACCAGGGCAGCATTTTCCTGATGAAATCCCCTCCACTGGAAAAAAGGGCAGGACACAAAAAAGGTGCAAAGTTTGCTATAAAAAGGGAATAAGAAAGCAAACTATTTTCCAGTGTGACACTTGCCCCGACAAACCCGGCCTATGTATAAAGGAGTGTTTTAAAATATACCACACATCTATGGATTATTAGGTTCATAATTTCACCGTGCTTCGGGGGTCTTGCTAATGCCACATAGCACCCACCATTCATTCCACCAGAATCTGAGCCGCAAAATCCAAAAATCACTCCTTCCCTTCTGAGTCCTGCCATGCACCCAACTGATATTTTTTGGTCACATGTGAGGCATTGCCGTACTCGGGAGAAATTGGGGCACAGATTTTGGGGTGCTTTGTCTCCTTCATTCCTTCTGAAAATGAAAAATTTTGAGCCAGAACTGCATTTTTGTGTAAAAAATGTAATTTTTCATTTTCACTGCCCACTTGTATCAAAACTGGTGAAACCCCTGGGGGTTTGAAATGTACACTATACCCCTAGATGAATTCCCTGAGGGGTGTAGTTTGCAAAATGGGGTCACTTGTGGGGGGGTTCCACTGTATTGGTGCTTTGGGGGTCTTGCTAATGCGACATAGCACCCACCATCATTCCACCAGAATTTGTGCTGCAAAATCCAAATATCACTCCTTCCCTTCTGAGTCCTGCCACTTTTTGGTCACACATGAGGCATTGCCGTACTCGGGAGAAATTGGGGCACAGATTTTGGGGTGCTTTGTCTCCTTCATTCCTTCTGAAAATGAAAAATTTTGAGCCAGAACTGCATTTTTGTGTAAAAAAATGTAATTTTTCATTTTCACTGCCCACTTGTATCAAAATTGGTGAAACCCCTGGGGGTTTGAAATGTACACTATACCCCTAGATGAATTCCCTGAGGGGTGTACTTTGCAAAATGGGGTGACTTGTGGGGGGGTTCCACTGTATTGGTGCAACATAGCACCCACCATTCATTCCACCAAAATCTGAGCTGCAAAATCCAAAAATCACTCCTTCCCTTCTGAGTCCTGCCATGCACCCAACTGGTATTTTTTGGTCACATGTGAGGCATTGCCGTACTCGGGAGAAATTAAGGCACAGATTTTGGGGTGCTTTTTCTCCTTCATACCTTCTGAAAATGAAAAATTTTGAGCCAGAACTGCATTTTTGTGTAAAAAAATGTAATTTTTCATTTTCACTGCCCACTTGTATCAAAATTGGTGAAACCCCTGGGGGTTTGAAATGTACACTATACCCCTAGATGAATTCCCTGAGGGGTATACTTTGCAAAATGGGGTGACTTGTGGGGGGGTTCCACTGTATTGGTGCTTGGGGGGTCTTGCTAATGCGACATAGCACCCACCAAAATTCCACCAGAATCTGAGCTGCAAAATCCAAAAATCACTCCTTCCCTTCTGAGTCCTGCCATGCACCCAAATGGTATTTTTTGGTCACATGTGAGGCATTGCCGTACTCGGGAGAAATTGGGGCACAGATTTTGGGGTGCTTTGTCTCCTTCATACCTTCTGAAAATGAAAAATTTTGAGCCAGAACTGCATTTTTGTGTAAAAAAATGTATTTTTTCATTTGCACAGCCCAGTTGTATCAAAATTGGTGAAACCCCTGGGGGTTTAAAATGTACACTATACCCCTAGATGAATTCCCTAAGGGGTGTAGTTTGCAAAATGGGGTCACTTGTGGGGGGGTTCCACTGTATTGGTGCTTGGGGGGTCTTGCTAATGCGACATAGCACCCACCAAAATTCCACCAGAATCTGAGCTGCAAAATCCAAAAATCACTCCTTCCCTTCTGAGTCCTGCCATGCACCCAAATGGTATTTTTTTGGTCACATGTGAGGCATTGCCGTACTCGGGAGAAATTGGGGCACAGATTTTGGGGTGCTTTGTCTCCTTCATACCTTCTGAAAATGAAAAATTTTGAGCCAGAACTGCATTTTTGTGTAAAAAAATGTATTTTTTCATTTTCACTGCCCACTTGTATCAAAATTGGTGAAACCCCTGGGGGTTTGAAATGTACACTATACCCCTAGATGAATTCCCTGAGGGGTGTACTTTGCAAAATGGGGTGACTTGTGGGGGGGTTCCACTGTATTGGTGCTTGGGGGGTCTTGCTAATGCGACATAGCACCCACCAAAATTCCACCAGAATCTGAGCTGCAAAATCCAAAAATCACTCCTTCCGTTCTGAGTCCTGCCATGCACCCAAATGGTATTTTTTGGTCACATGTGAGGCATTGCCGTACTCGGGAGAAATTGGGGCACAGATTTTGGGGTGCTTTGTCTCCTTCATACCTTCTGAAAATGAAAAATTTTGAGCCAGAACTGCATTTTTGTGTAAAAAAATGTATTTTTTCATTTTCACTGCCCACTTGTATCAAAATTGGTGAAACCCCTGGGGGTTTGAAATGTACACTATACCCCTAGATGAATTCCCTGAGGGGTGTACTTTGCAAAATGGGGTGACTTGTGGGGGGGTTCCACTGTATTGGTGCAACATAGCACCCACCATTCATTCCACCAAAATCTGTGCTGCAAAATCCAAAAATCACTCCTTCCCTTCTGAGTCCTGCCATGCACCCAACTGGTATTTTTTGGTCACATGTGAGGCATTGCCGTACTCGGGAGAAATTGGGGCACAGATTTTGGGGTGCTTTTTCTCCTTCATACCTTCTGAAAATGAAAAATTTTGAGCCAGAACTGCATTTTTGTGTAAAAAAATGTATTTTTTCATTTTCACTGCCCACTTGTATCAAAATTGGTGAAACCCCTGGGGGTTTGAAATGTACACTATACCCCTAGATGAATTCCCTGAGGGGTGTACTTTGCAAAATGGGGTGACTTGTGGGGGGGTTCCACTGTATTGGTGCTTGGGGGGTCTTGCTAATGCGACATAGCACCCACCAAAATTCCACCAGAATCTGAGCTGCAAAATCCAAAAATCACTCCTTCCCTTCTGAGTCCTGCCATGCACCCAACTGGTATTTTTTGGTCACATGTGAGGCATTGACGTACTCGGGAGAAATTGGGGCACAGATTTTGGGGTGCTTTTTCTCCTTCATTCCTTGTGAAAATGAAAAATTTTGAGCCAGAACTGCATTTTTGTGTAAAAAATTTAATTTTTCATTTTCACTGCCCAGTTGTATCAAAATTGGTGAAACCCCTGGGGGTTTGAAATGTACACTATACCCCTAGATGAATTCCCTGAGGGGTGTAGTTTGCAAAATGGGGTCACTTGTGGGCGGGTTCCTAACTTTTAGCATCTTATGGTGCCTAGAAACCAACATGGTGCCTAAAAAATAATCTCATAAAAAGGAGGCTCCAAAATCAAGTAGGTGCTCCTTCTATTATGAAGCCTGTGGTTTGGTCAACGTGCACACTAGGGCCACATATAGGATATTTATGAAAACAAAAGAATTGGGGGAATCAATTTTTAGTCACATTTCTCTAGTAAAATGTACTGTGTTCCTTAGAAAAATGTATTAAAATTGCAAATCTGCAAAAAAAATGAAATTTTGAAATTTCACCTACACTTTGTTTTAATTCCTGTGAAACACCTAAAGGGTTAACAAACTTCCAAAATGCTGTTTTGAATACTGTGAGGGGTGCAGTTTTTGAAATGGTATCATTTATGGGGGTGTCTCACATACAAGTCCCTCAAAGTCACATCAGAACTGAACTGGTCCCTAAAAAAATCAGTGTTTGAAATTTTCTTGAAAATTTGAGAATTTGCTATTCATATTGTAAGCCTCCTAGTGTCCAAAAAAATGAAAAGGAAGTTGAAATAATGATGGAAACATAAAGTAGACATATGGTCTATGTTAGTTATTAACTATTTTGAGTGGTATGATTATTTGTCTCACAAGCAGAAAATTTAACATTTTGCAAATTGCTAAATTTTCCATTTTTTCACGATATTTTGGTATTTTTCACAAAAAAACACAGACTGTATCGACCCAAATTTACCACTAATTTGAAGTACAATGTGTCACGAAAAAACAATCTCAAAATCACTGGGATAAGTAAAAGCAAAAAAAAGTTATCCCCACTTAAGTGAGACATGTCAGATTTGAAAAAAAGGGCTCTGTCAGGAACGCAAAAACTGGCTCTGTCAGGAAGGGGTTAAAAATGTACAACAAAACAAGTTACCCAATTTTATTTTATTAAAATAGTCATCTAAATGTAACGGTTCACTTTTATTGTTTGACACAATTGCTACACTACAACACATTATACATGGCTTTAGCCATGTTAATTACTTCTGCTCTCTGGGCTTGATACATGTTTGTAAGTAAAGCAAAATTAGTAAGAACTTTGTGATTTTTTTTTAATTATATATTATTATTTTTTTCCTGTGCAGAGTAAATAGAGGCTGCTTTTGCATGTAGCACCCACATGTTAGACACTTATTTTTACACTGCAATTTAGATTTAGATTCAGTTTGAACACACCCCACCCAAATCTATCACTCTCTGCATATATTATATTTGCCCTACCTGCAGTGCAACATGGTTTTGCCCAGTTGATGACTTCATAAGGTCCATACAGGCTAGAAGATTATCTTTCCAATCTGGCTGGTTGGAATGAAAATCTGTAAGATTTGGGGAACAAATTACAACCATTTGGTCCCAAAAGTTGGAAAAACAGTCATCAGAATAAATAGATTATAACCAATTTGTCTGAATGACCATTTTCGGTTATTTTCAATGTTTAGGAGCAAAATGGTCAATTGTCATTTGATCCCAAAAATTTCCAGATTTTCATTCCAAGCCAGATTGGAAAGATAATCTTCTAGTGTGTATGGGCATTTTGCTTAATTTACCACCATGAATAACACCATATATTCCAGTAAGTGGAGCACCATGTAATAACTTTATAATATAATATCAACAGAAATACAAAGCTCTATTTTGACACTGTATCCAATTTTTGGAAGACGTTTGCGATGCAGAATTTATTTGTTTGTGAATAGAGACATTGCACTGGTTGCTTGTTAGCTTTTATTGAAATGAGGATATGAATGAATGTGGACATAAATGTCCTAATTTGCAGTATATTTAACTCTTTTACTGCCAAAACCCCATGTGATTTTTCTGAACAGATAAAGCATTATACATATATTGCAATCAAATGAATATATTTATAATTGATGGGCCCTATAAAGGAAAATGTATAAAAATATGTACAACACACCACAGTAAAATTTACAGAACGCATTATTGTATTTTACAATTTTTAACATGTACAGTGATACCAAATATTTGTATCTTATAACATGTTTGTCTTTATTGGATATTTGGTGTAAAATGTAGGACATAATAAAGTGTTATCGTGAAATATGTTTATTTTTTTGCTTTTTTTCTCTATTAGGTGGTTTTCTTTTTATTTTATTTAACTTAGTGTAAATCCAGGTGTCTTGTGGTTTAATGAACTTGTTCATAATTTAGTGGATAGTCATCACCACCTTACTGCAGTGATAGGGAACCTTCGGCCCTCCAGCTGTTGTTGAACTTCACATCCCAGCATGCCATGCTACAGTCTTGCTATTTGGCCATTCTAAAACTGTTGCAGGGTATTCTGGGATGTATAGTTCAACAGCTGGAGGGCTGAAGGTTCCCCATCCATGCCTTACTGCCTACAGCAATGACTGTGGAAAAGTGAAACAACTACTGATGCTCATGTTTGAACTGAAATTTGCTTAATTGGGATTTAACTTTTTCATTAATGATAACAAAACTGCATTATTATTATTATTATATTTATGTATTTTTTTTATTTTTTTGCAATTAATTGAACTATCATGAGTTAGTCACAATGATCAATGGACAGAAACTGAAGGAAACTACAATCAACATAAGTGCAACTCATAACTGCTAAAACTTTGAATATTACTCTTTCTGCTTGCATATCACTGTCTGTTTTGAAAATGCACAGCTGTACCTCTAATGACTTCACCTCTCCTGATCTTCCATTGATAATAGGTGTCCCCCAACATTTTATTCTTGGCCCTCTTCTTCTCTATCTCTACATGTCCTCTCTGGGTGAGCTTATTTGCTCACTTAACTTCAACTACCACCTCTATGCTGATAATACTAAAATCTACCGATCCTTTCCTGATCTCTCTTCCTCTATCCTCACTCATATCTCCAACTGTCTCTCTGCTGTCTACTCTTGGATGACCCAGCACTTTTTTAGACTTAAAATATTAAAGACTAAGCTGACCTCTTCCCACCCTCCTGCATAAAACCTGACAATCTCTCAACCTAACCTGTCTAAGCTCACTTCTTCGCCTTCTGTGTCACCCCAGTCTGTCTAACCCTCCCCTTTAGAATGGAAGCTCTCACGAGCAGGGCCCTCTCTCCTCATGTGCCTTTCTTAGAATATATAAACCTCGGCCACCCTGATAATTGCTTCAGTGTCCTGTCCCCTGGTGCAACTATCCATATTAACCATGTACTTGTCCTAAACTGTCTTGTACTGTAATTTGTTATGTGTTTTTGATTATAACTATGCTCTGTAAAGCGCTGCGGAATCTGTGTGCGCTATATAAGAAACTGTTAATAAATAAAATAAATAAATAATGATCTGACACATCATTTTGTAGGTTCCCTAATAATTCCCACACCACTATAAAGTGTCCCTAAGCCAAGATGGGCCACATTGGCAGGGCACTACCCCTGGACTAAATGCTTCAAGTAGTGCTGTTGATTGTTTTAGAACAGTTATAATGAAATCTCTCCATGGAGTAACGGAACATGTGCAGCAATTTATCTTCATCAGAAAGACTGTATGAATTAAATATAAAAGTTGACTCTTTCATTATTCCCAACACAGCACATGTGCAGGCGGAGCCTAAAAGAATATTTTAAGAGCCACTAAGCTAAGACCCAACTAGTGAAATGGTATAGAATGATTTGGCTAGAGCTAGACTATACAGCACATGATAATCTAATCGCTACAGTATGAACTTCTTGATGGCAGATGTTCTGTTAAAATCAAAACTGCTTTTCAGTACATTTCTGGAAATTGGCAAATTAAGTGATCTGGCATTGCATCAAAGTTAATGATTTTACTCACATCATAGTAAATCAATTCACAGGTTTCATGAAAGGTTTAATAACCACAGAGCAGAGGCTGGCATTGGCATTCAAATCCCCAGTCTAGGCAGAAGCCAGAACTTTTACTCTTGTAGATAGGATTTCAGCTTCATCTGCAGAGTCTGAAAGCCCCTTTGTTCCTTCTTATGAAAACACAGAGCGCTGGTTGGTGCACTATACTAACTGGAAAATGAAGACAAACAAGGAACATGTGCTCATGGAAAATGAAAATGCAGGCCTGCTATTGCTAGCAAGTGATTTTGCTGATGATTACAAACATGTGCTGACTTGGCCTACAAAGACGTACAGTATAGTTCAATCGAATGTAAGACTAACTTGCCCACAGCCACATGCATCTGCTGGGCTTCACTTATCCTGGTCAGCTGAGGATTATTACCAGTGCACGTCTGTTGCAGCTTACAATGTTTTTCTTACTGAAATGTTTACACATGCTTTCTGAAATGGAGCCCACTTGTTCTATTTGAAAAAAAGAAAATTAAAATAAAGGAACCCTTCAAACATGGACTTAAATGCATTATGTAATACCACTTTAATTTAAAACATTAGTTTCCATTAAATGTGAGGTTTATATGATGGGAAAGCATTTGTAGGGCAAAAATGGAGGTCACCATTACATTCAAATTGTATTTTTACTATGATTGCTGCTAACGATATGTAATCTTTTTAAATGCTGGACTGTTAAAATAATATATACATAGATTCTAGAAAAGAAGTGCAGCTCCACCTGGGAGAGACTCACAGTACCCATGGTTTGATCAGTTTGATGGACACTCCCTAGTATATATGAGTGCCAGTTACCACCTAAGTAATCAGTTATGGTAAATCACTGGAGCTACCAACGGTGTCACATCCAGTATGTTTAAAGTGTATATAATGAAAAGATATGCCAAATATAAATATACTTACGAGTTCCCAAGAGCTGAAGTTTTAAACAATATAAAGAATAAAAGATTAAAAAAAATGACATAAATATATGCAAGACAAAAAAGAAGATATGTTAACTTTTTTATGGAAGGTCAGTAGGGGAAAACCTACGCGTTTCATCCTTCACTGCTTCTTGTAACTTCTAACGCAGTCATTAATATATACCAGTCAGATCTCTTGTCACGAGCAGTGGCATATCTCTTCTGCCTTTCAGATGTTGCCAGGCAGTCGGGACATCAATTATGGCCTTCCCTCTCCCTGCCGCCTCAGGAGACTGGGCAGCCGCGGTTTATTTAATTAGTGTTGCCCAGCCTGGGACATGTACAGCCTTAGGATATCCTGCTGTGCAATGTACCTTTAATTGTCTCACCGCGTTCCCATCTGTGTCGGTGTGGCCACGGTTTTCTGTTTGTTTTTTTTCAAATTCCTGTACAGTGTGAGTGATTCCAGAACCCTACATCAGTTCCATCCAGTTACTTGGTGACCCAGGCAGGGGGCCGTGACCTGCATGCCAGAAGCTGTGAAGTCCAGATCCTCTAGTGTGGTTTTCTGGTGAAAACCTCCCTGCGTGTTAGGCTCTGGCCCCTGCTCTGGGTCCGGCAACTACCCAGTCGTCTTTCCCACAGAATAATTACTAACGCCTCTTCTGCAGATGCAATAGTAGAATTTTCTCTCTGAAATGTATAATCTTATAAAACAGTTGTAGTTCATACTTAAAATTACACATAATCATAACACAAATAGAAATACAATAACGTCAGATATGAGTTTAGCTACGATTACATAAAAATGGCCAGTCTAGCTCTAGGAATTCCAATAACTTAGAGAAAGGTGGTTTCTTTAAAAGTATGTATTGATTGATATAGATTTAGTTATCAATGAGACCCACTCTTTGCCTTTCCTTGACAATCCCTGCTTTTCACTGCCAAACTCTTCCTTTCACTGTTACCCTCTGACTGCTTCTCCCCACAACACAATGCTTCTCCCCTTGGGGCAGAGGAGGAGATCCCATAGCATATTTTAACTCCTAGGCCACCACTTGCAAGTTCCACCACTGTAGGCAGTCATTATATAATTGCCATTTAAATACATGCATAATTAGTAAACACTAACCAAATATCCATCAAAGTACCATATTTACATATAAAATAACATTCACATAATATTACATATTATCAAAAATATACTTACATAAATCTTAAAAACATCATATATTATGTTAATGAATATCATATTGCATCAGGTGATATTATAATTGTCCAGTAAACTATTAATTTCGCACAAAACCTGTAGATCATGCATGCCCAAAGACCGGCCCGAGGGCCAATTGCTGCCCGTGATGTCACTTTTCGTGGCCCGCCCTGCAGCCTCCAGCCAGAAGCAGGTGGAGCATTAGAATAGAAGCAGGGTGCACAGTGCACACAGTGTGGGAAAGCAGAGGTGAGCGCACATTACCTTGTGTGACTATGCAGGGTGTCGGCAGCCACTGTAAGTCTGTGTCCAACCCCATCCCCCGCCCGCGTTCCACTCCATCCTCTGTCTGGATACTCTCCCCCTGCGGCCTGCCGCAATCAAAGTGTGCCAGGAGGGAGGGGGGGGAATGGCAGCATGCGGAGCAGATGTAGAAGAGGAGGGTGACGGCAGGAGCAGGGAGCTCAGGCATCTGTCTCCTCTCCTTGTGGTGCCTGCTTGGCCTCCCCATCCTCTGGCTTACAGAGGAGGCCATTCAGAGAAGGAGGGTCAGACAGGGGAATAAACTGTGAAAGGAGCAAGCTGGGGGAAATAGAGTGGGGGACATACAGAGAAGGAGGAAACAGGCTGGGGCAAGTACACTGAATGGGGGCAGAGTGGGGGACATACAGAGAAGGGGAGAGCAGTCTGGTGGAAATAATACACTGAATGGGGCAGAGTGGGGGACATACAGAGAAGAGGAGAGCAGGCTGGTGGAAATACACTGAATGGGGGCAGATTGGGGGACATACAGAGAATGGGGTAGTAGGCTGGGAAAAATACACTGAATGGGGGCAGAGCGGGGGACATACAGATAAGGGGGGAGTAAGCTGGGGGAAATACACAGAAGGGGGAGCAGGCTGGGGGAAATACACTTAATGGGGGCAGAGTGGGGGACATACAGAGAAGGGGGGAGTATGCTGGTGGAAATACACTGAATGGGGCACAGTGGGGGATATACAGAGAAGGGGGGAGTCTTCTCATGTGATTCATGGTTCAGGCTGAATGGTCGGCCCCCACACATTTTCACCTCACCAAATCTGGCCCTCTTTGCAAAAAGTTTGGACACCCCTGCAGATCAAAACTTATTGCACATAATCCCCTATAAAAGTCACACCAGAATTATTCATTAAACTACAGTGCATTGCCAGAGGACCTGCAGCACTATTAATATTCATGCAGAAAGAACATAATGTAACAGATTTTATCTAGGTTGGGTATAGAATGTGGGGTTTTGGATGCGGGTGATCAGAAAACCAACAGCGGCATCCCGATGCACAGAAACTTGACACCTGAAGGGTAAGTATGCTAATTCACCCCTTTTGCCCACCTAACCCTTCATACTGCAGCCTAACATTAAACCTCCGCAGCCTAACTTTAACTTGCCATCCCTAGTGCCTAACCCTAACTGCCCCCCTACCTGCAGCCTTTCCCTTACCATACCCCCTTTTTGCCTTACTCCCCCTTTTTGGTGCCCAACACTTTCACCTACTTTTGTTGTTGGTTTATCTACTTAATATTAATGTGCATTACAAATTAAAATGTGAAAAAGTGTGCATATCCATATTTTTTTGATCATCTTAGATGCTAGGTTTATTTTTCTTATGAGCAAATGTTGAGCCTGTATGTCTACCCTTTTATATATCTCAGCATGTCTTGTATCCTGTAAGTTGATAATTGTACTGTTATTTTTGTCTACACAATAAAATTGTGGGGTTTTTTTGTTTTTTTTAATTGTGAAACTGAGGTGAAGTGAGTGATTTATATAGTTACCACTGCATCTTTTTCATGTCAGATTTCTCCTACCCCGCCGACCCCAACCCCCCCAACCCCCAGCCAGTGATTGGCTGAGAGAGCTCTCTCAGCCAATCAGCAATTGGCTGAGAGAGCTCTCAGCCAATCACTGGCTTCCAATTCATTTGTAATGTTTTTTTTTTTTTTCTTGCAGCGTTCTCCCCGTCCCCGGTCATGCTGCGCCCGGCCAGCTCTGTTCACCGGCGTCCACCCCCGCCCGCTGCTGCCTGTGTCCCCAGCCCGGCTCTCCAGCGCCCCCCCACCGCCCGCTGCCTATTTGACAGCTACAATGCCCGCCCCCCCCCCTGTTGCTCCCCAGTGTCCCTCACCCCGCTCTCCCCCTGCAGCTCCCCGGGAGTTTTATATGATAAATCGCATGGCGATTTATCATATGCACAACTTGGCACATCAAGTGCCTTATCATGATGGAAACCTCCCGGGGAGCTGCCGGGGAAATCGGGTCCGACTTGTCCCTAGGACAAGTCGGGCTAATGTATGGGGGGCCTTAGTCTATACCAGATGATATATCAATGAATAATTGACATATGTGTGACTTGAAGGAAGTCTATTTACCTAATAGATAACTGTAACAGTGGCCCTTATTCTGGTTGGTGCGGATATATCCGCGTGCGTACGGCCCGCCGATGTTTTGTGTCTGCGCATGTGCAGAGGCGTCTCTGCGCATGTGCGAGCGGGGCGTACAGCAAAATCCCGCATTATATGTGAACACTCCGAACAGGGGGTGGAGAGGGGCGTGAAGGGCTATTTGGGCTCATTACCATATGCATACGCCCCGCGTTTCATGGGCGTTCCCATGCAAACGATGGGCGTACGTATGGTAATGCGGCCGTGACGCACGTGTAGTGGGCGGACATATGACATCGCCGGATGTCAGCTGCCCGCCCAGATCCCTGCTTTTGCACGGAAAAATGTCCGTGTGGTCTGAGGTTGCGGGAGCTGGTGGAGCACTCGGTCCTGCATTCGATGGTCTGCGACCATCGAATGATGGGGGAGGTTCCCTTAGATGGAGGAGGCGTATTCCGTGAAAAATACATGTGCGGTCCGTTCGGCCAGCTTCTTACCGCGTACGGACGGAGTTGGCGATCCGTATGGAAGGCGGGGTTTCGCACTCACGGTCCTGGCCGCATATTCGGATCCGGCCGCACCGATCAGAATAAGGGCCAGTGTTCTGAATATACCAGCCTATATACCGGCCTATACTAGTCTACTGGCTCATATCTTAATGTTGTACTTGGATTGAATTGTTACTGTCTGGATATTGCAGTTGAAACGAATTGTGACTGTATGTAGTAGAGTGTAACTGCTACAGTTTTTTCTAAATTTTCTAAATTTTAAATCTTACATAGCGGTTGATATCCTTATGAGCTCCTAGTCTGAAATTGCACAAATGTCTTGTATTTTGGTAGATTACAGGTATTTATATTTGTATATATGTAAATAATTTTTCAAGAGTGCCCCCACAAAGAGTCTTCTTTTTCTACATGTTACTGAACATATACTTACCTCTGACTCTGGGGAGCACATCCAACCTATAAATGTGTTGAATTTTATATAAAAAAAAAAAAGGACCCCCTTTTGTGAAAAGGAATCCTTTCAACATACAAATTGTGACAGGATTTGGATTTATATCAGATTACTTACTCCACTCCTTAAACCATTGACATTAAAGTCTATATAGTGGAGTATCCAGTGCAGGACCCAAACAGAAAAACGTAATGTATGCAACACTAAAAGGATTTTGCTGAAGTATGGAATTTGGGAAGATTAGTCAGAAACATTATTATTATTATTATAATTTTATTTATAAGGCGCCACAAGTGTTTCGCAGCGCCGTACAAAGGAACAATACAGGGAGACAAAACTTGGCATAACATTGAATAAATAACAAAAATACAGTACAAATAAAGAGCACCACAGTTCAATACACATTACAGCTTAAATGTAAGTAGTGAGGACCCAATCAACATACAACTAGAGGCTTGAGGCCAATGATGGAGATGAGTATGAAGATGGTCACTGAGTGTTGGATTAAAGGAGAGCTGTGAGTGAAATGTGAAGAGAAGTGGGCTTTGACAACAGGAGGGAAGAGGGCCCTACTCGGAGGAGCTTAAAAAAAGCTTGAAATTTTTGATCAGTCAGTAATTGAAAACAACTGTATTGCTATGTGTGTGAGTGACTGACAATAAACAAGTAATCTCTTTTCTGTATGCACTTACAGTTTTTCAACTTTTTATTTGTTCTTTGTGCCTAAAATTGTTCAAATATCATTTAAAAAGCATATTTGCAATAGAAGCAGTGGCAAAGTTACAGAGAGTGCAGGGGGTGCAACTGCTATGGGGTCCACCAGACCCGGCATTTTAGGGGGGGGGGCAGGTCCAGCAGGTCATCCCCTGCACCCACTTAAATGTTCCATGGCAGCTCCGAGTCCTGTGCACTGCAAAGAGGGATCCGGAAGCATTGCTGGAAGTGGGGTGGGGCATACTGACACTTCCCGCCTGCGCCGCTCCCCACTTCAAAGGCCAACAGCACTGGGACCTGGGTTAGGTCTAAATTGTAGTGGGCTAAGGGACCTTCTGACGTCACAGGGGAGGAGAGGGGGTGGAGAGAGGAGGAGCAAGGTCGGAAGAAGGGTCCCAAACGGATGCTCGCCACGCTTCTGGGAACGGGGGCTCACTTTGCTACCCACTTGGTTACTAAAGGCAACCAGTGGTGGCGTGGATAGTGAAGGAGCAAGCCCCCCCCAGCCTTGCTCCTCCACCTGGGCGTGGAAGGTCCTTTAGCCCACTACAATTTAGCATCTACCCTGGGATCTGGCCGTGATATTCACCATCAGTGATGACTCTGCTGCTGACAGCCAATGGAAGCCGCACACTGAGCTGCACGCACAGAGGAGTGGATCTGTACTCAGAGACCCCGGGCCACCCAGCGGTTGACATCTGTAGAGCTTCAGCAGATGTCCGGATACAAAGCAGTGAGCCCATTGTGTGTGTGTGGCAGTAAGTAAATCCTATGTGTAACAGTGGGGTTTATTCTAGTTCATTCTTTCTGACAAAATCCTTCTTAGATGGACAAAACCATGTGCACTGCAGGGGGGGCAGATGTAACATGTGCAGAGAGAATTAGATTTGGGTGAGTTATTTTGTTTCTGTGCAGGGAAAATACTGACTGCATGATTTTACACTTCAATATAGATCTCACTTTGAAGAAAAACCCCACCCAAATCTAATTCTCTCTGCACAAGTTACATCTGCCCCACCCGCAGTGCACATGGTTTTGTCCATCTAAGAAGGATTTTGTCAGAAAGAATGGACTAGAATAACCCCCAGTGTGTGTGTGTGTGTGTGTGTGACTGACAGTGTGTGCTTGCTGTGTGTGTGTGACAGTGGGTGTGTGCTGTGTGTGTGGCAGTGGGTACATGCACATTGTGTATCACAGTGTGGGTCCATCCTGGCACTGGTGGGGGAGGGGGGGGGGGGGGCTTTCCAGATTTTGCTATGGGGCCCAGAAAGGTCCAGTTACACCCTTGATTATAATTATTATATTTATTGTGTATGTGTGTACCTGTAACAAAATAACTGAAATAAAATATAATGTCATATAATTTGTTAAATATATTCATTATTCACAGTGAGTTAGAGAAAACTAAAATGGAATTCCAAAGTAAACAAGTGCACTGAATATATACTTTGCTGTTTTATTGTTTATGCAGATATCACAGAGCACATCTACATGTCCAGCCTAGACAGGACAGGAAATACTAACTAGGGAACAATGGGAGTCATGTGACTAATTTGGCTCTGCTCAACAAACTTGATAGTAAGAGAATAAATATCTCTTTAACCTTCAGGATTTCCTACCCACCCTAATGTTTGGTTAATGTCAATTTTATGCATGCTGTCTGTGCTTTAAATTCCCTACAGTAAATCAAATGTAGTTCTGTCTGCTATAAGGCATGGAGCAACCAAATGAAATATATGGGAACACGGTAAAAACATTAATGTAGACTGTACAAGCAAGCAGATCTATCTAGTCCATAAATGTCCAACACACACATGCCGGCAAGCTGACTCCACTCAGCATGTAGACTGGACATAAGAGCGCGGCAGGTCAACGACCCAAATAAACCCAGTGCAAAGTGCAGATTATGTGTTACTTATGCTATAAAATGGGCTGGATTGATTGATGAGCCAATTCACTCAATAATGGTTATTTCAATTTCCAGAAACGAATGGAGATTACCTCCTGCAAGAGTAAATAAATCGTAAAATAAACTGCAGATACGTGTCACAGATTCCCAACTGCAGATTAATAAAATAGACCACCAGGTAGGAGTATAAAAATATAGGCCATGCCCCTAGTGGCCAATGTACCTTGTCGTGAGGTAGAAAACATGGAAGTATATGCAATTTAGGCAAGGTAATATCATGTCAAAGTTGGTTTTACTCTTACTGTAACATGAATCCTTGATTGCAGCAGGTAATTTGCAGAGATGAACTCACCGGAGTATTGCTTCTTGGCATTTCCACAGCAGTTCTTTATTACAGTCACAGACCCATACAGACGTACCGTCATAACCTGTGGTATATTTACCGTCTGACCTATACCTCCTTCATACATGCTATATACATATATATATATATATATTTATTAGTGGTGGGCACGTTGACTTATCACGTTAACGCAGCCTCCTATTAACTGCAATCAAGAATATTAATGCATTTCCGCATATGTACGTCATAGGTCATGTGACCCGAAAGCAGCCAGACCCAGAGAAGGAGGAAGCGCAGCAGGTTAAGTGGCCACAGTGTTTCCGAGGTCACTGCGGTGCTTGGTGCCACGTAGCTGCATTCCCGAGGCCACTGCCATGCTTGGAGCCTAGACCCTGTGTGTGCGCCATCACACCATGACCGGGTATGTACAGTAATCCGCCCAGATTCACCGCTAGCCTCCGGCTGTGGGATCTAGCCCCAGCATCCTGGAGGTTGGTTTATTTCTTTGGTGCTGGGAGTGGGATAGGGCTGGTAGTGTCACTGGGGCGGGGAGGGGAGGTGGCTACGGTGGGTACTGTATGTCACTGGGGCTAGGGGGATAGGATGGGTACTGTATGTCACGGGGGCTGAGGGGGGATAGGGTGGGTGCTGTATGTCACTGGGGCTGGGGGGGTAGGGTGGGTGCTGTATGTCACTGGGGCTCAGGGGAGGATGGGTACTGTATGTCACTGGGGCTGGGGGGGGTAGGAGGGGTCCTGTATGTCACTGGGGCTGGGGGGGGGAGATAGGGTGGGTGCTGTATGTCACTGGGGCTGGGGGGGATAGGGTGGGTGCTGTATGTCACTGGGGCTCTGGGGGGATAGGGTGGGTGCTGTATGTCGCCTATTACCTCTAGCTCCAAAGTACACTGTCTTGGAGTAATCCTTGACTCCTCTCTCTCCTTCAAACCACATATTCAGCACCTCTCACAAACCTGCCATTTTCACCTCAAAAATATTTCCACAATTAGACCTTTTTTCACTCGGGATGCCCCGAGACATATCCACTCACTGATCATATCCAGGCTGGACTACTGCAATCTCCTCCTAACGGTTATCCCTATCAAATGCCTGTCTCCACTCCAATCTATCCTCAATGCTGCAGCCCGGCTCATCTTCCTCACCAAACGCACTACTTCCACCTCACCTCTTCTACAAGCCCTTCACTGGCTTCCCTTCCCTTTCAGAAATAAATTCAAACTTCTCATACTTACTTACAAAGCCCTCACCCACTCCTCTCCCATTTACATCTCTAATCTTATATCCCTTTACACTCCCACTCATCCCCTTCACTCAGCTAACACCCGTTTGCTCTCCTGCCGACTTATTACCTCCTCCCACTCCTACCTCCAAGATTTTTCACGTGCTACTCCCTTACTCTGGAATTCTCTACCTCTCCCCCTCAGACTCTCCACTTCTATACAGAACTTCAAACAGGCTCTTAAGACCCACTTCTTCATCAAACCCAGCAAACTGTCCTCCTAACCTTCTGTTCCTCGCCCTGTCTACCCCTCCGGTGTCACTCCTGTCTGTCTGCGCCTCCACTTTAGAATGTAAGCTCTCATGAGCAGGGACCTCTTACCTCATGTGCTTATCTTTTCTTACTTCAGCAGTCTTCGACAGCACCAAAGCATGCTGTTTGCTGCCACCTGGATACTTATGTTGCAGCAATCGGCTGATGTTCCTATAATCATTTACCCTGTATTTGTCCTGTATTGTCTTCAACTGTAAGTTATTGTTGTTGGTTTTTTCCTGTTTGATTATGTGTATTCTGGGCACTGTGGAACCCTTGTGGCGCCATATAAATAAAGGATAATAATAATAATAATAATAATAATAATAGTATGTCACTGAGTGTAGGAGTACTGTATGTTACTAGGACAGGGGGATAGGGTAGGTGCTGTATGTTACTGGGGCTGGGGGGATATGGTGGGTACTGTATGTCACTGGGGCTGGGTGGATAGGGTAATGTATGTCACTGGGTGTAAGAGGGTCAGGGTGGGTAGTGCATGACTTAACCCTGGAGCCAGGGGTAGGGCAACATATCTCTAAGCATGTCTATGCATAAATTATGCAGCTGGAACCATGTTAGTGTCCAATCCCTACCATTGAACTTGGGTAGAAAGAGAGACGCAGCAATGAAGAGATGACAGATTGATGGCACCACAGGCTGCCCTGCAAGACACGCAATCCCCAGCTACAGACCAGCAGCAACGAGAGCATCCAGCAAAACTACCAGAGATCATCTGAGGTTAAGGTATGGAAAGGGTCATGAAAGTTGGAGCCGGCAGGGGCTTACGGGGGGGGGAAAACTGTTATGAAGTCTACTTTTTTTCTGTATGACAGTGGTCTTCCAGACTTACATACTTTTTTTTCACACAGAAATGAGAAAATGGAGAAAAGAACCGAAATATTACATGGACTTTTCTGGTACTTGTGTACTATCACGGCGCCCATTGCATCGCAGACCATAAGGCATGCAATGGTATGCGATGTGATGCGATGCGACGAGATTGGCACCCGATGGCATACAATTTAAAATTGTATACCATTGTATATGGCATACAATGCGATGCGATGCGATGTTAAATTGTATAAGCACCCTAATGGGGGCTTACAATGTTAAATGCACCCCCATGCCACCCCCACTATGAACGTGAACCCGAAGCGTGGCGAGCACAGCGAGCCCGCAAGGGGCAGCGGTACGCGTCCTCCGACCTTTTCATACCCCCACTATCCATGTTGGCGTGATTTTATATAGTGTGGCGAGCGCAGCGAGCCACTGAGCCTGAAGCGTGGCGAGCGCAGTGAGCCCCGTGAGGGGACGCGCATTACTTCACAGGTACTACGCGTCCGCTTGCCACGCTTCGGGCTCGGTGGCTTGCTGCGCTCGCCACACTATATAGAATCAACTCCAAGCCGACGTGGATAGTGGTGGTATGAAAAGATCAGAGGACGCGTACCGCCGTTCACGTTCATAGTGGGGGTGGCGTGGGGGTGCATTTAACATTGTAAGCCCCCATTTTTGATTGAAAAAGCAGGTCTTTATTGTACATAAAGAATGCAAAAAACAGACGATAACAAATATCACACATATACCGTGTCGCAGCACAGCCAAAACACAGTACACATGCAAACAGTATAGTACATATTATAAAATACAGTACAAGATAAACTTACACTATAGACTATACTATGCACTATGCATTCTAACGGTAACATTTACACAACAGTATACAAGACTATGGGTGTGGAGGGTAGGGGGTGAGGAAGGAGGAATCACATGCCCGAAGCTTTATTGACCAGACAGACACATATAAGGGGAGGGCAATAAATAGAAATACATCAACAAAACAACAGACATTGTGAAGTGAGGGGGAAGGGGCCACGGTCCCAAATTCTTATAAAACAGTCCAAACAAGGGGAAAGGACCAGAAGAAAAGGGGTTTAGTCCTCTTCTTCCTCAGGGCTATCCCGAATGGAATAGTCTCTGAGCAGGCTGTGAACCAGCCTGCGGCAGTCCTGAACGGACATTCTCTCCCTCCGCAATATGAGACGATTTCTGGCAAACCACAAAGCGTCCTTAACACAGTTTATAAGGCGCCAGGCTTCCTGGGTCGCCCCATATGTGTGGGTGCCCGGGAATAGTCCATACAGTACCGAAAGGTATGAAAGACAGTTCCTGGGCACGGAGTCCTTGAATTCAGTCTCTAGGGCATCCAACAACAACTGTGCGTAGGTGCAGTCCCAGAAGATGTGCATGGAGGTTTCTTCATGCACAAAGCACCAGGGACAATGTCTATACCTACACAAGTTTCGGGAGTGCATGAATGACCGGTGAGGCAAGCCGCCCTGAATGGCCATCCATGACATGTCTTTGTGTCTATTTGTGAGCCTTTTGGAGGCCACATACTCCCAGACAAACTTGGCAGTTGCTGAAGGGAGCCCTGAAATCGGTTCCATGACGTCTTTGGCTCTGATGAGCTTGTGGACATTTTTAGGTTTCCACAAGTCGGGTTTCAATCCCTCCAGTTGGTGCTCCCTCACAAACTTGGACACATCCAGGTAGAACCATGGAGTAGTCCAGTTGTAAGGGATGGAGCTGTCCCACTTGTCCCATTTAAGGGTCCTCCACATAGGTAGGAGGAAGAAGCGGGACATGGAGTTCCCCGCAGAGCCAGCACAATTGTCAATCAAAGTTCTGCGGATACAGTTACACGCAAAGAAGGCTCTCAGCATAGTTGGAATGCCTGGAATGCCTTTGCCACCTTTGAGGGGATCTTTGTACATAACAATCCGCTTGACTCTGTCCATTTTGGATCCCCAGATGAAGTGGAAAACAGCCCGTGTGATGGCCTTGCAGATCGCCGCCAGAGGTGGCCAGGCCTGGGCGGTGTACTGAAGAACAGGAAGAAGCTCATTCCGCAGCACAAGTGTTTTCCCTTCGATGGTAAGGTCTCTGAGACTCCACAATCCCAGTTTCTGACGCATTGTCGCAAGTCTTTCATCCCAGCACTTCAGGGCTGCTCCATCTCCCCCGAACCAGACACCAAGGATCTTGATGAGGTCTGGTTTTACCGTGAATGGGAATGGAGTGGAGGACGACAGGTGCCACTTTCCGAAGAGCATAGCCTCTGACTTCCCAAGGTTGACCCTTGCTCCTGAAGCACGGCCGAAGTTTTCGCAGTTCTGGACGAGGGCCGTCACCGATCTCTGGTCTGCGCAGAACACAGTGACGTCATCCATGTACAGCGAACACTTGGCCTCTGGGTGGTCTGGACCCGGTGCGGTGATCCCTCTGATCTCTTGATTTTGCCTGATGGATACAGCGAAGAGCTCTATAACACAAACAAAAAGAAGAGGTGAAAGAGGGCAGCCTTGTCTGACCCCAGACATAACAGAGAAGGGGTCAGTCTTCCAGCCGTTCACCAACACCGAGCTGTAAATGTCAAGGTACATCAGGTTAACATACGAACAGAATAGCTCACCAAGACCAAATTTACGCAGTACCTTGCCCATCAGCTCATGGGAGACACGGTCAAAGGCCTTTTCCTGATCAAGACTGATCAGGGCTGTGCACACATTACGGTCTTTCACGTAATGGACCGTGTCTCTGAGGAGGGCAAGGCTGTCTGCGATTCTGCGGCCGGGAATGGCGCAGGTTTGGTCTGGATGAACGATCTGCCCAATGACAGCCTTCAGCCGGTTGGCCAGTACCTTGGTGAGGATTTTGTAGTCCACGTTCAGAAGAGAGATGGGACGCCAATTTTTCAGGTCACATCTCTCCCCCTTACGCTTGTACAAGATCGTGATCATTCCTTCCCTCAGCGAAGGAGGCATTTTGCCCTCCACCACCATCTCCTCGTACAGCTCGAGCAGATCCGGGCCAATGAGATCCGACAGCGCAACATAGAGCTCTGCTGGGAGACCATCACTGCCCGGAGTCCTGCCCTGCCTAAAGGATTTAGCGGCAGAGAGCACCTCCTCCAACGCCAGGGGAGCGTCCATGGCTGATTTACCTGCAGGATCAATAGTGTTAGTGATACCTGACAGGAACTTATCCGCCTCATCGGTGTCTGTAGTCTTAGGGGAGTAGAGGTCGCTGTAGTAGTCGCGAACAACCTTCATCACGCCCTCCTTCCCCTGTCTGGGGATGCCATTCTCATCACGCAGCTCTGTCAGGGGCGTATGGCCAGAGTGGAGTTTCCTGAAAAAGAAAGAAGTACACTTCTCACCCTTCTCCAGATTCTCCACCTTGGAACGGAAGACGATACGTCTGGACTCCTCCTTAAAGTGCCTTTTCAGGCTCTTTTTGGTCTCGTCCAGATCGTCCTTCACGTCCCAGCCGCACCGCTGGAGGTCCACCAGGGACTGGAGCTCACGCTGCAGTTTTCTGAGGTTCCTCTTACGGTCGCATGCCTGGATACGCCCTTTAGCCTAAAAGAAACTGCGGATGTTAGATTTGGCATATTCCCACCAATCAGACATACAGTCAAAATAACATTTGTCATTCTTCCATGTGATGTAGGCATCCTTAAGCTCAGCCAGTACTTCCTCCCCTTCCAGTAGGGCACAGTTCAACTTCCAGGAGCCTGGGCCAGATGGAAACCCATGGCCCAGAATTCCTTGGAAGTGAATGGCCCTGTGGTCAGAGAAGAAGCAGGGAACCATAGAATGCCTAACCTGCTGCACTGCCCGGGATGTGAACACAAAGTCAATGCGGGAACGCACGGAGCCATCGGGGAGGCTCCACGTGAAATTCACGGAGCCAGCCCCCATGGAGCCCACAGCGTCCCGCAGTGATGCTTCGGCCACCATTTCCCTGAGCAGGTTGGACGTGATGTCCAGCTTCGCAGAGTTGCAGGTGCTTCGACCATCCCCTTCAATCGGGCAGTTGAAGTCCCCGGCCATCACTACAGCCCTGGTGGTGGCGAGCTGGGTCCGCAGAGTCTGGAATAATTCCAAACGCTCATTCTTAAAAGGTGAAGCATACACGCAGATAAGCCTGATGGGCTCGCCTGCCCAGGAGCCGTCTACGACGAGTAATCTGCCGCAGACAAACTCCTGAACAGAATCTAACGTGAAGAGGCTGCCCCTAATAAGAATGGCTACCCCTGCAGACTTACACTCACCTCCACCGGACCAGTAGGACGGACCATGGGACCACTGCCGGGCCAGGTGCCTGTAGGACCTGGAGAAAGGGAGAGAGCATTCCTGCAACATATACACATCACATTTCTGAATGTCAAGAAAGGAAAAAATAGTTTGACGTCTGTTGTTGTCCTTAATGCTCCTTACATTAATGGTAAAAAGATTAAAAGCTACCATTTGTTAAGAGAAAAAGGCAGGGTCATTGTACGTTTACATTACCACTCCCATCGGGAGGCGTTTCATCAGGGTCTGCAGCCGGATCTCCCTGTTGGGGTGTATGGATGCAGTCAAGTATTTCATCGATCTCACACAGGCTGTTGAGCTCAGGTACTCCGCTCTCCTCCAAGACCTCTACATAGGCCTCCATCTCCTCCTCGAGGGTGAGGGAGCCCTGGACTGGCTCGACCGATTCCACTGCTGCTTTCTTAGAGGATTCTGGGTCTGCAGCTGGGCTGTCCAACTCCTTCCTCTTCCTTCTCGGCTGTACATTTCCTGCAAGGGCAAGTGGTGGAAACTCTTCCTCGGAGAGGAGAGGGACAGGGAGGGGGCGAGAGGGGGTGGTGGGAGGAAGGGTGGGTTGGATCACAGGTCGGGAGGGTGAGGGAGGGGGGGTGGTGCGAGCAGCTGGGATGGGAGTAGCTGTCACAGAGGGAGGGAGGGGAGGAGGGTTAGGAATGGTGGGGGAAGGTTTCTTACCACCTTGCTTTTGCAGAACCTTCTTCCTCTGCACCGGTGTGGGTGGCACCTTGGGAGGGACGATCACACCCGATGCTGCTGCGGCGTAGGATCTTGCTCTACTTGGACAGTCCTTGTAGACATGATCCACTGAGCCGCACAGGTTGCAGGTCTTCTTCGTGGGGCAGTCCTTTGTCTCATGGCCGGCCAGTCGACAAATCTTGCAAGCCAGGACCTTGCATTCCTTCCCAAAGTGGTCCTTTCCATCACACTTACGACAAGTGCGTGGCTGGTCCACGTAGTGGATAAGTCCTGCAGTTCCCCCCAGGGAGAAGCACGGTCTGAGGTGCTTGACTCCATCTGGGCACGAAGTGTCCTTGTGCAGCCTGACAATCACCGACCACTTTCCAGTCCAGAGTCCATTCTCGTAAAGGATCCTTGTGGGGCCCTTTATGATGGTGCAGGATCTGCTGAGAAACGTGACGATGTCCTTGATGTTTGTGTGTGGGCTTCGCATTGAAACCGTCACCCGCCTCTCCTCTCTTTGGATAGGGCAGTTGCCCACAAAGCGAGAGAGAGGGGACTCAGGCTTCGCCGCTTCCACCGCTTCCCAATACCTCTTGCAAATTGCGATGGAGGCAAAGGTGGCGTAAAAGATGCCTCTGAAGAAGCTCTGGACGCTGAGCATTTCAGGTGCAGAGAATCCTTGCTCCAGGACCATCTTCTTGCCGAAGTACTCAACCGTCATGTCCGGCACCTGGCCATCTACCTCCTTTAGCTTCATCACCACGGTCTGCCTCATCCAGGGCTCCAGGGCTGGGACGCCTTTGGAGTGGTCCTGGACGGGCACCGTTGGTGGTGTCACAGAAGGGGCAGTGGAGCTAGGGCCGGCAAATCTGGTTGGACATTCGGCCGGTGACTTACCCTTCTTCCCGGGCTTCCTCCCAGCGAGGGGGGCCGAAGTGGAGGCGGTGGCCATCCTTCCGGCTTCTCGGGGCAGCTGAAGTCAAGGCAAAGGGTATTCTCCGGCGACGAGAGGAGGAGATGAAGGGGTCGCTTCAGAGGGCAGAGCAACACAAGTCTAACCCTCCAAGGAGGCTAGAGAGCGATGCACGGCTTCAGAGGGCAGAGCAAAGCAAGTCTAACCCTCCACGGAGGCTGGGGAGCGTTGCAGAGCTTCGGAGGGCAGAGCAGAAAGTCTGACCCTCGGCGGTGGCTCCGGAGCGGTGGAGGCTTCAGAGGGCAGAGCAGAAAAGACTGACCCTCCTAGGCAGCTCGGGAGTGCTGCAAGGCTTCGAGAGGGCAGAGCAAACAAGTCTGCCTCTCCCAGGTGGCTAGGGTGCGTTGATCTCCTCTTCAGGCGAAATCCCCTTCTCCTCGCAGTCGGGGGCGGAGCTTTTTCCTCGGCGTCGAGAGGAGGAGGGTACGGCAGTCGCTTCGGAGGGCAGAGCAGAGCAAGTCTGAGCCTCAGTCTTCTCCGGCTTCTCCCTCTTCTGGCGATGTTTTCTCCTCCTCGCAGTCTCGACGTCTTCGCTCAATTCGCTCTTCTCGGCCTGGCAGCGGTAGCCCTGAGAAGGACCGTTGTCGGTCCAAGAAACAAGGAGCAGAGCTGCCTCTCAGAGTGAACTAATAAGAACAGATACTACACTTGATCTTAGCCAAATGGCCGAGAAGCGATCCCAAGGCCACTGCCATGCTTGGAGCCTAGACCCTGTGTGTGCGCCATCACACCATGACCGGGTATGTACAGTAATCCGCCCAGATTCACCGCTAGCCTCCGGCTGTGGGATCTAGCCCCAGCATCCTGCAGGTTGGCTATTACATGGCTACTGCAGCACCATACCAGTGGGTTTATTTATCTGGTGCTGGGAGTGGGATAGGGCTGGTAGTGTCACTGGGGCCGAGAGGGGAGGTGGCTACGGTGGGTACTGTATGTCACTGGGGCTAGGGGGATAGGATGGGTACTGTATGTCACGGGGGCTGAGGGGGGATAGGGTGGGTGCTGTATGTCACTGGGGCTGGGGGGGGTAGGGTGGGTGCTGTATGTCACTGGGGCTCGGGGGAGGATGGGTACTGTATGTCATGGGGGCTCGGCGGGGATAGGGTGGGTGCTGTATGTCACTCGGACTGGGGGGATAGGTTGGGTGTACTGTATGTCACTGGGGCTGGGGTGGGGGTAGGAGGGGTGCTGTATGTCACTGGGGCTGGGGGGGGGGGGTAGGGTGGGTGCTGTATGTCACTGGGGCTCGGGGGAGGATGGGTACTGTATGTCACTGGGGCTGGGGGGGTAGGAGGGGTGCTGTATGTCACTGGGGCTGGGGGGGAGATAGGGTGGGTGCTGTATGTCACTGGGGCTGGGGGGGATAGGGTGGGTGCTGTATGTCACTGGGGCTCGGGGGGGGATAGGGTGGGTGCTGTATGTCGCCTACCACCTCTAGCTCCCAAGTACACTGTCTTGGAGACTCCTCTCTCTCCTTCAAACCACATATTCAGCACCTCTCACAAACCTGCCATTTTCATCTCAAAAATATTTCCACAATTAGACCTTTTTTCACTCGGGATGCCCCGAGACATATCCACTCACTGATCATATCCAGGCTGGACTATTGCAATCTCCTCCTAACTGTTATCCCTGTTAAATGCCTGTCTCCACTCCAGTCTATCCTCAATGCTGCAGCCTGGCTCATCTTCCTCACCAAACGCACTACCTCCACCTCCCCTCTTCTACAAGCCCTTCACTGGCTTCCCTTCCCTTTCAGAATTAAATTCAAACTTCTCATACTCACTTACAAAGCCTTCACCCACTCCTCTCCCATTTACATCTCTAATCTTATATCCCTTTACACTCCCACTCGTCCCCTTCACTCGGCTAACACCCGTTTGCTCTCCTGCCGACTTATTACCTCCTCCCACTGCTACCTCCAAGATTTTTCATGTGCTGCTCCCTTACTCTGGAATTCTCTACCTCTCCCCCTCAGACTCTCCACTTCTATACAGAACTTCAAACAGGCTCTTAAGACCCACTTCTTCATCAAACCCAGCAAACTGTCCAAACCTTCTGTTCCTCGCCCTGTCTACCCCTCCGGTGTCACTCCTGTCTGTCTGCGCCTCCTCTTTAGAATGTAAGCTCTCATGAGCAGGGACCTCTTACCTCATGTGCTTATCTTTTCTTACTTCAGCAGTCTTCGACAGCACCAAAGCATGTTGTTTGCTGCCGCCTGGATACTTATGTTGCAGCAATCGGCTGATGTTCCTATAATCATTTACCCTGTATTTGTCCTGTATTGCCTTCAACTGTAAGTTATTGTTGTTGTTTTTTTCCTGTTTGATTATGTGTATTCTGGGCACTGTGGAACCCTTGTGGCGCCATATAAATAAAGGATAATAATAATAATAATAGTATGTCACTGGGTGTAGGAGTACTGTATGTTACTAGAACAGGGGGATAGGGTAGGTGCTGTATGTTACTGGGGCTGGGGGGATAGGGTGGGTACTGTATGTCACTGGGGCTGGGTGGATAGGGTAATGTATGTCACTGGGTGTAAGAAAGTCAGGGTGGGTAGTGCATGACTTAACCCTGGAGCCAGGGGTAGGGCAACATATCTCTAAGCATGTCTATGCATAAATTATGCAGCTGGAACCATGTTAGTGTCCAATCCCTACCATTGAACTTGGGTAGAAAGAGAGACGCAGCAATGAAGAGATGACAGATTGATGGCACCACAGGCTGCCCTGCAAGACACGCAATCCCCAGCTACAGACCAGCAGCAACGAGAGCATCCAGCAAAACTACCAGAGATCATCTGAGGTTAAGGTATGGAAAGGGTCATGAAAGTTGGAGCCGGCAGGGGCTTACGGGGGGGAAAAAACTGTTATGAAGTCTACTTTTTTTCTGTATGACAGTGGTCTTCCAGACTTACATACTTTTTTTTCACACAGAAATGAGAAAATGGAGAAAAGAACCGAAATATTACATGGACTTTTCTGGTACTTGTGTACTATCACGGCGCCCATTGCATCGCAGACCATAAGGCATGCAATGGTATGCGATGTGATGCGATGCGACGAGATTGGCACCCGATGGTATACAATTTAAAATTGTATACCATTGTATATGGCATACAATGCGATGCGATGCGATGTTAAATTGTATAAGCACCCTAATGGGGGCTTACAATGTTAAATGCACCCCCATGCCACCCCCACTATGAACGTGAACCCGAAGCGTGGCGAGCACAGCGAGCCCGCAAGGGGCAGCGGTACGCGTTCTCCGACGTTTTCATACCCCCACTATCCATGTTGGCGTGGAGTTGATTTTATATAGTGTGGCGAGCGCAGCGAGCCACTGAGCCTGAAGCGTGGCGAGCGCAGTGAGCCCCGTGAGGGGACACGTATTACTTCACAGGTACTACGCGTCCGCTTGCCACGCTTCGGGCTCGGTGGCTTGCTGCGCTCGCCACACTATATAGAATCAACTCCACGCCGACGTGGATAGTGGGGGTATGAAAAGATCAGAGGACGCGTACCGCCGTTCACGTTCATAGTGGGGGTGCATTTAACATTGTAAGCCCCCATTAGGGTGCTTAAACAATTAAACATCATATAGGGGGCTTATTTTAAATCGCATTGCAGTGCATCGGGTGTATGCCATGCGATGCGATTAAAAGTTGTGCGACCAAATATCGTGGGCGCCGTGCTAGTACACAAGTACCCATATTCTTTATAACTTTTATAAATTTCTTCCAAATGTTAGAGTTGATCAAACCAGATTTGTCAACAATGCAAAATTTAATTTTCTTATTACCAGAGTACCTAGTCTGAAGTATCATTTACATGCAATACAAACCGTTGATGGCAGCAAAGCATCCACCAAACCAAACATTGGAGGGAGGCTCCAGCAGACTATGTTGGATACAATGTATGGTAGAAGTATAGGTAAACAAAAGCATGAAAAGCTAACAAATAACCTAGTGAAGTGGATAGCTATAAACTGAAGGCCAATTAGTATTGTTGAAGATGTCGGTCTGAGGAACCATCTTAGGATCGCAGCACGTATGACCATCTCAGTTTGGGACTTTATCTTATATTTACAAGTCTTTACAGATACCAAGTGTTTTTCTCGTATATCATATATGCTTGATCTCATATTGAATTATTTGAATGAACTGTATCGCAAAATCTTCATTAAATCTACTGAACAGTTTATTTAGTGTCCTCCATCTTCTTACAAGTGATACGTCCTCTGGGATACTTAATTCTAACGCTCCATGAGAAAGCATTATATACGGCCACCTAGTTTCCAGCCTGGTTTGGCTACTGCCCCCTCAGCGATACACCATCTGCCAGTTTCTCAACTCGTTCCTCAACCCAAGCCTAGCATGACAACAATAATTGAATTACAATATCCTAACTGCATCTATCTCTTGCTAGCTAGCGACCCTAAATAAATCTCTGTGGAGAGTGAGGTCTTGAATTTTAAGATTGCTACTAACAAGTTAAAGTTTTAAAAACAAATATATATATATATATATATATATATATATATATGTCTAGTGTCCGTGTGTAACAAAAACACTGCCACCTGCTGGCAGTGAGTGAAGCTATATCTCTTTCTCTTTCACACATATAGGCCCTTATTCTGATCTCGGCGGTACGGCCCGCGTGCGGCCGTACCGCCGATGTTTTCACTCTGCACATGCGCAGAGGTCACTCTGCGCATGTGCAGGCGAAATCGCCGCACAAAAAATGTATACGCCGCAAAGGGGGCGTATAGGGGCGTGAGGGGCTTAATAGCCTCATTACCCTATGCATACGCCCAGCGTTTCATGGGCGTTCCCATGCAAACGCAGGGCGTATGCATGGTAATGAGGCTATGACGCCAGTGATGGGGGCGGAAAGCTGACATCGCCGGATGTCAGCTCTCCGCCCCCATACAAGCTTTCACACGGACGATTGTCCGTGTGGTCTAAGCTTGCGGGTGCTGGTGGAGCGTGCGGCCCTGCCTTCGATGGTCGCCGACCATCGAATGCAGGGGGCAGCTCCCACCATGGTGGAGGCGTACGCCCCACCATTTTCATGCGGATCGCCAGCCGTCCGCGTACGGACGGCCGTGGCGATCCGTATTGTAGGCGGGGATTGGTTTGTGCGGCCGGAGCAACGTATGCGGCTCCGGCCGCACAGATCAGAATAAGGGCCATAGAAACACAGAGGCACTCACACATACAGAAACACAGAGGCAATCACAAGGTAGCAGACTAGCTTTCGAAGCTTTTGCTTTGAGCAGGCTTAGCTAGTTTTATAATAAGATTGTTCGAGACATTTTTTTTAGATTCATTTACCCAGACTTTCACAGAAACTTAAAGCAAGTATCTCTCATTAGGGCTTCTTTCAGTAACTATTACATGTGTCTTGGATGAACAATGTGGAGAATGAGTTGAGATCCTAGATACAGTGGAGTGGATCTCGATTAGCATGAATATATTGGTGTCAAGAAAAACATGTTGAACAATTTAAAGTGTGATTTGCACAATGTTCCTGGCACCTCTAACATTCTGAAGAGTATGTCAACAGAAGGCCACTCTGTGCCATATGTTGTAGAATTGCCTGTGAAATACTGACAAATTAAATCGTAGTATTAATAATAAACGATTCCACATTCCCTCATTCTGCTGTTGTTATTAGAAAAAAAACCTAACTTAGAATATAATATGGAACATTATAAGTGCATTGAAATGCCAGATAGCTTTCCAATGGACTAAACAGACATCTTTTTCTACTGTCCATAATAAATAGAATGTGGCACTCTTACAAAACAGAGCACATCACCTGTGTATTAAATCATTCTTCAGGCTAGTCCCTTAGAACAGGGCTCCTCAAACTATTTTGCCCTGGGACCCCATCAGACAATAAAAATAATTACAGGAATGTAGTCAGCAGACAGTACATACATGGTAGCATTGTGGAGGCACCAAATCATGTGAGGAGTCTAAAATAACAGACAATTCAACAGATTTTTCAGACTCCTTGAATCACTGACTGAGATTAGAAAAGGCAAATGCCTGATGGTCAGCAACATGGAATGTCGTGACCCACTTTGGGATCAGGAGCATCAATTTGAGAACCGTTACCTTAGAACTGGGATAGCCAACTCCAGTCCTCGAAAGCTACCAACAGTTAATGTTTTCCAGATCTCCTCACAGAATCGTAAGTGAAGTAATTAGCTCCACCTGTGAAACTTTGAAAATGTTTCAGCTAGTAATGAGTGCACCTTTGCAGCAGCTAGGTTGTCTGGAAACTGTTGGTAGCTCTCGAGGACCGGTGTTGGCTGCCACTGCCTTAGAACATAGGCAGAATAGTCCTCCCACTTGGCAGTTCCTGGTTTGTTTTTCACATCTGTTGCTATACTGGACAGGATGATTAGATATTTTCTCTATATGGTCCTATAAACATTAAGGGGTATATTTACTAAAGCTTCTAAAAATGAAAAAGGGGATGTTTACCATAGCAACCAATCAGATTTTGTACATCATTGTCTAGGATGCAACAGGATGTATATGATTGAATGATATGGGCAACATCACCTCTTTATTTTTAGAACCTTTAGTAAATTTCCCATAGCATTAGAGTGTGCATGAGAGACCTGTACATCCTTAGCCACTACCTTGGAACTCTTTGTTACCTTGCAAATTACTGTACACATTGTTCATTAAGTGATCCTTTTGAAAAATGCTATGAGTACAGTTGTTTTTTTCACTTTTGAGCACTACTGGATGGACGGTGGATTTGCAAAGCCCAATGTTGTTATTGATGCTGATCTAACCTTATTCAGTCTTTAATGTTCATAAAAAGGTTGCTCTCTAATGTGAACTCCTTTATTCCCAACCAAACCACAAGTATGTAATCTATGTATCCAGCCCCTACAAAATTGCGTTGTTTTGATACGCTACAAATTTCAACATTATGGAGGGTTATTCTACCATGCAGAGGAGTAACTCTGGGAGGCAATTGAGTCATCTGCCGCTGGGCTCCTGCTCCCAAAGGGGCACCTCTCTTCCCCTGTAAGTTTGAAGCAGTTCATTGAAAGCTGTAGATTTCGCTTCTGTGGCTGTCTCCCCCTTCTAGCAGGACCATAGATGTCACAGTCTCTTTATTTTAAATTATAGTATACATAACATACATACATACATACACACATGCATACATATAGTTATATAAGGGGTTATATGTGTGTGTGTGTGTGTGTGTGTGTATGTGTGTGGGGGCACTATTTATCTTGCCTCCCGGCAACTGGGAGGAACTTACGCCACTGCTACCATGGTTCAAAAATAAATAACCATATGTTTTGTCACATACTGTATATTCCCATAACCATTTAAAGAAGACTCATGGAACGATTTCCCTGTTAGGAGAAAGCGTATTGTTGGTAGGCACAGAAACGGAGTACTATTACTTCCTTCAACTAGTCAGACTTTTACACTTTGGGTGCCAAATTAATTTGTCAAAATAGTTGTGAAAATTGCCAGCAAACAGTTTAATTCCTTATAATGACCTGTAATGTTTACCTCAGGGGTCTTCAACCTTTAAGACAGCGTGGGCCACCTAAAAAAATCCAGTGAAGCCCGAGGGCCACTAAACTCTACTGCAGTATTTCGGACAGCCCCATAGAATCACAGCTCCCCTATAACGTCAGCACAGTCCTTCATAGATAATTGGCACAGCCGCCCATACTCAGCACATAACCCCCCCACATACACATATCCCAATAGTTTGATATTGAATAAATTGCACGCGCCGTAGGCGCGCTCCCAAAGAGGGGTGTGGCCTTATTATAAGGGGCGTGGTCTAATTATAAAGAGTGTGAACTAGCAGGAAAACAATTAACTGACACCTCTTTTGCAACCTGCATGACCAGACATTGGTTACCGCAGGAATGGTCGTTGTCCTCGCACGCTTAAGTTGACTAAAGGCTGCACAGTGACATATAAACATGAAGGCCCACACAGTGAACTAGTATGCCTCACAGATCAAACCCAAACAATGAAAGGCTACTTAAATCAATATACACTGTTACACTGTTTATCCGTAATGCCCATTACACATTGTGCATCACACCATAGTGTCCATTAGACATTATGCCACACACCGTAATACCTGTTGTACTTTATGTCATACACCGTAATGCCCATTACACGTTATGCCGCACACGTGATGCCCATTACACATTAATCCACACAAAATTATGCCCATTGCACATTATGCCCCACACTAATGCCCATTATGCCACAGACCATAATGCCAGCAGTACTCCTGCTTATACATATGATGCCCCAGCAGTGCCCCTCACACACAATGCCCCCAGTAATGCCCCACACACAATGCCCCCAGTAATGCCTGCAGCTTTGCCAGGTCCCCTGCTCCCGCCAGCTGTACCTTCTCAACCTGCAGCTTTGCCGGGTCACCTGCTTCCACCATCCATGCCTCCTCCTGCAGTTTCGCCGGGTCCCCTCCGCCAGCTGTGCCTCCTCCTCCTGCAGTTCCTGCGCCAGGTCCCCTGCTCCCGCCAGCTGCGTTGCCTCCTCCCGCAGCTTTGCCGGGTCCCAGCTCCCACCAGACGTGCCTCCTCCTCCCTCAGCCACGCTGGATCCACTCCTCTGCCCTGCCTGCAGCCAATGAAAATCGGGTAGCATTTTCTTTTACTTAAAAAAAAAATCCTGTGCATGGCAGGCAGGGGGCCACTGAGATCAGCTCCGCGGGCCACTCGTGGCCCGCGGGCCATGGGTTGAAGACCCCTGGTTTACCTTATATAAGAAATATAACTTATTTTTTTGCATGTATATAACAAATGTGAGCGACGCTGGTATTTTTAGCAGATATTTTGAACACCTCTCACAGAGATGTTGACACATTAAAGGGTTAAAGTACAGTGATGAGGATATTCTGAAATTTTTACATTTTTAATTTACTTTACACTTTTTTAAAATCCTACAAATAAGATCTTTCATTAAAAAATAAATAAAGGGGAATATAGTACTAGTATGGTCACAGGAAAAGCTGAATACAGATGGATGGACATAATAATAATAATAATAATAATAATAATAATAATAATAATAAGCAAATATATTTCATAGCAAGCTTGAGTCCATTTTGAGAAAGAGCACTATAGAAATACAATTATTATTATCATCATCATCAAATCCATCAGCTTTTTTTTTTGTTACATGAATGTAAGCGGCACTGGGTGTGATAAAGCTGAATAAAGGTCATGAATAGTGTGAACCTAAAGTTATAATTAGAAATGACTAGGACACATAGTAACACCTTAATGTGGCAACCACCTGTGAGGATCTTCTTAAATACTGACTACAGACAGCAGGTGCCAGTGCACTTTCAACACTGACTACTGCAACCCTCCTATATTACATTGCACTCTGTTAAAAGTAAATATAACTTTATGCAAACTTTATACAGTCCACAGTCTTATGAAGCTTAACATAAACAACTTTTGGAATTACATTTCTCTGGTGCGTACACATGGGGCAATATGATCGATGGCAATATATTGCTCAGCAATCATATTGCTCAGTGTCCCGTTTTCATCTGCGACCAGAGATGGTCGCAGATGAAAATGTCACACTGCCAGGAGAAGAGGCAGTGGAAGTCGCTGGTCGGAGGACCATTCATGGGCTGAAAACGGGAGCACGCACCCAGCGATTTATCGCTGGTGCACACTACAATCCCAGGCAATATGGTCGCTCAGCGACCATATTGCCAGCGATAAGTGTATAGAGTGTAAACAGCTTTAGTGTGCTACAAATAGTCTTATTGGGGGAAATTTACTAAAGGAAATTTGTAAAAAAATAGGTGTATTTGTATCCAGAAATACACTTATTTTTGACATTTACTATCCCGAAAATACGGCAATTCGTATTCGTATGGATAGCACATCAATACGAATACGAATTGCCGTATTTTCGGGGTAGTAAATGTCAAAAATAAGTGTATTTCTGGATACAAATACATCTATTTTTTTTACAAATTTCCTTTAGTAAATTTCCCCCATTATATCTGTTTATTGTCTCACACTTTAACATTCCCTATTGCGTATTATCCAACCTATCAACTTTGTTCTTCTTCACAGCCCCTCAACTTTTTTGAACTATTAATTTATAATAAAGGAATTTAAACACAAGTGATTGTAATCATAAATGAAAAGGAAGTATAGGTAGAGAGCATTTTGTTCCTACTGGAATGTTGGGAGGTATATATTAAATTGTAACCACTGGAGTAAATAGTTTAATAATGCCTGGATACTGTTTATAGCTCCACCTAATGGTATACGGTCACTAGGTCCACCACAGGAAGGTTGACATTCATTAGGTTGACCACTGAAGGTCGAAAGGCCTTAGGCCGACACCTTAAAAAGGTTGACAGGGTCATTAGGTCGACACAAACATTAGGTTAACATGGGCAAGGTTGGCAGTCAAAAGGTTGACATGTTTATTTTGAAGCTGACATTTCATGCCCTGCTATCCAGTAGGGCATGGACGGAGAATAAAAGGCATAGCAAGGCGCTGTGCCCGGAGCATGGCGAGCACAGCCATGCGAGGAGACAAGGTGCACTGATACGGTGTCCATGTCAGTGTCGACATTCGGGACAAGAAACCCGTGAAAAACCCAGGTCGACCCTTTGACTGTCAACCTTGCCATGTGGTCGACCCAATGATCCCAACCCCACCTAATTGAAAGACAGTTGTTTTATAAATTTTGTAGAGAATTAAAGGCAACATATATAACCTTAAAATTAAATACACATAGAAATTTAAAATCTACTGTATCAACTATCTTGTCACATGCACGAATAGCAGCAGCCTCTGTATGACTTACACAATGAGACAGGAAGGAGCATTACTGATAACACTGGTCTTTGAGAGGGGAGCCCACTGACAGAAGGAGGTACAGTATCCCCTGTGTCCCCCCTTTATCTGGCTATGATCTCAGTACAACAGTAAAGCCCTGTACACACTGTGAAATATTAGCTAATGACCAATTTTGACTAAGCAATTTTAACTAGATGCACCGGAGATTTTAACTGAGCAATTTTGTCTAAGTAATGTTAGTCTATGATCTAATAAAAATTGTCTTGCCTGCACAGTCAATCTATACTAAGCAATCTATGCTAGACAATATTGGCTAAGCAGGAGAAAAACTGGGAGATTTTGACTAACCTTATAGATTTTTACTATCTAGTCAAAATCTCCTGCCAAAACCTCACCATGTGTACACCCCTTAAGCAGCTTTGTCTATCTTGGTGTGTCTCTGATTGTTACTGTAGGCATGTGGTTTCTTCCTGATAACCACCTTTAAACTACCCATCTCAGCAATTTGACAGGTCCTTAGCTAGAGCATACCCACTCCCATTCTACCAGCCAGAAAACAGCTTTGTCTACTGTAGATGTGTATCCTACTAGGACCCTGTAGAATGTGACTCTACCTGGGGCTACATGGGAGGGAGTTTCCTGTTTGTTAGTTCAGTGTCAGGGCTCCAAACTCTGGTGCCCCTGGCTGTGGCAGCAGTGAGCCAGTGGTAATCAGAGTACTGGAACAAGGGAGGTCTCCGGTATGGGCAGTTCATATATCACTGGGCACTGTGGACACAGCTAGGTGGGGAGATGATGAGACTTTAATCAAAGCCACAGAATCTAACACCACGGTTTTCACCAGGGACCCCTGCAAGGAGGTTTTGGACTCCGCTGCATTCAGTGGCGATGTTGCGGCCCTCTGACAGAGTTCTCACACCTAACTGGCCAATCCCTGAGAAATGGTAAGTGATGAGTGCTAGTGTACTTGAGACTGTGGTACTCTGGGTTTGGACAGGATAATCTAGGAAACTGTTGACAGTGGCAGTTTGAGTGTATGGACTGTATCTGCGAGCCAGAGAGGGATGTCGACGGCCTGGGAGCCGGAGTGATGTCAATGGCCTGGGAGCCGTCACGGGATGTTGACGACCTGGGAGCCATAGACAGACAGTGTAGTTTGTAGAGTCGACGCCTGTGTCAACTAGGGAGTCTAAGATAGTAAAGGATGCACCAGCATGCGGGTAAGGAACATGGACGCAGACTCGCGCCGTGATTTCTGACATTCAGTTCCTAATATTAAACTAAGTAAATGTGTTATTCCTCACTGCAGAGTCCATGAGTCTTCCCTGATTTACAGCACATCTACATGGTAAAAGAAGTGGGGTGCCATGGATCAAGGAATATGCCGCATTGAGAGAAGAGCTGTTCAGGAGAGAATGGTCTGTGTATTGCATTGCTGGGCTGTCTGACAAATCAAAGAATGCACACGGCCAAGCTCATATATTTCTTTATCTGGCAGGTGCAGAAGCAGTTATTAAAGCAGACATATTTACATATTCAGAGGGGGAAGACAAAGACGACCCAGATGTATTGCTTGCAAAGTTTGAAGAGATTTGTATGCCTGTTAAAAAATGTAATAATGGACAAGCACACATTCAATTGTATGAGTCAGAAAACTGGGGAAAATATACAATGATATGTTGACTAAAATGGTGGTTTTAAGCTGCGAGTGTCCTGCGCTCCTTCTTTGGCTGCCTTTTAATTATCACTTAAGGCAGGCATTCCCAACCACGGTCCTCAGGGCACACCAAACAGTGCCGGTTTTAGTGATATCCAGGCTTGAGCACAGGTGACTTAATTAGTACCTAAGTGATTCTGATCAAACCATCTGTGCTGAAGCCTGGATACCACAAAAACCTGCACTGCTGGTGTGCCTTGAGGACCGGGGTTGGGAATGCCTGACTTAAGGTCTCCCTCAGACCTTAGGCATAAGTAGAAGATGGGTTGGTGTGATAATATTACCAGGCGCCAGAGATAGAGTTAAAAATGTATACAAATTTATTTTGCAAATAACATGAAAAAAATTATATTCTCTAAAAGGATGGGATAAGTTCTTACCCCTACGGGTATTTGGAGCCAGCAAGGGATGTTAAGTGGCAGGGATGCAGTCCAGAAGTGCACCCTGCAGTGGCCCCAAATACCTTAGCACTTGGTAGGTTCACCCAAAGGAAGTCCAATCAGTCACTACCGCCAACATGTTTCGAGCATCAGGTGCTCTTCCAGGGCAAGGTCGACGCGTTTCGAGCATCAGGTATTCTTCTTCTAGGGCAAGGTGCCCTGGAAGAAGAGCACCTGATGCTCGAAATGCATTGGCGGCAGTGATTGATTGGACTAAAGTAATACACACAAAAGTAATATAGGTTGAGTATCCCTTATCCGAATATTCGCTATCTGAATTATTCCGAAAACCATACATATTTGCGGAAAACTTACTGGGGACATCTCAGTGGCATAACTATAGCACCGCAGACCCCGCTGCGGCAGGGAGTTGCTGAGTAGGTGAGGGTGCTGGGAGTCTCCGGGGCTATTGCTGTGCAGCACTGCCAATGGGACCTGTTTACCTCCCACCCACCCCCCACCCCTGATCACTGTTGCTGGGACCCAGAGATCTACTTTTCTGAGCCAGTCCTTGCGCTGCTAGTGTCTTCTGTTCTGCCCTAATGAAAAATTTCCTTCACTAAATGTCCGCCCCCTTACAGCAGAAACCTTATGGTCTGCTATTAGGGCAGCTATGTTTATGAAGATCATTTTTCATTAGGAGAATTCCCGGGACCGCAGACACGTAGATCTGCGGGTCCTGGCAGCGGGGCCAGGAGCAGGGGTAAAGGCAGGGCAGGAGGGCGGGGGGCTGCAGGCCAAAATTCCAGGGGGGGGGGGGGGCGTCTGCCTGCCAGCGGGTAGGGCTGGTTTTATAGTTACACCACTGGGACATCTGTAACAGCACTATTGGTGACATGATATGTAACTGCCACTAAATATGTGCAACAAAATTATTGCTTGCCATCAAATTCAGTACCTCAGATTGTACCCAAATTTTGTTTCATGTTTTGAAACCTTGTTTTATGCATAAATAATATATATTTGTGTGTATTTTATGTGGTTTATGTGTTTATACAGCATACATGTAAGATACCTCAAAATAAATCATTGAAATATTAAAATATTCCGAAATATGGAATAATCCGTTATCCAAAATTCTCCCGAGCATTTTGGATAAAGGATACTCAACCTGTACAGACAATGTTATAACTGTGGGGATGCAATGCGTTTGCAATGGAGACATGTGACACAGGAAGTTTTAATTACTGTAAGAGTGCCCCAGCCACTATAATTTTCTGTTTCTTATAACTTGGTTTTCCTGTTGTCATAACTCTTCAGAGCACCAGTTATTATCTTTTTTACATGGTATATGATTTCAGTACAATACAATGCTTCAATATTTTCTCTCACAGTCAGTATACCGGTTTCTTGAATTCAACCTTCAAAACCCTTTTCTCCTTTCATATTTCTAAAGATACGTGGCATACCTTATGGCCAGTAGGTGGTTCCACAAAAAATACCAATGATATACCTAATTTTCATTGACCTTTCTGTTCTATGACAACATTTCTCAAAACAACTTTATTTTTGAATAAAGGTATGTTCTTTTTCTATACAGTATGGGCCTTATTCTGGTTCAAATTCCTTCTCACATGGACAAAAACATGTTCACTGCAGGTGGGGTAGATATAACATGTGCAGAGAGAATTAGATTTGGGTGGGGTTTTTCTTCAAAGTGAGATCTATATTGCAGTGTAGAAATAAAGCAACCAGTATTTTCCTTGCACAGAAACAAAATAACTCACCCAAATCGAATTCTCTATGCACATGTTACATCTGCCCCCCTGCAGTGCACATGGTTTTGTCCATTCGAAAAGGAATTTGCCTCTAAGAGCGAACCAGAATAAGGCCCTAAGGGTGAATTCAGTTAGACACAGTCATTTACTGCACTTAGGCAGGGTCTCGCTGCTCAACCCCTTGTAATCGTCACTTTTGGGAAGTGCCCATCTCTCCTCAAGCACCTGGCTAGCCCCCAGTTCACTTCCCTGCTTTGCATGTCAATGCATCTATTCAGTGATTACCGGTTGCTTTAGCAGAGCAAAACAGAAGTGATCACAGCATGCTTGCCTACTTTTTGTGTGCTCCTCTCCGGGAGATACCTGGAGAGGAGGCACTAAGCTGCAGTTCAGGGGGCAGAGCGGATGATGACATTATTAGGCCATGTCCCATTGCAACCAAATCCCGTGATTCGCGGCTCAATGGAGAGGGGGCGGGGCTAAAATTACCCGAAATGACACAATTCATGTAATTTTTGCCCCTCCAGAACTGCCACGGACGCACGGGAGGTCTGGGGGTCAGGGTAAAATGCAGGCACTTGCCATCCTTTCCAGATTGGGAATGGTGGAGGGGGGGTTAGCGCGAGAGAGAGAGAGAGACAGACAGACAGGGAGTGAGAAAACATGCAGTTTAAAGACCATTAATATCACACTTCATAGCTATAGTATATCTGCTGCTGATAAGGAGTGGTAGCAGAGTAACTAGTGCCAAGTTTGCACAATAGTAACATGTGTCTTGTCCAGCAGCGCCATCTATAGTCAAGATGAAGAAAAAAATAGTAAGTAATTTTGTATAATTTAAAATGAATTACTCTAAAGTCCTGTTTCCATGTACCGGCACTCTTTATATTTGACAGGTACCTGGGTTCTCTCCTAAGGACCAGACCAGTGGTCATACAAATATCGATATGTAAGGTGGTACCCCTCATGTTTCATTCTCAATAATAACAAATGTATCCTTGTACAGGGGTAAGCAGGGCTTAAAGTGGTCATGCAGAGGTGGGGGAACTCATTTCCCTATGCCACCTATTTTCTGCGAGTATTGCTGTGCAGGGCGAATGTGGAGGTTAAAATGTTCCACCTCACCATTAGAGGTGGTGGAACACAGTTCCACCCTGTTCCCCTTCTCTTTAACCCCTGGGGGTAAGCAATAAGTTTCTGGATATAAACAGAAAATTAGTATATTGCTGTGGCCTGGGCAATCTATTGCTGCCTGTACACCAATAAATAGAGTATATACTAGCACTCAAGAATCAAATGATACATCAAGTAGCAATTAACAGGTAAAAGCAGGGCCGGATTATAATGGGGGCACAAGGGGTCAGTACCCCATGGCCCCCTGTGGTTGGCATGTATTTCAAAAATATATATATATATATATATATATTTTTTTTTATTATTTTAGCTAAAGATTTTGTGCATGGGAGCCCCACTCCCATGCACAAAATCCTTAGCTAAAAAAATAATATTTTTTTAAATACATGCCAACCACAGGGGGCCCATGGGTACTGACCCCTTGTGCCCCCATTATAATCCGGCCCTGCTTTTACCTGTTAATTGCTACTTGATGTATCTTAGTACCCCATAGTGCTGCAGCTTCACCTATCTGCCAATGTGACAATGATTAATTTCACAATTGTGCAGTGCATTACTTGGAGTTGACTAAGTCCCATGACACTTTGCACCAGAGGGCAGAGGCTAAGATGTTTGTGCTGAGCTCTGATTGGTGGAGCTCATTACATGCTTCTCAGGCCCATGGAGAACAGCAGCAGCAGCCTAGTCATGGGAGGGTTTTTAATCAAAGACAGCACTGGGACTGTGAGGTCTCCTACAGAGTAAGGTGCAGAGGGACAAACACAGGCTTTTCATGTGGTATGTGTGTATATATATATATATATATATATATATATATATATATATACACATCCCCTGCAGTTACCCATTGACCAAGTTTATACTGCCTTTACTCTGTGTTTTGACAGTGTAATATTCTCCCATGCAGTTTGCGGCCAGTAATGAAAAGTGCAAGGGGGCTCGCCTCTCTAAAGTGCCCTGGAAATGCAGACTCCAGAATCCTGACAGACGGCATCCTGATCACAAGCATGCCAGGGACTGTTAGAATTAGACCAGTAAGGGTAGGGGTTTAGACACTGGGGGGGGGGGGGGGGGGCATGGAGGGTTAGCCTGTATAGAGGGAGGGTTGGGCACTAAAAGCGGGGGATGAGGCACTAATGGAGTTTATGTTAGGGCTAGGTACTATCATTAGTGTTAGACTGCAAGGGTGGGTGCAGCCAGGGTTAAGCATTTGGTAGGGAGGGTTAGGGGTGTAGAAGGAGAGGGTAAGTATACTTACTAAGCACCATTGGGATGCCAGTGTCGGTCTAACTTAACCGCCGACCAGCCTTATGCATTCCTTAAAACATACAAGTCAATTTCTAAAGAAGCTTAGTACAACTGCATTACCGCTTCACCGAATCTAAATAGGAAAGAGTATCATGATGATACTGTAGGTCGACAGTCAATAGGTCAACACCATATGGTTGGCATGGTCAAAAGGTCAAGTTTTTGGAATGTTTAGCATTTTTCATACTTTAACATAGCCAGCAGGTTGAAATGGTCGACATAAGTTTTTTTTCTTCATTTTTGCCACCCACATGGAGTATGATTGGAACAGTAATGATGAGAAGCACCCGGCCTGAAGCATGGCAAGTGAATCGTGCCCTACAGGGGGATGTAGAACACTTAACTGGGGTATCCTGTTCTCAAACCTACAATTTGGTACCTAAAAACATAAAATCAAATTGGGTAAAATTTAGTAGGATGAGAGATTCAGAAAATGAGAGATTTGGTAAGAAATCTCCAGCGGCAATCATTTACACTGTAAAATCAAACTGGTTTTGCAGTGTAAATGATTGCCGGTTTATAAAAGCTGGAGATTTCTTACCAAATCTCTCACTTTCTGAATCTCTCATCCTATTACATTTCCCCCATCTTTTCGAGTGTCGACCATTTCAGTGTCTACCTTTTTCCGGTCTAATTTGTACATGTCAACCAATTGTGCTCGACCAGGACACTGTCAACCTTTTGAACCACATCCATAGCAAAGAGCGCAGGTGAACTTGTCATTAAATATTTTCTTTTATGTATTAGATACAATTGTAGACAGGTATGAAAATAAAATGCCACTGAAGTATGAAGCAACATTATTTGAGAATGCTAAAGTCACTAGTAGGTCATCTAAAAATAACTCCACTTTTCAATTTTATATTTCACTACTCACACTTGTGATATGTCTGTAGTACATATTCAGTGACACAGGGGTACACACTGCATATTTATTATGACATAAAGAAATAACACCATGAGGCTAAAATCTGCATTCAAGTACAGAAAACATATACTTAAAATATATTACAAAAACCTCTTCAAAAGGCAAAGGAACAAATCATACTGTATAGTTTATAACCTCATTGTTGGCTTGTAGACTAATGGCCCCCATACACTAGGGCGACTTGTCTTTAGGACAAGTCGCCCCCGACTTCCCCCTGAGCTTCCCCGGCTGCTCCCCGGGGGAGCTTGATTAGATTGGCACTTGATGTGCCATTTTTTACATGTGATAAATCGTCTTGATTTATCACATGTAAAAAACCCGGGGAGCAGGGGGGGGGGGGCTACAGAGGTGGGAGCAGGGGGGCGGGGGACACGTCTGTGTCCCCCGCTGCTGGGGACGCTGCGGGGGACAGCGTCTGTGCGAGGCGGTAGAGGCAGCAGGGGGGGCTGGGGACGCTGCGGGGGACACGTCTGTGTCCCCCGCTGCTGGGGACGCTGCGGGGGACAGCGTCTGTGCGAGGCGGTAGAGGCAGCAGGGGGGGCTGGGGACGCTGCGGGGGACACGTCTGTGTCCCCCGCTGCTGGGGACGCTGCGGGGGACAGCGTCTGTGCGAGGCGGTAGAGGGAGCAGGGGGGGCTGGGGACGCCTCGGGGGACACAGGCGGCAAAGAGCCGGGCAGGGGGAGCCGGCCGGGAGCTGTCAGTAATGAATAAAAAAAAAAAGCCCATACAATGAATGGGCAGCCTGTGATTGGCTGCTGAGCGCTCTCTCAGCCAATTGCTGACTGGCTGAGAGAGCGCTCAGCCAATCACAGGCCGCCCATTCATTGTATGGGCTTTTTTTTTTTATTCATTACTGACAGCTCCCGGCCGGCTTCCCCTGCCCGGCTCTATGCCGCCTGTGTCCCCCGCAGCGTCCCCAGCCCCCCCTGCTCCCTCCACCGCCGCGCCGCCCCACTAGGTCCCAAGTCGGGTGGTCGGACGTGCAGCAGGTCCGACCACCCGATGCAGATCCGATGCGCACGGGACCGCGCATCGGATCTGAGGGGACATCAAAACTAGCCGATTTTGGTCCGATTTCGGCCAGATCCGACTGATCTGGCTGAAATCTGACCAAAATCGGCTAGTGTATGGGGGCCTTTAGAATCATACATATGAATCAATGGGGTAGATATATTAAGCCTGGTAAAGTGATGAAGTGCAAGGTGATAACGCATCAGCCAATCAATTTAAACACAGCTGAAACGGTAACTAATTGTCAATATTCCTGAAATTGCATGTGATGTGTGTAAAATTGAGTAAACACTGAAGCAATGTCATCTCAGTGGATTGCGCCCTCCCGCATTTGCTCGTGACTAAAACCTTGTGTATAGCTAATGGCATGGCATCGCACCCTACAGATGTAATGGGTCTCATCTTTGCAGGGGATGGCGTCGCCATCGCCATACCCTGCCCCCCGCCATCTGTATGCCGGAAGGGGACGCGCGCACACGAGGTGCGCGCGCGTCCCCTTCCGACGGTGCTGCCCTCGGTCGCCCGGTGCCCACACCGGGCGACCGCACCCCCCCCACAGCCTCCTCGGGTGGCGGACAGTAATGCGGATCTCCAGCAAAGACAAGACCCGATACATCTGTATAAAATGTCATGCAATTTTGCGAGAGGTGCGATGCGGTGCGATCCCCTCGGGCCAACAGAGCAGTGAATAAATTACATTAAAAAAATTGCATCGCATCGCATGGCACGGCACTAAAATGGCCCATGCGATGCGATTTTAGTAAGAAGAATAGCCCTGTATGCAAATAGGGCACTGGGCGCCCTGCTAGGAAACAAGTACCGCGGTACTAATGTGGCATAATATGTAATAGCCATTGCGGTTTGTGATGTAATATGTAATGGGCATCATGGTGTGTTGCATAATATTTAATGGGCATCACAGTGTGCGGCAATATGTGTAATAGGCATTATGGTATGTGACTTAGTGGGCATCACAATGTGTAGCATAATGTGTAATAGCCATCGCAGTGTGTGGCATAACATGTGATGGGCATTACGATGTGTGGCATTACGGTGTGCAAAATCAAGAATAGAATATTAGCAAATATAAAAAAAAATGATAAAGCGGGTCAAGAGGCGGTCTGTGGGTGGGCCATTGTAAGGGTATCTCTCAAAATAAAGGAGGTAACCCTAATTTTATTATGGCAGTAGAGTATACACTGTTGGCGCAGGTGAACAGAATTCTCCCTACGTGCACGGTTGCAAATACAATCATAGCCGTGCACATGGGTGGGATTTCCTTGGGTGAGGCGGCATGTACCCGATCTCTGGGTTCTGAATATATGCAGCCCAGCGATCAGTTGTCAATCAGGCATCAAGAAAAGAAATGCACTGAATAAAATGGCCCCTGCTCCCACCCTTGGAATTCAAACCCAGACCATTATGTAAATAGCCTTGTATATGAAAGATATTTAGCAAAGTCTTTCACCTCATCAAATTCTCTTGCTCTTTGGGAAAATAGCTCTGTGTGTACGCACTACTTTCGGGAAAGATATATCTATCAGAGATTTTGAAAAAAGTCTTTTGAAATGAAAATCTTCTGGTGTGTATTGGCCTTTAAACAAAATCAGATGAGTAGAACAGGTATACTGAGGTGTACTGAACAGGTGAAACACTTACCTGGATGTGCTGTCTATTGTCTCTAGTGGATTTCTATCTCATTCTGATATCATCATTTATAGGTGGCACAATCCCACTGCAGCATATGGTTTAATATTACTACTGATTTTGTTTAGAAGGATTCAACTAAATAACAGACTGACTTTTTTACTGGATGATAACTTATTAATGAGATAGATCCCGTTTAAATGACTCTCACTCAGCACTAAACAGAATGTCAGAGATCCTTCAGCATCCTCATAATTAACTCATTACAGCTCTGCTAGCTGTGACATCTAAACTTACCGGTCATATAATGGGAGAAATGGGGTTGAAAAGAGCTGGATGGATAGCTGCAGCACTTTATATGTGCCCGTCATGAAGGAAAGAGGTTTTTGCCAGCTTTGTAGGGAGATCTCTAAACATCTATGGCCCTTATTCAGATCTGATCGCAGTAAAAATGTGTTCTCAAAATGGGAAAAACCATGTGCACTGCAGGTGGGGCAGATGTAACATGTGCAGAGAGAGTTAAATTTGGGTGGGGTGATTTGAAACTGAAATCTAAATTGCAGTGTAAAAATAATGCAGCCAGTATTTACCTTGTACAGAAACATAATAACTCATACCAATCTAACTCTCTCTATACACACACATTACACCTGCCCCACCTGCAGTGCACATGTTTTTTCCCAATTTGAGAACAAATTTGTACTGCGATCAGATCTGAATAAGGGCCTATGTGTGTAACTAGAGACTGCCATGAAGTTTGGGTTTTCTGTAGTTCCTTGTCACATCTATATTGCAAGAAGCTAATTAGTGCTCATCAAGTCATGAATTTCCTATCACTAGCATATATAATGATAGCGCCCAAAAAGTATAAAATATTTAGTATTAAATATTTTACAAAAATAAAAGTCTATAAATTAAAAATAAATTAAGGATATACATTTGCAAAAAAAATATGACAACCATTGATGCTTTTATCATGGATTGTAAATTGTTGTGAATACATTAAGTCTTCATAGTATTTGAAGAATGGATTAAAAAATGATCATATCCAACTACGAACCTTCTTTGCATTCATTACAGAGGGTAGAGCTGACTGAGTTGGGAGCAGAGCAAGAAGCCACACAAAACTGTCCACCTGGGCAAAGCCAGGTGGTTCAGATTTCATATGTTCAGAGAGATTTAGGGAGTGGTATCCTATTTATGGTAACCCCCACATCCAGGGCTATCCAATTAGACCTGATGCCATCATTAATCAGGGATCTGAGGGAGCCAAAACCAAATCCCGGATAATACCTTGTTCAGACTGATTTGTCTAAAAATGGCTTTTACCCGGGTATGCTGGTTTGAATGCAGGGTCATTTTCCCCGGTGCAGTCTCATACCCCATTCATATTCATACCTCCCAACATGACCCTATCCAGGAGGGACACAATGCTCTGCTCCTGCACTTCCCTCTTAATGTATGATTGCCATCACCTGTGGTAGAACAACTTTCTTATCAATTACCTCGCCCCCCACAGGTGATGGGAAACATGCATTAAGAGGCCAAGCCCAGGAGCAGAGCATTGTGTCCCTCCTGGAGAGGGTCATGTTGGGAGGTATGCATTTTGCAAGGTAAATTACTGGGTCAAGCTTTCTACCCGGTAATTTGCCATTCAACACCGGTCCTTTTTTAGTGTAAAATAGTCAACCCAGGTCGACATTCCTTTCCTGCTTTATTCCTTGGTCTTCCTGGAATGGCCTTTTCACACTAGAAAATGACCCATGTTGAAAGGCAAATTACCAGGTATATATGGTTGACCTGGTCATTTGCTTTGCAATGTGAATAGGGTATGATTAATAACTTTTTTCTCTGAGCGCGGCCATGAAAATAAATTGGTTTTCCCCAAAAAAGGAAATGTTTTCAATACAATTTGACCAGATACAAAGTTCCTTTTTTTTTTGCTTTGCTGCAAACTCAGATTAAGCCACATTTATACAGACTACCCCTTAAGCATAGATTGTGTTACTTTTAGTACCATAACCATTTAAGGTGATGTCATTTGGGGTTTACTTGTAAGCAAGATAGTCTTTAATTCTTTGTGGAATATTTAATTTGTAAACTTTTTCCACTGCTCCTTGACCAAGTGTCTTTCTGAGCTTGAGCCTGCAGAGATGAGATAATGTCCTGGGAGTCTCTGGAAGTAAACACACATTCAAATGACAAGGTTCAGATAATACAATATTCCATACAGCAAAACTTCACACAGGGTCATTCCTTTGACTATTTAAATACATGAATTGTACAGCAATACATAGGCTACACATACTGCACAATGTTAATCTAATCACAGCGGATGATATGTCTTACTGGTCAACTTCTTGTATAATAAAATGGCAGATGATGAGTGGCGGGGGGGGGACCTTTAATGTGTGAACAACAAAAGAACAAAAAATTGGGATAGTGACCTAAAGTCTATCTATCCCACAGTAAAAGGTACAAAAATTAGGACATCCTTGTTTGAGAGAGGGAGTCCCCTCTCTCAAACTATTTTCCACATAAAAGATAAGCATAGGGATCAGTTTGATCACCAGGTATTGGGAGTCCAGAGACCAGGGATGATCTCACCACATTTGGATTAACCCCTTACAGGGTTGAGTATATACCCGCACAACCTTATTAAGAAAAAATATAGCAAGAGAGACCCCCAAATTTATATCTATACCGAGGGGGTGCTTCTCCAGGAATATATTTACTGTATTAAACATACATGAAACACTGGTTCAAGTGCCACGGTTGAACTTGTGAGAAAGGACTACCCACATTTACAGTGTGAGTGATATTTCCACACAATATTATACACTGTGTGAAGAATCAAGTTTACACCAACATCGGTCAGTTGTCATTGAGGAACCAGTGAGAGAGGAATACCCAATGCAACGGGACGATGTATAATGCCACGGATTATAATGTACTAATCACAAGAGCCAAATATCACTTTCAATTTTGAGACTAAAAACTATCCTGTATCCATAAAATTGAATATCATACTCCCAATGGTATCTCTCTCAGAACATTTAGACACACAAGACTAGGAGCTATAACTTAATAGAGAATCAATCTTTGTTATATTGCAGTTCTCCTCCCTAACCAACATCTGTGTATTTTACAACACTTATTTCTTTATCTTTTTGTCTCATCACTCATCTCGTGTGTAACTTGTATGTATTTTTAATTTTTCCAATATTTTTTGCTGTTTATGTGCAGCTCCATACTATGATATAAGGCATTTTAAATATATAACCAATAAAAGTTACGTTTTAACTTTCAGTGCGTTCCCCTATACAGCCTTTTCCTCTTCGTTGTCAAAATGATCTCACCACAACCTGGCATTTATCAAATCAGGGGTAACCACATTTCAAAGAGCAGGAGTCCCCTCCTTTAAATTAAGTGCCCCCCTACCTAGATATTTTTGTCAGGTGTGTAAGAATACACAACAGTCTATACCAGGCATTCCCAACCACGGTCCTCAAGGCACACCAACAGTTTAGGTTTTAGTGATATCCAGGCTTCAGCACAGATGGTTTAATCAGAATCACTCAGGTACTAATTAAGTCACCTGTGCTCAAGCCTGGATATCACTAAAACCTGCACTGTTGGTGTGCCTTAAGGACCGTGGTTGGGAATGCCTGTTCTATACTGTGTATTTTACACATTTAAAATGTATTTGAGCAGGGGCTAGCAGCCTCATAGATCAAATATAAAAAAAAATATATATGTTAGCAGCAATGCATGCAGGGCCGGTGCCAGGTACGGCAGCGCCCCAGGCAGGGGGGGAAAGCACCCCACCTCACGCCCGCCACTCACCTGCTCCGGGGAGGGGGGGTTTGATGCGGCTGCTGAGTCACTCCACGACAGGGGGGATGAAGGGGAAGGGAAGGGGATGCAGGTGCCAAGGCGCTCCACCAGGGGCAGGGTGTGGGGATGGTGCAAGCGCCACTGCGCTCACCAGACTCCATGGGGGTTGGGGGTGGTGCAGGCGCCACTGCACTCACCTGGCTCCAAGGGGGTTGGGGACAGTGCGGGTGCTGCTGCGGCACTACCTCTCAACTGGCTCCATGAGGAGGGGCTCCCAAGTGCCGCCCACCAGTGGCCGGCGCCCTAGGCAAATGCCTAAAGCTGCCTAGTGGTGGCACTGGCCCTGAATGCATGCATAGTGCACCTGCAAACCCCCACTTTTTTGCAAGTAATACCACAGAAGAGCACCTAAATTCCGGCTTTTAATCTGCATTTGAGTGCCGGGTTGTTTTGCAGGTCCCAGCCTAACTCCCGGGGCTTCACACAGAAAAGCAAATTTTCTCTCATCTCTCTCCTAGTATCCTCAATTACTAACAGCAATAAATCGAACGAACACTTATTTAAAATGGCAGTCCATTTTTTACAAAAGTCAACGTTTAAACGCCCTATCGTAGGTGCGTTTTTGATTCGAAAACCGCGTGGGATTTTCTTATCTTTATAATAGTTGGAAAGTGTCAGTCCTGCTGATGAGAAATTGGCTTTAAAATCTCTAGCATCATACACTGATATAGTAATCCGCCAGGCGGATAAAGGCGGCTCTGTGGTCGTCCAAGATTTGGGCGACTACAGAGCTGAGATTGATCGTCAACTGTCTGATGTCAACATCTATAGGAAACTAACTATGGATCCTACTGGTACTTTCAAAAAAGAGCTTGATGGCATCTTGGGCATTGCGTACAGGGAGGGTTTAATTAGCAAGGCAGTGTTTAAAGCCTTGTTAACGGAACATCCTATTGCTCTTATCATCTAGCGCCCACCCAATAGCATTGAAGAAAGCGCTTCCCCGTTCACAATTTTTACGTCCTTTACGACTGTCCACCAACCGCGATGAAGGGATTAGACAGCTTGATTTGATGCTGTTAAAGTTCCTTGACCGCGGATATGATAGAACAGTCTTGAATACAGTTAGGCAGAAAGTGTTGGCAATCCCCCTCCACTAGCTACATAGTAGCAGAGGCTCAGAGAAAGCATCTAATTACCATGCTTGGGTGAATAAGTTCAATCATTTAACACCTAAGGCGGTTGTGACGGCCAAAAAATTGTGGCCGATTATTACATCTGATACTGACCATGCAGAACTCTAGATTAATGCCTTGCTACCAAAAGGGGGCCCAACATTAAAGATCTGGTTGCTAAAAAATGATATTTCTAAACTAACTAAACTCAGCACCTCTCATTTTTTGGGTAAACCCCGTTTAGGATGTTTCAAATGTCCAAATTGTAGCACATGTAGTTTTTTACAGACTGGACCATCTTTTTCTCATCCTTTTACAGGCAAGAAATTCCAGATTCGTCATCATCTTACCTGTAGTACTAAATTTGTCATCTACACGATCACGTGTCCTTGTTCTCGCATCTATGTAGGCAAAACTGGCTGCACGTTTAAGGAGAGGATGGCGCAGCATCGCTGCGCAATCCGAGCTGCCTTACTCTCTGGTGGAAGCGAGCAGCCAGTTGCTAGGCACTTTGTGCAAGCCAAGCATAGTATAGCGACTCTCAGGTATCGTATAATCGATCATGTACCGCCATTGGTACGCGGCGGTGATCGTTCAAACCTATTGCTAAGGCTTGAGTCCAGGTGGATCACTCGGCTAGATTCCCTGGCTCCTAGAGGCCTGAATGAATCATTGGGTTTACATTGCTATTTATAACAACATCTAGCTTTTTAACCCACGCACGCTCTTTATTTGTCACATTATAACAGAATTTATTGTACATTCTCTTGGCTGTCATATATTTTATATCGTGTGATTTGTCACAGAGTTTTACATTCATCTGACTGCACTATTTCTATTGACGGGATTGTTAGCATTTGTAATTTTTTGATTGATATTTTATGTGAGTGTGTTTGCTTATATGGTCAGCATATGCTGACACCTTTTGCACTTTTTCTATCTATATTTGTATGTTGTATTTTTCATTGTATTTGTTGTATTATTATGTCTTGGCTGTTGGATGACGTCACCCCCACCGGCTGCGTTCCGGATATGGGAGGTGTCTTGTGTAATCACCTGTGCTACTTAAACAGCGTTTTTTGTATTATGAACTATGGCTTGAAAAAAACTCAGAATAAAGGAGTTGAAACGTTGCTAAATCATGGTGCTGTGTGCATTTATTTGATTCATCGTTGATCCCGACCAGAGTGACGCCAATACACCTGATATATATATATATATATATATATATATATATATATACTGCGGGTTGGTGGTGCGGCACTCATGGCGTGAAGAAGAAATACTGTACACAAGATCTTTGGTGCAACGTTTCAATGTCCTTTATTTGGACATTTTCGTCAGGCCAAAGAGAGCAGCACCCCTATAGAACCTTGCTGTTAAAAAGGTACAGGGAAGAACATAGAAACAAAGGATAGGAGGTGCGCTTATGACACTGGTGTTTAAACTTTCATTCAATAAAAAAGAATTTTTAAAAAACAAATTGACATTTATTGGGTTTCATAAGTCACCAGCTTTTTCACAGGTGTCAAACGAAAGATCCGTAGCCCAACGCGTTTCGTCCCTCAGGACTTCATCAGGGGAAATTAACAAATCTCTAGAGGTATTAGATGCTCTGAAAAAATGACGGGGATGGTATCTAATCGTTGTTTTTAAATGCGACAGAACTTTTCTGGGTCGCCGATTTTATAAAAAAAAAAAAAATTCCAATAAGATGCTGCAAGAAGGTGTTTACATGCGACAGAGATTTCTTAGGCCGCCGGTTTTGCATATACTGCACACATAATTCCAACAAGACGCTGCAGGGTGTAGTCTAAAAGTGGCTCTCTAAGGACCTGTGCTACACAGTGATCTCTCTATTGAGTTCCGTTGGATACAAAAGTCTACAGTCAAAAGCTATTTCCGTTCTATGCAGCACATACAAAAGCGACGGCCCAGGAAAATCTCTGCCACTTTTAGACTACACCCTGCAGCGTCTTGTTGAAATTATGTGTGCAGTATATGCAAAACCGGCGGCCTAAGAAATCTCTGTCGCATGTAAACACCTTCTTGCAGCATCTTATTGGAATTTTTTTTTTTTATAAAATCGGCGACCCAGAAAAGTTCTGTCGCATTTAAAAACAACGATTAGATACCATCCCCGTCATTTTTTCAGAGGATCTAATACCTCTAGAGATTTGTTCATTGCCCCTGATGAAGTCCTGAGGGACGAAACGCGCTGGGCTGCGGATCTTTCGTTTGACACCTGTGAAAAAGCTGATGACTTATGGAACCCAATAAATGTCAATTTGTTTTTTAAAAATTCTTTTTTATTGAATGAAAAAGTTTAAACACCAGTGTCATAAGTGCACCTCCTATCCTTTGTTTCTATATATATATATATAATCTCACATGTAACTTGACAGGGAAACAAAACAACATTTCACACTTCCTTTTGTCCAAAGGCAATACATAGATCACAAAGGTGTTAAAGATTTCCATGCAGTATTCTCTGCAAAAAGGACCACAAGTAGGGGTCACTTACTGAGATGGGAGTTCTACTGAAGATGGGATGTTTCCCATAGCAACCAATCATATTCTATCATTATATTCTTGAAGTTGCTAAATAAGAAATAGAATCTGATTGGTTGCTTTGGGCAACATCCTATCTTCAATAGAATCCTCATCTTAGTAAATGTACCTCCTCATCGAGGGGGTGTACTAAGCAGAAAGCATATAGCATAAACATTGCAGATGCAGCAACAAAGGAACAAAAATGTTATGATATATCATACCATGTGCTTCTAGAATAAATAACACTATAACATAATGACAATCTTAACAGTTTGCATAAAATAAACTGTTTTCAGGTACGTGAGAGAACTTACTTTCATAGTATTCAAAGCATTTAGCAGTAGGACTGTTCTGCCAAGTGTAATCTGAGGGTCTTTTTCCACGGTTGTCCCTAGCGTACACATTTCCTCCAAATTCCACTAGCATCTCAATGAGGTCCTTGTTCTTCACCTTGGCAGCATGATGCAGAGCTGTTTCATGGAGCTTTGCTGCGTTCACGTTAGCTCCTTAAAATAAGCGAAAAAAACATAAGCTTAATGCACACAAGTTTTTTTAAATATAGTTTTTATAAAAGTTTTTAAAAAAAACTTTAGACCCATGTAACTTTTTTCAGTTCAGAATAAGTGTCTTACTTAATTTACAGCCGTTCATTCAGGTATTTCTCTTTAACCCACTAATGCCTATATTTTGGGCCAATGTTTGAGTGCACTTCTAGTCACCTCCCAGTCACAGCTAAGAAACGGCCATCACTTTTCTGCCACATTTCTGATACTGTCTGACTGCAACATTATCTTTGTAAATACACTCTGTGTAAAACCCCATACACACAGGGCGAAGGGGGAGCCGGTGCTGAGCAACGTGCTTAACCATGGATTGCTCAGCTCACATCACTGCGCACCACCATGCACCTGCAATGTGTGCTTTGCTATCTCTGTGTTTTGTCTTTGGTAATAGGCAAACCATATGATTTTAGCACTGTGGGTGGGGCAGATAAAACATAGAGAAAAAGTAAAATTGGGTCAGGTGTGTCCAAACTGAAATCTAAATTGCAGTGTAAAAATGAGGCTAACATTTGTGGGCTACAGTACATGCAAAATGTCACACCTGAGGATTAAACTCTGTTGGAGGTTCAACCCGTGGAACTGTGGGGTAGATTTATTAACGGGGGCTTAAGTTTCTTTATGTGTGCAGGTTCGCTTCACCACTTTATCGTGGTGAAGTGAACCTGCCTTTCTCCCAAATGTACTATTCTCTGTGTGCACGTTATGGGAGTGCATTATCCCCTACTGCTGGGGATACGCTGCCTCCCATAACGTATGTGCGCTTCCCCCTTTTGCTAAATACTGCGCATTCGCCAGTTACCTTGTCTGGCGATGTGTACCTGGCGCATGCGCAGATACATCTATCGCACGGTGGGGACAAGCAGGCGCCGGGGAGAGAAACCTGTGTCAGCCGGGGGAGGACCAATAAAGTTTATTTTAATGAACAAAAAAAAACCTCCGTTTAGACCAGTGGTTCCCAACCCTGGTCCTCAAGTACCCCCAACAGTGCACATTTTCCAGGTCACCCAGCAGGTTCACTCATTATTCAGGCACATTTAAAAAGATCCACAGGTGGAGCTAATTACAGCACTTGTTATTCTTTGTGGAGACCTGCAAAACATGCACTGTTGGGGGTACTTGAGGACCAGGGTTGGGAACCACTGGTTTAGACTACTACACAGTGCCAGAAAAATCCAGTGCTATGTACAAGAGACGAAAGCAGCAGCGTGTGGCCACAAAGGATGTTCATAAATAAGGTATTAAGCCGGCACCCACTTCCCCTAAAGTATATACGTTACCCCTCCTCCCCCATAGCGCCGAACGTTAGACACCCGCATCGCGGGTGTCATAGATGAAGTGAAACGCTATACCCTGCTTTAGCACACGGGGATAGCGCATATGCCCCACAGCGCCACATAATAAATCTACCCCTGAGTTACAAAGGAAGTTAGGATTCCTTATTAGATTTGTCCACATTAATGGGAAGACCTCTCAGTATGAGGTGGAGTCCCGGTCTCGAAGGCATGACTATAAATACTGGAGTTCTGGAAAGGTAAGTATGTGCTTGGTGAACAGTAACAAGTCAATGGTAACGCAATGAGAGAGAACTAGAAGGGACTGGATCTGGATGACAATTGTGAGTTTAGTGTAACCAATGGAGGACTGGTATCGGCTGGAACCAAAGGAATGCTGACAGCTGAAGATATTGGAAGGCAGTACTAGGAGTCTCCGATGTTGGACAACGATGTAATATTGGATGATGAGATGAACACTACAGATAAGTAGCTTGGCTCACTGGAGGCACCACTAACACAGGTACAATGGGAGTTCACCAATGATGACAATGTATCAATGGTTGGAGCACCAATGGTGGCGGATATCGATGACGCTCACCGACTGGTGACTGTAAGAAGCCAGTGGTACTTGGGTGATAAGCGGTAAGCAGTGAAGGTAAAGGCAGAAGATGATCCAATAATGAAACGATGGTTAGTTGACAGTGAATAGGAGACTTGTTGATGACCGCTGAGAAAGCTAGAAAGCTTTCAAGGAAACTCAGGAGATCGGCTGCAGCCAATGGTACATCGATGGTGATACAGGAACTCAAGGAATAGCTAGAAAGCTATGGAGAGTCACTGGAGATCGGCTGGAACCGATGGTGACATGATGGACTTGAGAACCCACAAGGTATAGCTATTAAGTTAGAAAGTCACTGGAGATCGTCTGGAACCAATGGAGGTAATCGCAGAGTAAACAGCAGGGAGTGCTGAGAATGGAAAAAGCACTGGTCTGATGTACAGGCTATCGGAGGAGCAGAACCAAGATACTACTGTGCTGTAGACATCATTGCACTGATGATTCAAAAGTCATCTCTCAGAATCCTTATAGTGTTAAGGTGTTGCTGATAGGCTGGGAAGAAGTGATGTCAGAATTGGCTGCTGAGAGTCATGTTACAACAGACAAGGTGGCAGCGATAATGTTTAGTAACTGGGTGGTGTAAGCGTGGCTGCAGCCTGTAGGTTTGGCAGTGGAGATGTGTATAGTGAAGCAGTCAGGATGAGTGGAGTGCAGCAATGTGGTGTACGCCAGAGTGAAAGGATGAGCGCTGCTGGATGACTAGGAGTCTCGCCAGCCAGACACCGGAATACCCGCTGCCTATACTCCTGAGGAAGCCACTATCTGGGGAAACGCGTTGAGCTACTAAATTGCCTTTGGATCTTCACCCACCCATCCAGCGTGACCAGTCCACTCTCCCACCGACGTTATACCACTCCTGTTTCCATCTGGACTATAAAGTATGGGATATCTGCACTGTTCCTAATTATCCAGTTACAAGAGGAAATTTACGCCGAATAGGGAGGCTTGAGCCCTTGAAATTATAGGGCATCCAAGGACTTTTGGGGTCACTGCGCTCTGGACATACACTAATTCCAGGAGACATAATGGATGGTAATATAAAACCATATTTCTTCAACTAAAAACCATCATGATGGAGATCTCAATCTAGAATCCTATATATCCCTGTGATATTCATTTTTATCTAATTGCTAATTTTTTATTTATATGTATATATATTTTATACCTATTTCATATTTGTTTGTGATAGATGTACATCCATTGTGATACTAATTATTAAATAATATTTTTTGAGAGCCGTCTTGTCTATATTAGCGCTGGCACATCTTTTGTTTATATCTTCAAAAACTGAGCACATTATGGACCTTATATTGGTCCACATGCAACACTGCAAAATTTGCAGCGTTGCGTGTTGATGTACCGCTGGCCCGCACGGGCCCCCCTCGCTGGGTTCCCCGCATGTCTTGTAATGGATGATTTGCATAAACATCCATTCACAGCCTTGGGTGCAGGGACCAAATCATTTGATGGTCACCAACCATGTAATGATTTGGAAGGTGAATGCAAAACTAAGACACTCTCTGTTGCCTTAGCTTTGCGTGTTTCCTGTATGGGAAGAGGGCAGGCAGCGGACATCCGGCGACGTCAGCTGCCCGCCCCCAGCATTTGTGTCATGTTGTCATTTGCATGGGAATGCCCAGTGTTTGCATGGAAACGCCCATGAAATGCTGGGACATTCCCATGGGCGCAGCTAGGTCAAAGTGCTAGTTCTCAATTCCATTTGCACCTAGCAGTGCCACCTTCATTGGGGTGCGAGCAATTTTAAGCAAATTTGCCCTAGGGAAGGGTGCGAGATCGACTTAATTCGGGTGCCATTTTTAGTGTTTAAACGGCACCTTGCGCCCTTCGGCGCTAATAGGATCGACCCCTTGGACTGTGCTGAAAAAAATGGTGCAAGGACATATGTGAGTAAGAGTCTTAAGGTACTGATGTAATGCAAAAGAGTCCACCTACCAGCAAGGAGTAAAACTTTGGCACAGTCTAAGTGTTCTCTTGCACATGCCACATGCAAAGGAGTTCCAAAATGACAATCATGTGCTTCCAGATTTGCCCCCACATCAATTAAAAGCTTCACACACTCCTGTTTTCCTGTTAAACAAAGTATCACCCATTGAGAAAACATCACAATCAGGATTAACGTTTCAAAACAGATTCTCTAGAGTGAGATAATAATTTCACAGATGGGGCACCAATATTTAATCATAATAGACATTCTAACAATATAACAAATATGCAATTTCGCAGCCCGAGAGATTATTGGTCACCCATGCATGCATATGGTAAGGGGTGCACATGCACGAGCCATCTGACTATAGGCAGCAAGTGAAGACTAGCCGTGGCTCGCAACAGGGTGATTGACACCCTGCGGGCGTTTGACGGCGTTCCACGGCTGTTGGGAGGGAGGGCACTTTGACATCATCAGTGATCTCCTTCTCCCCACGGCCTTCACTTAGCGCGTTCAGCAGGGGAAAAATCATTCGATGGTAAACAGTCATCAGCGCTCACCTCTCATCATCAGGCCATACAAACTGGGTGGCTTCTGAGGTGCAAGCAGCTCAAATGACAACACTGAGCTGCTTTCAGCTAAAAATCGCCTACTGTGTATGGGCCTTTACTATCAAGCTGTATAATGGGGGTTATTCTGGTTGAGTCCTTGCGAGTCCACCAGACGCCGATCGCCAAATGCCGGTATGCGACCCCCCCTAACTTTAACATAAACATCCACTCTCAGGCTGTGGGGGGAAGACCCACATCATTCGATGGTTGCCGACCATCGAATGATTTGGAAGGTCCATGCATATCTAAGGTTACTAGATATACGTGGACATTTGGCAGGAAGTGGTCGGGCAGCTGACATCCAGTGATGTAAGCTGCCCGTCCACGGCACCCACGTGACGGGCCGATTACCATGGGAATGGCCAGCGATTTCATGGGAATGCCCATGAAACGCTGGGCATTCCCATGGGCGCAACTATCCGCCGCAGCCCCACGTCCCCAGTCTTGGGTGCGTGCACCCAGCATATGCACATGCGCACAAATGCATCTGCGTATGCACCTAACATCGCTCCCCTGTACGAACGCGTGGGGGATCCGAATAGCCCAGATAGGGGCCAATGTCCCTGATGCTATAGAATAAAAAAAGTTATTCCCTACATTTTCCTGCCTGGCTCTTCAATGATGACGTGATTCAGAGTTGTATGTGAAACTATTTTGCAAAAGGCTTTTGTTATTATTTTTATTGTGCAGAGTCCATAGCTGAGCATGCCTATCGATGATACAGTATGCAGTACTAGAGGCGATTCATAGCCTGAGAAATGTGCAACTATCTCCACTTGCAGATAAATGGATTTAACATGGCATTGGTAAGTATTTTAAGTAGAATGAAGATGTACAGTATTGTTCTCTTGTAAACAGAATTGCGGGTGGGGGGATCAGTGCTAACCACGCATGTGCAGACCCCCGGCACCTGGCGAAGCAGAGCGCAGGAAACGGCTGCTTCCGGAGCCCCTGTCCTTGTGTCTGCAGGGTAATACATTCGTCTGAAAGGATCACATAAACGGGCCCCTAGAATTCATATGCTCCTATGTGATACCACTATATAACTTTTTCTGCTCCTGCCATAACAAAGTGTCTTTTGTAGCTAAAGAATAGCAGCAAGTATGTAGTTGTGCTATTTGTACAATGAATCTTCACCAATTATAATGGACAAAGAAATGCAGATATTGAACACTGTGTAAATAGACAGTCCCAGTAAGAACATTGGGTGATGTCACTCACCACTCATGCATGCTTCATGAAGCGGGGATGCAGTAAAAAGTGGAGGGTTCACTTTAGCACCATAGTCCAAGAGCAGCTTTATGCATTCCACACTGCCAGCAGCAGAGGCGTCACAGAGGGGTGTACTACTATCAATATTTCTGGCATCCACCTATATAACAGCCCAAATATATTGGATTGGAGATGTAAATACAACAACATAAAATGAAGTCTCTTATTTGCAATTCTGACAATCTTTCACTAATAATACACACAGGTGGGAATAGCCTAAAGCTGGGTACACATCTATACAATCGTTGGGTCGGTCAACCACTGTTAGCTGATTGGTCCCATTATTGTATTTGCCAATAAACGGCTCCTGCATTGGAATGTCCCATCTGAAGTACAATTTAATATTTAAACTTCCCAACCAGATGCCATAGAACGATGTCACACCGAGGTAGAAATAACTTTGAGTACGGGGGGGTCACACACTTATCAAATAAACGCTTAGTGGATCAGAGTGTTTATCTGAACTGCAGTCCCAGCCCATTTGCGTACTCCAGCCTGTAAGTTACCTTCTTTCATAGCAGTGGCTGTGCTGCGCTTGCAGTAAACAAAACAAAAAATATTAATAAACTTTTTATTATTCATTGCGATGTAGCACATGTGACATCACGCCATTTTACTGTGCCAGTCTGAAGGCAGAGAAGTCGGCACTGGAAGACAAAGCATAAGTGCCGGCTACCCGGACACTGTACATGCCTGCGCCCTGCTGATCACTGCAACGGCGCAGGTAGTAGTTAAGATGGTTATATCTGGTGGTGGGGATGCATTCAGAATAACAATGCCGGCATCCCAACAGAGGTCAGATAAGTATACTTGCACTCTCCCTGCACACAGCCTCACCCAAAGCCTCCCCGCTAGTGCCTAACACCCATTCTCAGCTGCCAAAACCTAACCTCCCGCAGCATAGTCCTAACACCCCATTCTAAGAGCCTAACCATAACCATCCCTCCCCACAGCCTCCATTCAGCAGTCTAACCCTAAGTTCTCCCCGATTGCCTAAACCTAACCCCCCCCTTCCATGGCCTAACCCTAACCCGCCTCAGCATATGACAAGCATCACGGCAGTCAGGATTCCAGTGTTTGCATCCTCCTTAATGTTGGTATTTTGGCACCGGTCACCTGGCATTCCAACCGCTGGGATGCTGAATGCATCCTATCCACCATTATTAGGTGTTTCCCCCACAGGTACAAACTATTGGCTGAACGGACCCCCAACAATTTGAAAAGGACCCCCAACAATTTGCCTTACATCTGCTTGACCATTTAAACAATCCTCCACATTCTGCCATTGGGACACTTTGAATATAATTTCAAAGATACCACCACCATACCAGGAAATCTGCCATCTAGTGAGGTTGCTTTCACAGCAGAGAACTTTCAAAATACTCCAGCGATCATATAAAGTTTGGTCTGCTTCAAGGTGGTGACCTATTAAATCATTTCATTCTTTGTAATTTATTACACAGAGTCCCACTATCAACAGTTAGGGGGAAATTTACCAAAATGGATTCGTAGAAAAAAGGTGTATTCGTAGGCAGAAATACACCTTTTTTTTACGAATTTGTATTTTCGGGATTTACAATCCCGAAAATACAACAATTCGTAGTCCTAAAGATGGAACATTCGTATTTGTATTTACAAATACGAATGTCTACACCATCGATAGGATACGACAGGAATCACCATTCAAAAGAATGGTGGTTCCTGATGTACTAAGCAGCCGTACTGATAATACGGCTGCTAAGTGGTGTAAAACACCCACGCAAATACGACAGGAAAATACACCTTGCTTTCCCTGTCGTATTTGCTTTAAGCCTGCACGGATCAGTCAGATCCGTGCAGGCTTCAGTGTAAAAAAATAGAAAAATTAAATAAATAATAAAAAAACCTTGGAGAACCACAAGTCCCAGCCTGCTGGGCATTAAAGGGCCCGCTGGCACTTGTAGTTCCACAGTTAAAAAAAGAGTACAATAAACACACACTGACACAATGAAAATAAAAGTTTAATACATACATTACACACATACTGATACTTACCTTTCTTGATCCCGTAGGTAGCCCTCTGTCCTGGTGTCCGGTGTCCTGTGTCGTCCTCCAGGTCCATGTCGACGGTCCGTGTCGTCCTCCAGGTCCATGGCGGTGTCCGGGTCCGAAGAAATCCATGTTGGAGCTGTGGAAGGAAATCCTACTCACCTGGTCCTGTGCTGAAGAAGTCTTGTCTTGGTCCGACGTAATCCAGGTAATCTTCATGCTGTCGCCGGTCCCAGCACTCTGCATCGCACTGAGGAGAGATGTTTCCTCCTCGGCGTCTGCACCAAGAATGAATTCTGGCCAATCAGGAGCCGGCTCCTGTTTGGCCGCTAGGCGGCTCCTGATTGGCCAGAATTCATTCTTAGTGCAGACGCCGAGGAGGAAACATCTCTCCTCAGTGCGATGCAGAGTGCGGGGACCGGCGACAGCATGAAGATTACCTGGATTACGGCGGACCAAGACAAGACTTCTTCAGCACAGGACCAGGTGAGTAGGATTTCCTTCCACAGCTCCAACATGGATTTCTTCGGACCCGGACACCGCCATGGACCTGGAGGACGACACGGACCGCCGACATGGACCTGGAGGACGACACGGACCGCCGACATGGACCTGGAGGACGACACAGGACATCAGGACCAGGGCTACCTACGGGATCAAGAAAGGTAAGTATCAGTATGTATGTAATGTATGTATTTAACTTTTATTTTCATTGTGTCAGTGTGTGTTTATTGTACTATTTTTTTAACTGTGGAACTACAAGTGCCAGCGGGCCCTTTAATGCCCAGCAGGCTGGGACTTGTGGTTCTCCAAGTCCCAGCTTGCTGGCACTTGTAGTGCCACAGTAAAAAACAATAGTTTCATCTTTTTTTTTACACTTGAATCAGCCCGATGCCCACCGCCCAGGGGCATCGGGGACAGTACCAGGCTTCAGCCTGGTCAGGTAAGTCCTGGAGGGGGGGGACCCCTTCATTGGGGGGGTCCCCACTCCCCCAGGGCCCCTGGCCAGGCTGACTGGTCGGTAGGGATGAATGCTTTGGCCGGGGGGACTTTGGTCGGTAGGGATGAATGCTTTGGCCGGGGGGACTTGTATAAAAAGTCTCCCCCCGGCTGTGGCATTACCCTGCTGGCTGGTTTTGCCTGGGGCTGGTTCTTAAAATACGGGGGACCCCTAGTCATTTTGTCCCCCGTATTTTGGGAACCAGCCCCAGAGCAGGAGCCTGGGGCTGGTTGTTAAAAATCGGGGAACCCCTATTTGTCGGGTTCCCTGATTTTTAATTACCGGCTCCAGGCTCCGTCAGCCTGGTGCTGGTTTCGGCTGTGGGGGGGACCCCACGCCGATTTTTTTATTTTTTTTTCTATTTTTTTTTACACTCTGCAGCCTGCACGGATCTGACTGATCCGTGCAGACTGCTAGAAACATTCGTATTAGCGGCCGTATATATGGCCAGCTAATACGAATGGTTACACCATCGGAGGGTTACAAAGCAGTCGTATATGACTGCTTTGTAATTTCGACTCCGGAACACGACTTTGCATACGACTAAAACAGTCTATGCAGCCGTAGGGGAAATACCAATACGAAAAACTAGGTTTTTCATATTGGTAAATGTCCCCCTTAGTCCCCAAGGAGGACTGAGTTATATAGGAACAAGCAGGATATATGCATTGTCAGGATTTAATGGGGTTATAAAATACATTTTTAAGCCATATGTCACAAGTTTTTCATTGTCTTTTATTGATTTACTTAATAAATGTATTTTTCAACTGATCCAATGTTAAAGATATTCATTTTTTTTAGCATTACTCTGTTTTGTCTATTGTATCACCCACTTAATTGTATAATGTATGCCCTGCATTACATAAAATAATTTACCATGTTACTAACCTGTGCTCCAGCAGCAAGCAGCAGCTGCGCACACTGAAGGTGGCCTTGAAGACATGCTTCATGTAGTGGTGTAATGGAATCCACCGTAACCAGATTAACACAGACTCCACTATCAATCAGTTGTTTTAGCTGTTGTGTCTGTCCTTGTCTTGAAGCATCATGAATTGGTGTCCTGTCTGCCCAGTTTCCTTAACAAAAATTAACGAAACAATAAGATAAACTGAAAAATGGAACCTTTGCCGAAAAATATGTTACACACCCTATGGGCGGTATTCAAACGTTTATCTCTCCAAATTGTTCTCATTAATGTCTGGTTTAAACACGTAAAGTGAAATACAAGTGATTCAGTTTATTTAATGATAGTAATTCTCTGTTCTTACAAATAGAACATAGCCGAGTACTGATTGCCTACCCTCCCCCTCCCCGGTCTGTTCTGCTCTTTCCTTTCCCCGATCTATCCCTTCCCCCATATCTTCCCTTACTACAAAATAATGTTTCTTGATGCAAGGTGGTTACATGGTATTATATAGCACACTCGGTCTTTCTATAGATCTACTTTGTTGTAGTAAATCCAGAAGTAGTTTATAAACATGATACCCTCCCAAGGTGCCTCGACTATAACAGTTATGTAGGTTAACGCCGAACACACTTCAATTAGACGATTATTATTGCTCACTGAGTTGGAAAACATCTTGATGGAGGTAATATCACCTTTGTATCCACGAATTGTATAAATACTCAACTCATGTGTTAAGTTTGAATGCCATGTAACTATAACTGTAAATGTATTTGAAAAAACATTTTAATAAAACAGTTTTACAAAAAAAAAAAAAAAAAACACGTAAAGTGTCTTACCCAGACTAAAAAATGGTTGCAATGGAAAAATTCCCATTTCCAAGAGGTAGAAAGCTCAAATGATGTTTGTGCACCAGTTAGCAGAAATATTTGAATAGAAACCAGCGGGTGTGACAGAAACAATTGAATACTTCTTACATGCTATATGAATCAGGTTTTTTCTTAGAAATTGACATTTTGTGGGCCAGGGAATAGAAAAAAGAATGCACGGTCTCACTACGCCAGGCATGTCCAAACTATGGCCATCCAGCTGTTATGAAACTACAAGACCCATCATGCCTTGACAAAGTTTTGCTATTAGGGAATGCTAAAACTATGGCAAGGCATGCTGGGATGTAAAGTTTCACAACAGCTGGACGGCCATAGTTTGGACATTCTTGCACTACACAATCACTGTAGTCAATGTACATGACATCTCTATTCTGGTCAATAACAGGCTGACTCAGTCTATGGATGGTTTGAAGAATAGGATTTAAGCTGGATACACTATAAATAACAGTGCAAACGATGCAATATTGCTAACGATTCCCCTTGAACTGGCTGGAAGTCACTGAGCAAGCGATATAGGCCCTCAGTCTGATCTGCTCGGTAAGCTGTGAAGCTCGCAGCTTACCGAGCAGTTGTTGTGCTACCTTGGTGAATAGCTGCCCTCCCCACTGTCCTATCCACTCACAACCATGCGAGGGGACGTGTTAGGAGAACACATCCCCTCGCATATGCCCGCTGCTGGAGAAATCATTAGATGGTTGCCGACCATCAAATGATTTCTCCAGGGCTCGCAAATATAAGTCAGTGGAGACTGACTTATATTTGTGGGCTTCCGGCCGAAGTCAGGGCGACGGCTGACATCATGTGACATCAGCTGCCCACCCCTGGCATACCTGTACACCCATGAGAACGCCCAGCTTTTTATGCCCACACCCCTGGCCCCCAATGCTCCGTTTGGCGACTATGCAAATCGCCAAAGCCGTTTGCCCAGGGACCCTGCACATGTGCATAAACCATTATGCACATGCGCACAAGAAAACCATTTGTCCCCTGTGTGAACACGCGGGGGATCGAATAATTGAGAATGAGCTCCATGGTGCATACAGATTAAATGATATCATTAACAATATTCTTTAGTGGCCACATCCAGGGTCATGCTGTCAGTGACATGTACAGATGACAGAGGGGATGTTACCTACCCGCAGGTGCATGCATCGTTAACGATATAGTGTGTACATATTAGCCAATATGCATGGAAATATCGTTAACAAGCATAGCATGTGTACCCAGCTTTTAGGACATGGATGAGGGAAAGTAAAACATGTCCTCTTTCCTTCCACTGTTGTACTGTCATTCATCGCTCATGCGCTTTTAGTTCATTACCTCTAGTCCACAGAAAGCAATGACGTGCATGCAAGCATCTGTCTCTGTTACAAGTTCCTGGCAACAAACAAAAAACCTTTTGCAAACTACAAATAATAACACAAATGGACTTCAGATACTAGCTAATAAACTGGATATCTGTGTAGTACAATGATTTGCAACATATAGTTTGCTGTCTATGGAAAAAGTACATATACTAAACCACCTAGGTGGAAAAGTATATTTCAGGCGCTTCTGGGTGAGTTGTTTAAGCTTAGCTGCTCACACCGTGGGGAGGTCAGCCCCCAGAAAACAAGGTACAAAAACACGAAGAAGGGGGTGGTGGAGCGCTGGATAATACATATTGTATTATCCAGCGCTCCACCACCCCCTTCTTCGAGTTTGCTGTCTATGGCTTTCTGACTATTTCATTATTCACTGGTCAGGGATGGCCATCAATCATCAATGATTTGAGATCAATAATGGTGTACAATCATTGTTGAATATTTTTACTACTGGAGAAGAGCCAGCCAGACGGTTTGTCAATGGTACAGAGCTACAATTTTTTTTCTTCATGTGTGTTCTCCCCGACACTCGCAAAGCCCAGACTCCAAGCATTTATTGGCCTGCAGCTTTTTAAAGGGAAAACGAGGTTTAAAACACCAAGAGCTGCTAAGTGAATATAATGCTCTGAGAAGATACCACTAAACAAATGTACACTGGACACACCATAAGAAAAAAATTGTTTATATAATTTTACGTATGATTATTTAATCATTACATAGAGCAGCCCACCCTGGAACTTCTTTCATAACCTGGCGGTCTTAGGAGTCTCCCGCTTTACTACAACGCTGCAGAGCCATTGATCTTGGGACACTTATTGCTACTCACAAGGGTAGAGCCGCAGATCCATCGGCTCCCCGTCCTCCAATATCCATTAACATCTGCTATGGAGGGTAATGGGCCCCATACATCAGCAATCACAATTAATGGATTTCCAGATCCAGTGATTTTTTGGCCAGATAAATGGATTCTACAATCTATTTGACTTGCCCACACATTACAGATTTATTTCAGTGATCGGCAGATTTTTCCATCTAAAGATTGCATCTTCATATCTGGAAATTGCCCAATCGATTGTCATTTCAGCTGTTCATAATGTAAATAGATGAAGAAGACGAATTGGGAATGCCCACACATATAAAAAAGATCCGCAGATAATACCAGATTATTAAACATGTTTAAAAATCTGATTAAGCAATCGATTGGCGATCCCTATTCATTTTTTATTGGGATTGCCAAAAGGGGGAACACACACATCTAAAATTAATTGTGGCAATCATCTCCAGATCTCAGGATTGTCACAATTAATTGCTGATGTATGGGGCCCATAATGGTTTAATAATGGGGCCTTTAAGTTGATTTTTTCTATCTTTTGGAAACAATTTAAGAGAACTTGATTGTAAAGCCCCGTACACATGGTTTGATTTGGTCAATTTTTCTATTTGAATTTGTTTTGAAATCAAAAGGAAATTGTGGGATTTTTGTAAGAACTTACCGTTCGATCCCTTTCTTTGATATGGTCCTGGTGACACAGCTCACATTGGGATGTAGTAGGGTCCGGAGGAGCCAGGCACCTATGCTAAAAGCTTTGAGAGGTAGGCTCCTCCCTCTGTATCCCAGAATCCTCAGTTCAACTTCCAAAGCCCACTGGAATACATTAACTCTGTACAACGCCTAAACATATTAGAGAAAGGGATTCGAACGGTAACTTTTTACAAAAATCCCTTTTTCTCTTTCAATGGTCCTGGTGACACAGCTCACATTGGAACGTTTAAAAGCCAGTCCTTTGGGAGGGTACGCTCAGGTTTGCAGTACTCATCACTGCTCGCCCGAATGATGCGTCCTCCGATGCGAACTCACGGAACCTATAGAATTTGGTAAAAGTGTGAACAGATGACCAAGTGGCATCCCTGCATACTTGCTCAGCCGTATCCCCATGGAGCACCGCCCAAGAGGCAGCAACCGACATGGTGGTATGTGCGTTTATCCTGGCAGGTACTGGCCTACCAACTTTAGTATATGCAAAAGCAATAACTGGTCTAAGCCACCTAGCAATGGTCTGTTTAGAAGCAGGCGAGCCTCTTTTGTGTACGTCATACAACACCAGCAAAGAATCCGTCTGTCAACATAAATGCGCAAAGCAGGAATTTCCAAATTCTTCAATTTGTCCCTCTTGCTAGACCTCTCAGGTGGTTGAAATACTGGAAGAACAATATACTGGTTTAAATGAAAAGCAGAAACCACTTTAGGCAAAAATGTTGGAACTGTTCTCAGCACAGCCCTATCATCATGAATAATCAGGAATGGTGGCTTACAAGGCAATGCTCCCAACTCTGAAACCCTATTAGCAGAGGAAATAGGTAACAAAAAACGTTAATTTCCAAGTAAGAAATTTTAGGTCAGCCGACCTTAACGGTTCAAACGGAGGTTATTGAAGAACTGCCAGCACCAAAGACAAATCCCATGTTGCTACAGGTTGTTTGTACGGAGGTTTTAACCTGGTAATTCCTTGCAGGAAAGTTGGCACCTCCGGAATCATAGCCACTCTTTTCTGAAGAAGAAAAAAAAAAAAAAGGTAAGGCCGAAACCTGAACCTTAAGGGACTGAAGACTCAGTCCTGAAGAAAAAACGTCCTGTAGAAATTCAAGCAACTTGGACAACTTGAATCTCGCAGTGTGAGCCTTTTGCCTCTCACACCATCGTATATACGTCTTCCAGACCCTATAATAATTTGCTGAAGACACCGGCTTCCTAACCTTAATTATAGTAAGTATCACCGCCTCTGAGAACGATTTGTTCTTTGCGGTTTCAATAACCAGGCCGACAAAGTTAGTTGAGCTATATCCTGATGAAAAAATGGGCCTTGTCTTAGAAGGTCTGGTTGCAGAGGTAGACGCCACGACTCTACTGACAGTCTCCAAATGCTGGAGTACCAAGATCTCCTTGGCCAATCCGGCGCTCTCATTACGACAGCAATCCCCTGGGACTTGACTCTCTTCAGTACCCTGGCAATCATAGGAAAAGGAGGAAAGATGTATACAGGAAGGACATGCTTCTGTCAGCCCCTGCAGCACTGACAGTGTGTGGATTCTAATAGAATCCTCACACTTCTTCCTACCTGACTAAGTGTAAAATAAATCAAATAAAAAATATCTAACTATCTCTAAATCTTCTGGCTGCCCTGCAGCCCTTTCAGCATAGCACCCACTCCGGTGGGCACCTAAAACTAACTGGGGATTCTGGGATGCAGAGGGAGGAGCCTACCTCTCAAAGCTTTTAGCATAGGTGCCTGGCTCCCCTGGACCCTCCTACATCCCAATGTGAGCTGTGTCACCAGGACCATTGAAAGAGAAATATTCAACGAGGTGACCGTACTATATAGTCCAAATCTAATGCTTTTCCCTTGCCGTACCATTCAATCCCAATTCGATCGAATTGAATAGCAAGTTAATCACACCATGTGTACACCCCTTAACTTTCTTTTAAGAGATGCTGTGGGATGCCTAAAAGGCACATAGCCCATAGACCAGCGACTACTCTGCATATTATTTGGTAATCCAGCAGTGTTCAGGAACGATGTAGGGCTGATGTAAACTTCTCAGCTTCTCCACCTCTGCTTCACTACATTAACTTCTATCTACACTTATAGCAGGGAATTGCCTCCATACAAGTCCAGCCATGGTTCCCAAGCTTGCTGCACCATCCATGCTTGTTGGTGGCTGTGATTATTGGTGAACCGTAACGGAATCAGGGAAAGGAAACATGTTAACATCGCCCAATTCCCGATTCTTGACCGAAAACAATAGGGATTTTAAATCATGTTTAATATTCTCAATCCGACTGTCGGTGGACCATGGCATTGCCCAAAAAACATGACTACAAAACTAACAAATCGAATACAAAACAACACAGGTAATGATATGTGCAGCACCTAGGGGAAAAAAATTATATATATATATATATATATATATATATATATATATATATATATATTAAAGCACAAATGCAACTAAACTCTATGTATGTTAGGATGGATGCGGCTATATTTCCTTTAACACACAAGAACAAAATGAGTCTGTTTATCTCAGTGGGTGATATTAACAACAACAAGCTGATCATGATGACAACGCTAATGTGACAGCTTTGTGTACTAGGACAGCCATTGACCCGGCCGCTACATGAAACAGGTTACCAGTTGTTATAACGTTAGTAACACAATGCTCAGGTTTCCTACCGATGTCTCCTATTACGGGGCCCCTGAGTGCCGCCGGGGCAGGAAAAATGACTGCTCCAGTTTCCATGACAACGACAACCCGGGGCTGCACCGTCGTACATGCAGCGACAGCGAACAAGATCGCACTGACGTCAGAGGGATTGCCGAAAATGCGCAAAGCGTGTAGGGAGATGTAGTCCGCCGACTGATGCTGTATACAGGTACCCGGAACAGGAACCTGCCGATGCTGTTTCTCCCGAGTCCTACAGTATAGTGCTGCGTCACGTCACGTGTGTCCCTAATATGATCATGCCCAGCCGGCACTGCACGGTATCAGCTGCCCTCCGGGAAGTAGCAGCAGTCTCATTCTTGTTCATATTGGCTTTGCGGCTGTGACTTGCAATTTGCTGGGATGTAGCTAATTATATATGCTTAGTCACATGTGACATATAAGAGACATGTTGTGAGAGGGTTACTTTCTGCGCATGTTTAATGTGACGCGGATGCGTGCTGTTGAGAGGTTGGCTTTGATTTGTGGAAACGTGGTAATCTTGAGACATTGGTGTGTGGTCACTAGCAGCACTTCCTCACATATACTGTGCCTCACTCCTACCATGTACAACATATAATGCTGCTGCCCAGGCGTACAGTAGATGTGTACATGACTCATGCACCTCCAATAGCTACTTTATCATTCATCATCCATTCCTATCATACCCTATGTTGCCACACAGCAAGTAAAAATAGCTAGTGGTGCATTCTTAGTTTAACGTTTTAGTTTAGATTTAGAATCAGGGGTTCAGTTACAACAGGCAAAGAGCTGGTAAAGTTCCCAATCTTTACAAGTTTCTCTGTTCTAGTGTCTGGCGGTTTCCTCAGGAGATTCTAGGATGGAGAAACGCGACAGTCTGGAGGAGAGGATGAGCTGGACAGCTGCAGAAATGAGCCGGTGGGAGAGGGGCAAGGTTGCGGCGGGGCTTATGTTAGATTCCTTTACTAGTTTATTATATATTAAAATTTACTTGTATAGTTCCAGTATATTCCATTTAGATTTACAATTGGGAACAAAACAATAATAGAACAGTAATAAAACAGGACTGGCTAATAAGAGAGGTAAGAGGGCCCAGCTTACATATTTCCAATCTATAGAAAATTTCTAATTAAACAATTTGCAACACAATATTGAATCCATGCTACATGCAAGCATGAAGACATGAAAAATAATTAATAGTCTGATTGACTTTAGAAGTGTTAGTGTGGAGTGTTGCCTATTATTGTAGAAGTTTTGACCCCATGGCGGTGCCCTTTACCTATATGTAGTACTTAGCCACAATAAGCCAGCAATGGGGCAGATGTATTAAGTCTGGCGAGGAGATAAAGTAAAAGGTGATAATGCACCAGCCGATCAGCTATGTGTGAAAAATGACAGGAGTTGATTGGCTGATGGTTTATCACCTTCCATTTTATCTCTTCAGCAGGCTTCATACAGCGCAGCACCAATGTCTGGCAAATTGTCAACTACTAAGTGGATTTTAGGGGTGCCTGCACAGACCACTATTATTATTTAGTCCATTCCTAGTGGTGTCGTATCCTGGTAAATCAAATTGTACAACAATATCTACTAGTTTATTTGGAGGTGCCAAAAACTATAGCAATATTAGGCGCAGTATTATTACAAAGAATAAAATTGACCACAGCTGTGGTTAATTATGCTTCTCCCAGAAAGAATACTCAAGACTCTTAACTCCTTGAGTGTTGGGTTTTGCTGGGGCAGGACAAAACTACCAGGGCAGGTTTGTCCTGCCCCAGCAAAACCCACTACAGAGTTGTGGGCCACCCCCGCGTCTCTCCCCCCTCCAGTCACTCCCCCACCCCCTCATCTCTGCTCCGGCGCCGTATGCCGGAGCTCCTGTACCCTGCCGCTGCCCCAGCTGACGATTATAATAGGTGGCAGGCTCTGGGATGTTCAGGGCGGCTCGGGAGGACTCGACCCATGCCGCGCCGAACATCACGAGCCTGCTCATTACTAGAACTAATGGCGCAGGGGAGCTCCAGCGTACAATTGCTGGAGGTGAGGGGGATTGATGGGAGGGGAGAGCAGAGAGGCCACTGGAGGGGTGCCTGGACAGGTGATGCGCCAGTGGTGCACACCTGGACACCACTGGCTTACACCTTCATTTTAGTGGTATGCCTGGAAATTTTCCGGGACAGCCCGCTGTGGCAGCACAGCCGGGCATACCACTCAAGTGGTTAATAGGGAAATAAAATTAATTGAGAGAGCACACTGTGTTGATCACCAAATTGTTTTAATATAAATGAATGAATAAATAATTAAATTTAATACAAAAATTCACATACAATTTATAATTACACTTAAAATCAATTATATGAGCTACAATTTGACCGTTATAAGTAAACCTCTGAGCATCTATTATTCATACAGTAGTCCATGAATGTACTTGGTATCAGACAATAAATAGGTTGATGGATGTATAATCCTAATGCTCTTACCCACTCGGCTGGTAGATGTTCAAACCAATTACCTTGCAGGGAGCTGCTGGTTAAACGGATAAGGACAAGATGAATTGATGATAATGCGGTATAATGAATAATAGTTGAATCGTAAGAGGAATATATATTGTGGGTGTATCCTTGTCAAGCCGAAGGCTGCTGGAGAAAACCACTTGCTGTATCCGTATAAACATACACAGATGGGCTTTGATGTAATTAGAATGAAAAATGAGAGACGTGCCAGCGCTGGCTGTACCAATGATCAGACAAGACGGTTCTCAAAAATATATAAAAAATTTAATAGTTAAGAAATTAAAATACATATAAATTTTAATAGTTAATATAATGAATCATTAGACATAAAGTCCATGTGCACAATTTTAAAATATATATCGTAGGGATATTCTTGCGTGATGTTTTCAATGGAAATTTACCATAGAATAGCTGACAATATGAGTATATATTACCATCCAAATTCATCTGGAAGATGTTTGTATCCAGGAATCAGGTGACACAAAAGTCCTAGGTTGCCCTATGATTTCAAGGGCTCAGGCTTCCCACCTAGACGATCTTCCTCTTGAATACTGGAAGAATTAGGCATCATGCTGTTATCCCAAAGGATTTGGTCCAGATGTTTTATGAGGGGAGTCTGTGGGAGGGTCATAACAGTTCCAGGATGGTGTCAGCAAAGGGTTAAAGCAATGGGTGCCAGCAGCTGTTGATTGCGCACCACGCATACACACTTTCTCTTTCTATTTTTGATGTAATTAGCTCAGCGGGGATGGGAGAGACAGGCGGTCGGAGTCTATCGCTGTAAAGGTGGCCAAACACACGCAGATTTATCTTCAGATCTGTCTGGTTGGAACACAAACATGGTTATGGATGAGAGCAAATGACAGTTGACCATTTGCTTGGAAATGCTGGAAAACTCACTCATCCATAACCAGGTTTTTGTTCCAACCAGACAGATCTGAAGATAAATCTTACTAGTGTATGGGCACCTTAAGTCCTTACCACCAGCGTTGCACCGTTGTGAAAGGCGCCCACATTGGGAGTGACCAGCAATCCAGCCGTAGATGATAGGAGGAGAGTGGCGGTACACCCAGGAGGTTGGCGTCGGTCTCTTCACAACGGCGTTGCCCTGTTGTAATAGGATCTGGCGCCGGGAGTGACCTATAACTCACTGCAATCTTTCTCCCTTTCTCCAATTCACAGGCAGAGAATGGTGCTGTCCGTATATGCAAAGGGTACACCTTTCATGAGGAGGTGTTCAGGGGTTCAGTAACAACGGGCAAAGAGCTGGCAAAGTTCTCAATCTTTACGCGTTTCTCCGTCCTAGTGTCTGACAATTTCCTGAGACACTGTGGTTTTCTCCAGCAGCCTTCTGTTTGAGAAGTATATATATTCCTCTTGCATTTCAACTATTATTCATTATACCGCGTTATCATCAATTCATCTTGTCCTTCTCCGTTTAACCAGCAGCTCCCCGCAAGGTAATTGGTTTGAAAATCTACCAGACGAGAGGGTAAGAGCATAAGGATTATACAACCATCATCCTATTTATTCTCTGATACCAAGTACAATCATGGACTATGAATATTACACAGTGCGCTCTCTCAATTAATTTTATTTGGAGGTGCAGCCTGGAATATTAGAAATTAGCACATATACAAGAGAAGTAAGTATTCCTACTTTGGGGCACTCACTGGACTAAATTGACTTTTATTAATTCAAAGGTTTACCTTACAGGGGATAGTCACAGACAAGGTTTATTAAAATGTAACTTTTATTAGTATTTATATTAAAATTGCCGAAGTCCAGCGAGCTATAAACAGTATCTAGACAAAATAAAAATCTGAAAAAAGTGTTGAGAAAAAGTGAAAATTGGCAACAATAAGGATTTTGATGGTAATTGTTATTATGTCTCTCCTAGATTTAAATGTACAATCAAATGTGATTTTGCTGAATATCACACCTATAGACAAATTTCATGTACGTTCATCTGTGAAGCCATTTCTGTTTTAAATCTTAATACCATTTTACAAAAATTAGAAGACTACTGAATCCCTTGTATCGTTTGTCTTAAATATGTAAGTGAAATTTAAATGAATATGTAGTGTAATTAAGGAGACTTGTTATGGTAAAATGTATTTTCTCTATTGAAATTAGTATGCTATTAAAGTATTGGGTGACAAATACATGCACCTTTTAAGCAAACATTGAAGGTGATTCTGCAGTCATTCTTTGTTTTCTTGTTACACTCTGTCCTGTCTGGCTGGCTGCTAATGGCAAGCAGCTAGGAGTGTGTGCTTCATGTGCTCTCAGCTGTATCCACTAATTACCTCGCCTGATGGTATAAAGAGGGATCAGTTGGACTCCACCCTGCTGGTCATAGTTCCTGTTCCTGCTCCATGTGTGGATGGCCTGTACTCCAGCTCCCCCAGGAAATCAGCCTTGGACATTTGCCTTGTCTATTCCTGTTGTCAACCTGCTCTGGATATTTGCCTTTGTCTCTGTCTTCAACCCGCTCTGGATATTTACTTTGCCTGCTATCAAAAGGACTTTCAGTTAAGTACTTTGGTTCCTGCTAATTATTACCATATACCGAGTAGCTGGCCTGCATTCTCCCACTACTCTGCATCCTGCAATTATCCATATTCCTTTGCATTATCTACCTGCATTTCTTGTACCATGGAAAGTTACTTTATTCTTTGATGCTTGAATAAAGTATTTTCATCGTTATTTTCTGTGGACATTTCTTTGAGCTGCATCCAGGTCCTGGCTAGATTTATGTCATTGCTAGCTGCTGCTTTTCCCAGCTTCCAGGCAATGTGGTGTTTTCCAGACTCTCTGCACAGAAGGGATTAATCTCACTACTCATCAGTTACCTTCCCACACCTGGTCCAGAGTGCTGAATTCCTATGCAGCCACAGTCTAGTCTCTCTGTACAGACCGCTGCTTACTCCAGGTTTCCAGTCTGTCAGATTCTAACATTTCTGTATGGTTATATTGATGATGCATTTCTAAGCTATATGGACCTGTATTAGTCTAATGGATCTTTTGCAAAGTATACTAAATGTTACATACATACATTATGGCTACACACACCCTTTCTGAGTGCCACCTTCATATATATATATATATATATAATCTCCATCCACCCACCGGTGGGGCGGCACTCACAGACTTGAATCAAATTCTTAACATCAGAGTTTGGTCAACGTTTCGGAGTGTTTTATTATAACTCCGTCTTCAGGACACAACAAATATGAGTGAGCTTGTATATGAGTGAGCTTGCTGGCTGGACTCCAATGAGTACACATATCTAGGATAAGGACAGGGATTATTTCCTTTATATGATCTTTATCCAATTGATGCACAGTTCTGAAATATTTTCTTGCATTTTTGAATGGAATTAAGGCTCACTCAGCACTTAAGACGATTTTCCCTTTGACGTATTAAGGCATTTGTACCATTGTTAAAGATTGGTCTCACAAGCTATCATCCATTTGAGTGGTTTACAACCAGACCGTCAATCACTCAGAGCCAAGATAGGCGGTGTATACTTTAAAGAAAAAAAACGAAGAGACGAAGCGCGTTGGGTGTTGATCTAAAGCTCTTGAAAATAAATTCTTCAAAAACTAAAGAAGCTACAAGTGTATTTCTTATTTATTATTATGTGTTTTATTCATTTTATTGAATTAATGTCAAGGACATCACGAAACTAGGGCGCTGAAGACACTATTGTGTGTGTGTGTGTGTATGTATGTATGTATGTAATTTGTTTGTTTGTAAAAGGCGGTGGAGAGTTTTTAAAGATGACAGCACATCATATGCTGTAAGAGGGCTGGCGGCAGGCGTCGGTGTAGCACAGCGCTGTGCAGGAGGGCTCCCGGGCTGCGGGGGTCAGTGGCATCATAATTTGAATAAATAAATGTAAAGCCCTGGGCAGCCCTTTCATCAGAGGACTCACATTCAGGCGGGGACTGATTGGCTGAGAGAGCTCTCTCTCATGCCAATCAGAGGGCCGCCTAGTGTTTTAATTCGTTTTTTTTTTCAAATTCTGCCACCGCCTCTGACCCCCCGCCAGCCCTCATGCACAGCACTGCGATACACCACAGCCCGAACCCACTGCCGATCGCATTGCGAGCGATCAAATGTGGTTCAAAACCACGCGTGAACGCTAATGCAATTAGAAAAATATGTGCAGCACACTATCTATCGACACAACATTCAACCGGTGGGCCCGCACATCACGTCGGGTGACATATTCTATATGCATACAATCCTTCTATTTATCTCACAGATATGGGCGAAAACAAAGGATTGTATGCAATATCACCATAGTGTATGGGCACCATAAGTAAGTTGTGTTGTAGTAAATCACTACTGAATGATAGAGTGTAACAAGGAGTGGGCAGACTTGTTCAGTCCCACAGATGGGCAAATTATGGATAATCTGAATCAGTAATCAATGCAGATCTCCTCTCAATATTAAATTGTATGGGCTACAGAAGCAGAAGACCTGTCCAATGCGCCATTGCTATCTTCTGCAATTTTTCCTCCTGGCAGGTGCAGCACTTCCACTTAGACAAGATAGAGGAACTTCCGCATCCTGTCACGCCCTTTTGCGTCACATGCTTAGATCATACGCCAACGGCGGAAGTACAGGCACTGTGATCGCCAGGTCATGTAGTGTGAGCAGCGGTTGTTTACCTAATGTTTCCATCAGCTGCCGACCATTTTGAAACTGTTAGTACAACACTGTGTCCGGCATCCATGTTTACATCGGGCATACGGTGTCATGTTGAATTATAGTAAAAAGCAGTGATGTAACTATAATCAGTTCGACAGTGTGAACTGTGACTGTCACACGCTGTAATCTGGCCTTTCTTCAATATAGCATTGAGGCAGAAATGTGGTCTTTCCCTATATTAATATGGCAGCTCTTTCAAATGCTGAGCTGTAAAATGGACAAAACTAGTGACGTTTAACGCTCTAGCTTATCTCACTCAGGGGCAGATTTATTAAGCTTGGAGAAGAGATAAACTGGAGATAAAGCGGAGAAAAGGTAAAAGGAGATAAAGCACCAGCCAATCAACTCCCAACTGTCTTTTTCAAACACAGCTAATTGGCTGTGCTTTATCTCCTTTTTACCTTTTCTCCGCTTTATCTCCAGTTTATCTCTTCTCCAAGCGTAATAAATCTGCTCCTCAGTCATGAGATCATAGACTCCTTATTTGATACATATGTTGCTGTTACTATGTCATGAGATCATAGACTCCTTATTTGATACATATGTTGCTATGTTACTATGTCATGAGATCATAGACTCCATATTGATACATAAGTTGCTATGTTACTATGTCATGAGATCATAGACTCCTTATTTGATACATATGTTACTCATGTGAAAGGTTTCTTGATCTGTAAATGGCAAGTATGCATATTGTTCATGTACAAATAAACTAATACAATGTATTAAAAAAGGTGTCGGTGAGGCTATACTGTTTTTGTTTTTATCCCCAATTGCACGAACCTTGCTGCATTTAATACATTATTAGCTTAACAATAGATCGCAGGATAGTAGGCAACTATGAAGTTGAACTCGTTTAAGAAAAATTGCTAATCAGAAATATCTTTGATACATTTTTTATGATTGGCCCCAAATGGTTTAGCTGCATAGTCTATGCTTGCTGCATTAGTATATAGTGGATGTTGCTAATTTGTATAGCCTTCACTGTATTGGCGATCCCCCTCATTTTGAAATTAAATCAATGTAATCATAAACACAATTATAAAACTTTTTGCTGGCCATACAGTTTGAGACAAAACTCAGACAGACTAATATGTAAAGCTCTTAAATCCCCCATACCCATGAGTGGTCCCCTGCACATGGGGTTGGACGTGCTGCAAATAAGATAAATCAGTTGCAGCTGTCAGGTGCACATGGCTGGTGCTTTTAAGCATACTATTTCCCTTGAATTTCTTCGGCAGCTCCCCAGGAGTCCTCATATCCAATTTGGTACTTGATGTGAGATTTTTATACATTCGATATCAATTTATTGCATATAAAAGGAGTCCCGAGGAGCTGCTGGGTGAGTTCAAGCAAAATCAGGTGCATAAAAGCACCTGCAATGTGCACCTAACAGCAGAACATATGATTTATCTATGTGCAGCAAGTCCGACTGGGGTGGCGAGCTGAGATGCACAGTCACCCATTTGAGCACTTTAATGGGACTTTTCGGTGGGCACCCATTATTTTTACCTTAATAAGCACGATCAACACAAAAAAAAAAAAAAATTTTATATCACCCTGCAATCTACCAAAGTTTTAAACGGGAGATTAGGCACAATGGGTGAGATTTAATAGAATGAGAGATTCAGAAAGTGAGAGATTTGGTGAGAAATCTCCAGTTTTTTTAAAACAGCAATCATTTACACTGCAAAACCGGTTTGATTTTGCAGTGTAAATGATTGCCGCTTTAAAAAAACTGGAGATTTCTTACCAAATCTCTCACTTTCTGAATCTCATCCTATTAAATCTCACCCAATATATAAATTGAACACAGTCCTACAGCTGAAGCGCCTCTCAGCCAGCGCTGGGGCTCGCCAGAATGCTCCCGCTGGTGAGCCGGCGATCCATCTGACAGGGACGCCCAAGCGCTTCCCAGTTTCTGGGCGGTGGGGGACGTGAACCCTGCCCATCTCCGCTTCAGGGAGACGGGCAGGGTTAGAAGGGGGAGGTGGGATTGGGTAGCGGGGACCGGCGGCGAAACGGTGGGGACCGGCGGGGAGTTCCATTGTAAGGGGACGCACACGCTTCTTGTGCGCACACATCCCCATCCGGCGGCTGGCAATCCCACCACCATCCCCTGCAAGAATAAAGGGCGCTCCATCTATATGTGTTCTTTGGTAAATATATGCTGTCAGATTAGAGCAGCAATTACAGCATATTTCTCCTGCTCAATAGAGCTATTATTGCTGCTCGGTTACAACCATATACTATTTATTTATTAACAGTTTCTTATATAGTGCAGCGCTTTACAGAGCATATTTGAACATTCACATCAGTCTATGCAGTCACATCATTATTTATTTATTTATTAACAATTTCTTATATAGCGCACACATATTCCGCAGCGCTTTACAGAGAAGTTGAACATTCACATCAGTCTCTGCCCCAGTGGAGTTTACAAACTATAGTCCCTACCACATGTACACGCACACACAGACATTCTAGGGTTAATTTTTGTTGGAAGGCAATTGACCTTCCAGTGGGTTTACTCCGGAGGAAACCGGAGTAAACCCGCACAAGCACGGGGAGAATGGACCTTATTCTGGTTCACTCGCATAGGCAAATTGCTTCTCAAATAGACAAAACCATGTGCACTGCAGGTGAGGCAGATGTAACATGTGCATAGAGATTTAGATTTGGGTGAGTTATTTTGTTTCAGTGCAGGGAAAATACTGAATGCTTTATTTTTACACCGCAAAATAGATCTCACTTTGAGGTAAAACCCCAACAAATCTAATTCTCTCTGCACAAGTTACATCTGCCCCCCCTGTAGTGCACATGGTTTTGTCCATTTGAGAAAGGATTTGCCTTTGCGAGTGAACCAGAAAAGGGCCAATATACAAACTCCACACAGTTAGGGCCATGGTGGGTATCAAACCCATGACCTCAGTGCTGTGAGGCAGTAATGCTAACCATTACACCGTCTGTGCTGCCCCATGCACTATGCAATTTTCTGCACTTTACCCAGGTGTGGTATGTTAGGATGAAATGTCAACATGATAACTTGTCAACATAGCATTCCTGATGGTCAGACAGTTGTTACCTAATCCTGGCAGCTCAAGTATTTTTTCCTGGTTCCAGCAATTCGCAGTTCAAACAGGTATCGGGGCCGAGCAATGTTTCAGTAACACATAGGGATGGCCGTCGACCATCGATGATTCAAAATCATCGATGGTTCATGGCCAATGTCGAAGCCATCGATGGAGGAGAACCAAATGGTTTCCCTCCATCGATGGAACAGCAAACGATGTTTTGCTTTTTTTTTTTAGAAAATGTCAATATTATGAACACGTTTGCATTCTGAGGATGTTGACGTGGCGCATGTTGAAACATGTCCACATTCTATTGACATGAAATCAATATACTAAGCTTTGGAGAGAATATAAAGTACCATCCAATCAGCTGCTAACTATCATGTTACAGTCTGATTGAAAAAAAAAATACAGGAGCTGGTTGACTGGTACTTTATCTCTGGGCCAGATTTATTAAGCTTGGAGAAGAGATAAACTGGAGATAATGTGGAGAAAAGGTAAAAGGAGATAAATCACCAGCCAATCAACTCCCAACTGTCTTTTCCAAACACAGCTGATTGGCTGGTGCTTTATCTCCTTTTACCTTTTCTCCGCTTTATCTCCAGTTTATCTCTTCTCCAAGCTTAATAAATCTGCCCCTCTGTCTCTTATTGGTTTTATCGATCTCCAAGGCTTAGTACGTGGACCCCATGGTCACTGACAACAATGTGACTGAATCCCCTATACACTACTACTTAACTTAAGGCCCCCATACACAGGTCTGACTTGTCTGAGGGACGAGTCGGACCTGTTTTCCCATAAGCTCCCTGGCAGCGCTCCATCCAATTTGGCACTTGATGTGCCATTTTTTACATGCGATAAATCGCATGCAAAGTATTGCATGTAAAAGAACTGCCGGGGGAGTTTAAGGTGAATCAGATACAATACATCGCAGGTGCTATCCTGCTGATGATCCAACTCCGATATCTCATACATACTGCATGTATGATCTACAGGATCAGATGCACAAGGGAATGCACAATGTATGGAACCTGATGTCAAACACCAAATTGGACATGTGTCTTGGTCTTCCGGTCCTCTTATATTTGTTCATGTTGCTTCTACAATTGATTCCAGTTTACGCCCTGCTCAGCTCACTAATCTAACAAAGCAAAATTTGTTATACAGGTAGAACACTGAAAATTGGGCACCCTGGGTTCCAGCAGTGTCGAATAACCTATTTTGCCAGTAGATCAGTGGTGTCCCCACAGCACGACTGCCCCCTGTATCTTTTGTCCCCCATCTCACAGAGAGACTCCCATATTCTCCCCATCACCGGCTCACCTCCCGCAGTCAATCTCCCCCCTCCCTCACAGGGTGATTCCCTCTATTAGATAGCAGTGCAGCTTCTCCCTAATGCACCACAGCGCAACTCCCTCTGCCAGCAGCGCCACTTCTCCCACCTGTAGCCCGACTCCCTCCACTGCCCCTCTAAACCCTCCTGAATCTTAACTGCCCTGGTACCTGATATACACTGAAACATTCAAATTTAAATACTTATGTTTAGAGTTAAACATCATTAGGATGGTGGTCATAGTCATGAATCTGTCACCTGGTAGTGGCTGCTTTGAGGTCTATCTCCATAAATAAGGGTGGAAATATATATATATTTTTTCTGGTTTTAATAGATTTTGCTGTTCAGTCCGCCTGGATTACCTTAATCAATTACATACAACAATCAATAGCATTGTTTACATACCCTCCAACAGTACCGATTTAGCCTGTACCGGCTAAAACCACCTGTACCAATTGTACGGGTTTTTAGCTGCAGGTAAGAGGCACGTCATTATCACACGTTACAAGCACAGGGCAAGCAGCAGCAGTGCCCGGTAGATTACTGTCACCGCCGGGAGGAGCAAGAGACACCAGAGGGGAGAGAGCTAGCTGCAGCTTCTCCTCTCACACATCTCTCCACGCAGACTCCGGACCGCCGGAGGGTATGAACTACAGTGAGGGAGACTCCCTCTAAGTTCCTGGGTGCAGAGAGTCCTTTCTGGATGTTGTGGAGGCAGCAGCAGAAGATGGCAGCGCAACTTCAGGGAGTCGCCTGGATCCTGCTCTGCATCTTATCAGCATTCGGTGAGATTCTGCTCCTCTGACGCTATATGCACGACTCTCCAGCAAATAGATATACCCGATAATTACACACCCTTCAACTTTACCATTGTAAGTATAGGAAAGGAGGCTTGGCCACGCCCCCTTTCCAATTGTGTACCGAATTCTTCCCCTCAAATGTTGGAGGGTATGTGTTTAGCTATAGCGGTAGATTCATTCTAAGCCAGGCGTGTCCAAACTGTGGCCCTCCAGCTGTTGTGAAACTACATATCCCAGCATGCCTGGACAAATTTTTAGTATCCCATAATAGCAAAATTGTGGTAAGGCATGATGGGACTTGTAGTTTCAAAACAGCTGGAGGGCCATAGTTTGGACATGCCTGTTCTAAGCAAATGGTCAACTGTCATTTACTCCCATCCATTACCAGGTTTTTGTTCCCACTAGCCAGATCAGACAAAAATGTGTAGATGTCTCAGCTTTAGTCCTTATCTGCTCTTACCTTCAATCTCTGTCTTCACAGTTTACTCTGTCCATATCCAGGAAGTTCTAAACAAATCATTTTGGTTTCACTTCCTGTTAAGGAGAAATCTGGTCTGTTGAGTGGCCTCTAGTGGTCACTGGCAGTACTTCACCTCAGAAAAGGTGAAGTTTTAGCCTTTTATATATAGTGACGTGAACTATTGCTCAATGAATAGAACAATTTAAAAAAAAATGGTTATAAGGATTTACATTTTTCTAATTTATAAGAGATGGGGGTAGCTTCAGAGAATAATATCGGGAATGCATTGCATCCCAGATATTGATAAATTGGGCAGCATCGCATCCCCCATAGAAACGTATGCGCTGCAGGTGGGAATGGAGGGATCGCAATAGGTATTGGAGATAATTGATGCAGTTCCCTCCTGCATAAATTTGGGGGATACATAATATTTGCAACTAACCCCAGAAACAAGAATTTTGGGGAAAAAAAGTCTAAAATGTTCAATGATAAATGGACCCTAAATCATGTGTAAATTTTTCATGATTGTTGTATTTGTACCTGGACAAAGATATACTTTTGATTTAATATGTCTGCATATAATAACACCCCAGAAAGGGCTATCTGAGCAATATTGTGTGTACACTCCATATTGTTAACTATGCGTTCTCCCGTGAAACATTAACCCCTTTAGTGGTATGCCCGGGCTCAGCTGCGCTGCCACAGAGGGCTGTCCCGGAGAATTTCCGGGCATACCACAAATATGAAATAGGTGCGCGCCAGTGGTGTCCACCACTGGCGCACCACCACTTAAACCCCCCGTTACATCCCCCAGCCCCCCTCACCTGTGCTCCGGCGATCGTACGCCGGAGCTCTTCTAACCCCTGCCACTCCCCCAGCCTCTAGCCGCAATTCATTTTGCAGCAATGATGTAGGCGGCAGGATCGGGAATGTTTGGTCAGCTCGGGATCACACAGGCGCCCGTGTCCTCCTGAGCCGCTGCGAAACATCCCCGAGACTGCCGCCTGTGTGATAACTGACAGGCGGCTGGGGCAGCGGCGGCAGGGGAGGGGGGGGGGGAGCTCCTAATAATTTGTGGTTGGTTTTGCTGGGGCAGGACAAACTGGTAGGTTTGACCTGCCCCAGCAAAACCCACCACTCAAGGGGATAATGACACCCCTCCCTCAACGGAACATGTTCGGACATGGGAGTCATCGTCATGCTGCGGCTCAACCCGCCGTTGCTCCCTAACATCCCCGGCACTGTGTTGGCGGGGAGCGGGTAGTATGTATGGGGCTTAATATGTATGCAATTAAAAATACAGATGTGGAAACACAAATCTCATTCCTTTACTCCTCTACAAATTACATTATTATGTGCATCACTAAAAGGCCTATTCATCACAGTGAATGGGTGCGTTATACATGCGCAGTCATTTTTGCATGTTTTACGCTATAGGCCCACTCACTATTAATATCTACAACATAAAGTACAATGCGTTTGTGTAATTCATCTAAAGTACAGATTTACATTGGAAATCAATGGTTAGCAACCATGCATGTTACTGATCTGGTCAAAGGTCTTTTTACATTGAATTCCAGGTTTTTCTGTAGTTGCCAGAAGAAATAAGGATCAAAAAGGATTGAGATTACCGGAAGGATAAAAATGGGGCAGACTAGATGGGCCAAATGGTTCTCATCTGCCATCAAATTCTATGTTTCTATGCCAGCCATCAGATGCTGCTTTGCAACAGGGCAGACTACATGGAGGGGGGGGGGGTGTCAAAGGGGACAAGTGTGATGGGCCCCAGCGCTTCCATGCCCCAATATGGCTGCCACCTGTAATAGTTGGCCTGTCAGTGACCTTCGTGGCCCGGCCGTCTACTGTGCACCATCGGACTGACTCACTGTGTGTCACTGCCATCTACTGTGTGTGCGCCGTGCAGCGCTCAGAGCCATCTACTTTGTGTGTGCGCATGGCCTGGGGCTTCAGGTGCACAGCCATACCCGCCACTGGCTCCTGTACTTTTACTGCGCATGCACGGGTCATCTGTTCCACGCTCTGTAAACCTGCCCTGCCAGCTCAAAGTGCTCATTTGTGAAAGTGACAGGCCAGCAGCAGCCAGGAGCCAGCAGGACTGAGAACGAGAGAAGTCCGCACCTGAAAGCAGAATATGGAGCAGCAAAAGGTTAAATGAGGCAAAATACAGTTTTCAGAGATTACCTGCAGATAATAGCGAAATTTTCAAAATAATGTCCTTTCTACTGGAATTTTGATTGTGAATGGAGACCTTTCCTTATCCTGCAGTCCACAAAGTGTGCATACAAGAAACGTGCAGTTAACAACATACGGCTGACAGGGTAAAGCTGTGTCACTAATTGCATAGAGACAAAAGTGGACCGTGGATATTAGGGATCACAAAATAGCTGCATTTAAGAGCAAAACTTTAGTGCTCGCGTAGACTTACACAAATACATGAGAGTACTGTATATGTGACACAGGGAACACGATTCCATTACTACAGAGCTAATGCCCCTTTCCCACTGCAGCCTTAAACGGTATTTTGCCGATTTTTGAGGGCAAAATACCTTTTAAGGCTGCAGTGGGAAAGCGCCAGAGTTGAAATACCGTTTAAAGTTAAACGGTATTTCAACCCGTTTTCAGAGCAGGGTTTTAGCCGGTAATCTACCGTTTAAGAGGCAATGGGAATGCCTCTTAAACGGTTTTACCAGCAGATGCAGCGAGGATGGCTCATATTTGAGCCATCATCGCTGAATCTGTATACAGCAGCCGGGCTGAAAGATGCGCGGCTTTCAGTCCGGCTGTCTGCTCCCTCCCTTGCCACCCCCCCCCTCCCCGCCCGCAGCGTCATATACTCACCGTCCCGCTGTCGCTCACCGGCGCCGTCCCGCTGTCAATCACCGCCCGGCAGTCCTGCTCCCCCGCCCGGCCACACAAGCTGGGCGCTCCGCCTCTCCCGGCCTGCTCGCCACGCCCTCCGCCACGGAGACCTGCTCGCCCCGCCCCACCCGCTGAACACGGTAACGCTCAACAGTAACGTATATATCAGCCAGTAATATATACATTGCTGGCACAGGCCAGCAATGTATATATTATTGGTACCACTGCACACCAATGATTATTTATCAGCCAGTAATATATACATTGCTGGCACAGGCCAGCAATGTATATATTACTAGCACCACTGCACACCAATGATTATTTATCAGCCAGTAATATATACATTGCTGGCACAGGGCAGCAATGTATATATTATTGGTACCACTGGGCACCAATGATTAATTATCAGCCAGTAATATATACATTGCTGGCACAGGCCAGCAATGTATATATTACTAGCACCACTGCACACCAATGCTGTGAAAACGTTTTGAAGAGCTAAAACGTTTTACCTGCAATGGGAATGGGACTTAAATGGCATTTCAAACTGTAATCTGCTGCAGTGGGAATGCTAAATACCGTTTAGGATTACCTGTAACTTAAAACGGTTCTGCAGTGGGAAAGCAGCATAAGAGGAAAACACATTCGTTTCCCTGTCACTGGCTCAGCAGCAACAGACATGGAGGCAGGAGTGAATGACAGGGTAAGTGTGGGCAGCCGGAAGCTCCCAGCAGCACGCCGCCGCCCGGCTCACGTCTCCTTCCGGGTGAGTTTTCACTTTCTCTTCTTTTTTTCCTTCCTATGAATCACTTCCTGTGGCCGCGGCCCTCTCCCTGGAGTCCTCTGTGTAGATTATGAGCGTCAGACATTTTCTGGCCGCTGTGGCTGTTTTATAACGATTAAGGACAGAGACGTGCCAGGTAAGTGCACGGGGCATTAAATCGTGACCGACTCCGGGTAACCGGGTCCCCTGCCCGTGATGTAGTCCTGTCATATCCCCCCTCCACTCCTCTGTAACATTATACACCTAGCAAGACTGGGGGGGGGGGGAAGAGGCTCCCAATCCGGGCCCGGTTATAAAGGCACTCGTCTGGATGTGTCCGTTCCATGACACGTGCAGGAGGTTACCCGAACCCAGTGACTGTACGTGTGTGTGCGGGGGTGGGGAGCAGAGGGCGCTTACAGCGATGGGGGGCAGTTATTAAGGCAAGTGTTGGTGCACAGAGTTACACTGTACAGGATCGTGTAAATGATTGTGCAATAGTGATTATTAATACCCAGCAGCAGTTGGGTGTGTGTAAGAGAGTTTATGCTTTTTGTGTCTTGTTCTATTAATGTGATGCCGGTGTGTCCACATTGACATGTAAGTGGGGTGATCTCTTCCCAAATTGAGATATGTACTGCATAGTCCACAAGGGCCAAAATGAAGGGAAATTAATTGGGCTAGGCAGAGAGATGCGCATGTGTACATATATCAGTCTGTCCCAAATGTCTACTTATCGACTCGAATCATAATAACCCTGACTTGTACTTTATTTTATTTTTTTAACTCTATACATAAGAAGGCAGAAGAGATGTATTCAAAACTAATTGGGCCTACACACGTAGCTGTTGGGCCATTTTCTGATGGATGTTACTTATTTTAACTACATCGCTCAGAAAATGCCCCTACATTGTGTGTAGGTGCATAGCGATGTGCAGCCCGTCTATTAATTCTCTGCAAACTGGACAAATCTAGCTAATTGCTGGGGTCAGGGCTAGTGTTCTAATGGAGAACACTGACCTTGACAGATTGCTCAGTGGCACATCGCTGTGCAGCGCTGTGTGCTCAGCAATCTAGCATAGCTCAGAAGGCTCATCGCTACATGTGTAGGCCCCATTATTCACTTGATCCAGGCATTGTAAAACCATGGAAGCTGCATAAGTGAGCTACAGTGGCTCTTCTTATAATTAACATGTACCTTTCATCTAATGATGGCTTTAACAGGAGATGGAGTACAATCAAATACCTGATAGTCACAACTCTTCAGCGGTGCACATTATACCATGAGCAGGTACCATTGCATTTAGGATGCAGTCAGTTTAGGCTGCCATAAGAGACCTGCGGGGATTCTCCATATCAAAATATCATGTATATATATCTATATCCTTTGCTTTTCCCCATTGGAATCTTCAAGCTTCCTCTATCACATAGTCTTTCACTCTACCCTGTGAGCTACCAGTGGCTAAGGCGACCATTGTCTAATAGAGGGTTTTGTTTAAAATATTGTCAATACATTGACACCATATCTGGTCATCTTACGGCTCGACTACTGTAATGCTCTCCTCACCGGCCTCGCTCAATCCCAACTGGCTCCTCTCCAAACTGTCCTACACTCTGCAGCCAGGCTTATCTTTCTTTCCCACCGCTCTAATTCTGACACTCACCTTCAACAAAATCTGCAGACTCCAATTTCCCTACAGAATCCTCTTCAAACACCTCACACTCACATACAGGGCCATCTCTAATTCCATTGCTCCATATATCTCTAACCTCATCTCCATTCATACACCCTCCCGCCCTCTACGGTCAGCTGACGACTGTCGTCTCTCCTCCACCCTGATCACTGCTTCCCACGCTAGAGTACAGGACTTTGCCCGTGCTGCACCCCTTCAGTGGAACGCACTCCCTTGCTCCATTAGACTCTCCCCGACCTTGCAAAGCTTCAAACAGGCACTGAAAACTCACCTATTCATCAAAGCGTACCCTTCCACTGCATAAACTAGCTGGTTCTGCGACCCCTTGCCTGTTTACATCCTGCTATCTAACCACCACCCACTCGCTTGCACCTCTTGCAATCTGTCTGTCTCCCCTTCCTACTAGATTGTAAGCTCCTCCGAGCAGGGCCCTCATCCCTCCTGTTGTCAAAGCTCATCTCTTCACATTTCACTCACAGTTCTCCTATACTCACTCAGTGACCATCTTCGTCTGCATACCCATCTCCATCATTGGCCTCAAGCCTCTAGTTGTATGTTGATTGCGTCTTCACTACTTATATTTAAGCTGTAATGTGTATTGAACTGTGGTGCTCTTTATTTGTACTCTATTTTTGTTATTTGTTCAGTGTTATGCCAAGCTTTGTCTCCCTGTACTGTTCCTTTGTACGGCGCTGCGAAACACTTGTGGCGCCTTATAAATAAAATGATAATAATATGGTCAACATGGGTAAGGTGGACAGGGTCATAAGGACAGCACATACTTTTAGTATGTTTACCATATGTAATCCAAATGAGTAGTAACATGTACCCTTGTGGGCTCACTTTGCTAGCCTCATTTATGGGGCTTACACACGGGAGGACTGTGCTGTGCGATCTGCCCTATCAGGCTACTGTTCTCAATCGTAGTCCAAATGGATGGTGGATGACAAAAATGTTAGAACACCCCCCCCCCCCCCCCCCCCCAAAAAAAAAATAGTTTGGGGACCTATTATCTATAATCAAAAACATGCAGCACACGCATCCAGTAGTTCAGACAGTCTGAGTTACTCAGTACAGTTGAAATCGCAACCTGAAGTGGCTATTTGCAATGATTAACCTTGTTTTTGATTGTTATGGTTTTACTAGCAAGCAATTGTGAACTAAGTGAGTGCAAGTTTACAAATGCAATGACATAGCTGCCAACTCATTGGGGGGTATTCATTAGCTGCAATTATGTGATCTGCGATTGTGGGTAAAGTTACCCCACCTATCGCCTGAAAAATGCTTATCACGGGTACGCACTCCCCCTTTTCAAGTTACCTCATTAAAAAATCGTTGAAACAGGTGACCTGCGATGTGGTAACCTGTGAAAAGTACAGGTGTGCTCAGAAAAATGAACCTGTATAACAGGTTGAACATATAGAAGTATGATAAAGGGCATTAAAAAAAATGCGTTCTGCTGCGCTCGCCACGCTTCGGGGTGACGTGGAGAGTGGTGCTTTTTTACCATATGAACTGCTGAGATCTGATCTCATCTGCGATGTGATTTCACTCAGGGTGCAGTGAATAAATTAACTAAATTAACTACTGCGATCGCATCGCACATCGCACGGCACAAAATCCATGCAATGTGATTTCACTACGCAGAATAGCCCACTAAGCAAATAGCTGCTAGGAAACAAGTACTGTATTTATTTACGTCAATTAAAGGCACTTCTTGCAAAATCTTGCAAAAACAGATTAATCTCACCTGCTTGTTTAAGAACACTTGTTCCAGTTCCATTTTTTTCACTTTTTTCCCCCCAAAACTGACACATCATTGTCTAATAAAAAATATTATAAAATTTAAAGTACCTAATTAGTCATTAAAAGAGGCGGCCAAGGGGTTCTGAACCAAGTCTTCATATTTTTATCCAAAAATAGGGATTTTCTCCAATTTTTCACCTGCTCAGAGCAGGTGAAGAGAAATTTGCAAAAAACCCTTTGGCAAATTATTGCATGCCAGCAACTGCATAGCTGCTATAAAGCAGGTTGCGGAAAAAGCCACATTTCCATTTAACAACTTAATTGGGTTTTGCGGAACTACTATCCAAACTTTTTTGTTTGTAATACAGCATTATCTTAATTGCCAATTGCCGCATTGTTTCAGTACAGTGAATGCTAATGTCTACTGGTGGAATTGCAAAGCAATCATTTCTGCTTAAGAATCTGAATCAGGGGCATAACATATTGCAGCAGTACATAAATCAAATTTCACAGCAAGTATATAAGTACAGGTTGAGTATCCCTTAACCAAAATGCACAGGACCATTTTGGATAAAGTAGTATTCCGGATTTTGGAATATATATTTATTTATTTGTTTTTATTACATACCTGGTCCCCCAGATTTTCACGGGAGGGGTGAATCACTTTCCACTGTAGGAAGCTGTGAAAAGTGGTTCACTCAGCATGTTAAACAGGCAGACTATGATGGGGGAGCGTGCATTCGTGCTCATCACCCGCCCATACACACTAGGCGATTTTGAGCTCAAAGTACAGTACTCAGAACACCACTACTTTGAGTTCACTTTTGCCTAGCGTGTATAGGCCTTTATGCGGCATTAAATGCTGTTATATTTTCTTTCAGAGTTGTTTATTTTAGTTGTCCTGAGACACAACTCTGCTGTGTTTCTGTACTGTTGTATTCAGGTAAAAGGGATGCTTGCTATCCCAGGGGAAAAATAAAATAAATGAAAGGAAAAGAAGTTTGCAAATGAAGTCTTTCAAATCAGATGGCGAAACGTGCCTTGCAACTTGTATCCATATAGTCCCAGTGTTACTAAAACACATAAGTGGATTAATAGGTAAGGTATAGGGATGGGCATCGACCATCGATGATTATAAAATCAATGGTTTGTGGCCGATGTCGAATACTTTTGCAATCGATGTGGGAGTACCAGATGGTTTCCCTACATCGATGACAAAGGTGCTGGAACACGGAGCATAGCTCCGCCCCCGACACCCGGAAGTCCCGCCCTGTGTTCTGATTGGCCCACGGGCCATTCAGTAAAATATAATGGATGACCATCGATAGCTAAAACTATCAATGGTTATCCATCAAATAGTTTGCCACTATCGATGGCTGGGTGCAGAATTGCCATTGATGGCATCTGCACCGATGGCCATCCCTAGTCAAGTATAGAAACAGCTGTTAGAGTGAAGGAAGGGTAGCTCAAAGTGTATTTGTAGTAACAGACTAAAAGTCATTTTGTGAATGTCTAAATTATGAGATGTGCAATAAATAAGAGACACTTTGGAAAACAATTTTGGTGGGACCAGAATGCACATTCTATGAGATCTTCTAGCAAGCACATTTTGTTACCTTATTAATAAACTAGCAGCGAATTCTATGGATTGTTAGCCATAAACATAATTAGAAGTTTTATGTATATCCTAATTTACAGAAGTGTTGCAATATGTGTTAGCCTGAAGACATAAGTTTAGATGCACAAATGCAACATTATTGGCATAAGTGAGGTTTCTGCTCAAACTTGAATTATTAGAACCCAACATTTTGTCAAATTTTCTATTACGAATGAATGCAAAGCAATCTGAAAGCAATAAAGCTTAGGTGTTAAGTGAAGCCAGCTTATAATAGAGTACCACACAGAGTATTCCCTTTGTTACGTAATAGTTCTGGATAGCACTACTATTTAAGTAAGGACTCTGCAGAACGTAACATTACCATGGTCACTTGTGACCATGAGTCTCCGAAACGCTGCCATCTGCGGGCAGAAAGGGAAACTACATTTCTTTCTCACACATGCACAAACACAGTAGGTAGCCGACTAGCTTTCGAAGCTTTTGCCTAAAGCAGGCTTACTAGTTTGATTATATAACACAAGAATTACATTTTATAATTGCAAGTTTTATTATAGTATAGGGTGTATAGAGTATGGTGTGGAGCAAATAGATTTTTAGTATGAACAATGTTTATGATGCAGAGATATTTTTCTTGTGTTACAGGGACATGTCAGCAGCTAAGTACTAAACATTTGCACCTTACCATCGACTAGCAACCTCACCTGCAAATTTGCAAATTCAAGCCTTGAAATTAATGCAGGTAGGTTTTTTCTTAACAGTTTTGCATTACTTTCAAAGTTGATAAGCTCTATGGTATGTTTGATAGCCTTTGCTTTCAGTAGAATCCAAACATATGTATAGTTACAACATACAGTATTTGGGGATTGAGGTTACAGACTTAAAAATCTGACATTGTATTACAGGTTGAGTATACCTTCTCTGAAATGCTCGGGACCACAAGCATTTTGGATAAGGTTTTTTGGGGGGGAATTTTGGAATATTTTTTTTCCCCGTACTTACCTGCTCCCCTAGCGGTGCCCCAGTGGTTCCACGGCAGCCTTCAGGATCCTCTTCAGCTGCATCTCCGGTCCCAGTGGCGCATTGCACGAGTGTTCGGGCTCACCGGTGCGCAATGCACCTTTGATATCGGAGATACCGTTGAAGAGGATTCCGGAGGCCACCGGGGACAAGGTAAATGTGAAAAAAGGGGTGGGGGGGGCACAAAATATTCGGAAAAATCATGGTTTTCGGAATATTACGGGTTTTGGAATACACGAATAAGGGGAAACTGACTAATACAAATGACCATAGCCGTTATATCTTTTTATTTCCTTGACTTTTTTCATCCCCCCCCCCCTCCTGTGTGGGTGTTCCTGTGAAGTTTTTGTATGTGGCTCAAGCTAAAATGAGTTATGTTCTTATTACTGAAATAGCTATTTTGGGTACATATATGTGCGATATTGTTAAAGCTTACTGATTCAGTCACTGCCATGGGTTTATTTACGAAGATGGGAGTTCTATTGAAAATGGGATGTTGCTATGGGCAACTAATCAAATGGGTACTTATGTAGTATCTGGGCATCCGATTTAGAGATCGGATCACATCGCATCGCATGCGACCAAATCGTATGCGATGGTCAAGATTTTTCCATAGGATTCAATGTTAAAATGGTCTGAGTCCATTTTAACATAGAATTCAATGGGAAAAAGGGGTCCTTTTCCTTTCCCCACTATCCAAGTGGGCATGGAGTTGGATATAAACCTGTGGTGAGCGTAGCGAGCCACCGAGCCCGAAGCGTGACGAGCCCCGCGAGGAGACACAGAATACTTTTTAAGAAATATGCGTCCCCTCGCGGGGCTCACCACGCTATATAAAATCAACTCTATGCCCACTTGGATAGTGGGGAAATGAACAGAACCTTCTTAACATTGAATCCTATGCAAAATCGCATCGCATCGCATCGCATCTGATTGTTAAGGTAAGGCATACAATCACAAAATCGGGGGCCCAGATACTACATAAGTACCATCAAATGTTATCTATTATCTTCTAGAAGGTGCTAAATAAATACATACATCCCATCCCCCAAGTGTATAAAGCCAAGCAGCAAGCTAAAGGCCAGCGCTACTGCAGATATAATGGAATTCTGAATAATCCCAGTTTGGATGTATTGCTCTTTAATAAATGAACATAAGGCTTACAGAGTTTTTCTTTCAGATCTGTAGGCCAGTGATTCCTAATCTTTTTCGATGTCCCCTTGGCTCTGTTAATGTATTACTTTACCCAACTCGTTAAGGCCATTACAAAATGTATTCAGAATGTAGATAAAGGTTTTTATTTAACAAAAATAAAATTGTGAATATTAATGGGGCAGATGTATTACACCTGGTGAAGATATAAAGTAGAAGGTGATAACACACCAACCAATGAACTCCTAACTGTCATTTTTCAAGCACAGCTGATTGGCTGGTGCGTTATCAGCTTCTATTTTGTCTCCACTTTATCTCTTCACCAGTCTTAATACATCTGCCCCATTGATATTAATAATGGAATCAAAATGTATATTTAATTTATGGCACAAGAACAATTGACCATAATAGCAATTATCTGGTCATCTCAATGTCACTGCTCTCTTGTCAAACTCACTTCCTCGATTCCTTCTACTCCTCTTCCTATAGCAGGCATGTCCAAAGTCAGGCCCGGGGGCCAAATGCGGCCCGTGCTGTCACTTCAAGCGGCCCGCATTCTCCAGCTGGAAGCGGGCAGAGCATCAGATGTGGGAAGCACAGGACACTAAAGTTTGGGCCCCCGGCGAGCACACCTTTACCTTGCTGTCTGCTGCAGTGAGGAGGTGCCGGCCACCACAGTCAGATGTGTTTGGCATCCTACCCCTGCTGCTGCAATCGTATATCACCCTACTCCACAATCACAGTGACAGCAGTGTTTGGGGAGGGGGACAGCAAAGGGGAAAGCTTGCTCCCGTAACATGCAGAGTGGAGGAGGGCAGCAGCGGGAGCCCAAGCATCTCCTGTCCTTGCAGTGCCTGCTTTGCCTCTCCTTCCTCTGGCTCACACAAGGGGCTGGGAAACATACAGAGAAGGGAGGGGGCAGAGTGGGGGACACACAGTGAAGGAGGGTCAGGCTGGGGGACATACAATGAATGGAGGCACTGATGGACATTAAGAGAAGGGGGGCAGGCTGGGGGACAGAGTTAATGGGTGCAGAGTGGGGAACATACAGTGAATGGGGGACATACAGTGAAGGAGGGGCAGGCTGGGGGAAATACAGTGAAAGGGGACATGCTGGGGGACATTAAGAGAATAGGGGCAGAGTGGGGGACCATTCTAATGTAATTAATGATTCAAAGAATGTCAGGCTTAATGGTCGGCCCCCACACATTTACACTTCACCAAATCTGGCCCTCGTCGCAAAAGGTTTGGACACCCCTGTCCTATAGTCTTCACTGTCCTACTCTCTAGTACTGATTGTTCCCACTTGGGGAATCACTGCTATAGTGGGTAGATTTGATAAACTATTAAAAATAAAGATGGAGGTGTTGCCTGAAGCAACCAGATACTGTCATCTACATTCTAAATGAAATTGAGTATTTTATTGGTTGCTGTTGTTAAAATCTATAATAAATCTACCCCTAGAAGGTTTATTGTACCAAAATCAATTCAAAACGCTTTATATAAACAGGACTTGGTCCTGCTTTTAATAAGTGTATTCAAAACTGATTTTAAATTGCTTATAACTTCATAATGGTATACAGTCATTAGGTCCACAGCACTAAGGTCAACATGCATTGTTTCAACCACTGAAGGCCGACATGAGCCGAAGTTGACATGGGCTTAGGTCGACATGTTATTAGGTCTACACAAGAATTAGCTTGACATGGGCTAGGATGACAGTCAAAAGGTCGACATGGCGTGTGTTACTTTTTTTTTTTAAACCAACATGTGCCGACAGGCGGTATTTCATGCCCTACCATCCACTAGGGAAGTGGTGGGAGAACAAAATAGTGTGCCCGAAGCATTGCGAGCGAAGCTGTTCACAGATACGGTGTCCATGCCGATTGTGTCAATATTAGACACAAAAAAGTAAAAATCCCATGTCGGCTTAGCCCATTTCATAAAAATGCTTGTTGACCTTCCCATGTTTTGACCTTGGCTCATGTCGACCTTCAGTGGTCAACCCAATGTATATCTACCTTAGTCCTGGTAAACCTATGATCCATACCTGTCATAATACATAGTTTAGTTTTTATTGCTGTCCCAGATCAATCGCAGCAATCTGTACATTCTGTGTTACTATACTCCTGTTAATGTAGACATTTTCCTTTTATCTTTCAGTGTTAAGCATATGGATTTCATCAGCCAAGACCAATCTTTCACTGTAGAAGTGTATTCTTCTTGAACATAGCTGTAACATGTCAGTATTACAGGACATTGACATGTAAGCAGTTACCCATTAGAAATATTATCATTTTCTTACAGGTTCACAGAACAACTACATTGTGCACTACATTCACACCCACAAACAAAACAAACTATAGTGTTTACTGTAAAATCCAGCTCTGTTCATTATTCCACTGTTCTGTGTGTGCATATATCAGACAGTTACAGTACCTTAAGGGTTTTTATTATTATTTTTATCACCTCTTTGGAGTGGGGGAAAATTGATGCTCCATAAGGCACATCTCCCGTAATTGAATAGGCACATTTCAAACAAAGGGTTGTACATTACTGAGTTGACCACTGTTCTCTGCCCACTTGGATAGTAAAGTATGAACCAAGTCAGTCTACACCAAAAAAAAACATGAAAAACTTTTGTAGACCATGTCCATATTGGCCTTAAGCTTAAGTCGACCTTCTATCAGTGCCAACCTGGCATGGTATGTTGACCATTTTCAGGTGTCAACTTAGTCACTGTCGACCATTAGTGGTCAATCTAGACCTTGTCGACCCAGGGACTGGGTACCTGCAAAGAATCGCATACAAGGCGTACACTAGCCTGAGGGATTGTATGCGAAACTTCATACGATACCTGGCCAGCTTTACACTCCTCTGTAGGTGTATACAGGGAGGATTCTTTGCCATTAGAGCAGTAACATTGTGGAACTCATTGCCGGTGGGGGTGGTTACACAGCAACTACTGTTTAATGAATTTAAATCAAAACTGGATACATTTTGGGCCACTAAGGGAATCCTATAGATATGACTTACTCAAGTCAGTAGTTACAAGTTAGATAGGATGAACTAGATGGACTAACGTCTTTTTTCAACCTTAATTACTATGTTAATATGTTACTTTGTTCATGAGAGGTCTCTGATTGAAACACATTTTTGTAGAAATGCACTTTTTGAATTGGTTAAACTCCTATACAGGGCCAGGCATGTCATGGCAGTCTAAGGGCTAGTCTAGCGTTATGCTATAACTAACATATCACAGCACTGTGTTACACATGGAGGATTGGCTTCAAAAGAATGATCACCCAGCTCTATTACAGAAATTTTTTTTTTTTTTTTTTAAGCAGAGCTCTGCGTTATCCTGATTGCTGAAACACAATTGGTTGAAATCGATGGACTAACATATTTTTTTCAGCCTTAATTACTATGTTACAATGTCTAGGTTGACAGTCAATAAGTCAACACCATATGGTTGACATGGTCAAAAGGTCTGCACAAGCAAAATGTCCACATGGCATTGGTCGACAAATGAAAAGGTTGACATAGGTATTCTGGGACATTTTTTCATACTTTACCATCCACTCCGATTGGGAACTGTAAAGTGTGACAAGCACAGCGGTAGCGGACGTGCTACAATACTAAGGGATCCATGTGGTCAAGTGTTGACCTATGATACAAAATAAAATATGGGAAATTTATGGTGACCTTTTGTTCAGTGTGGACCTGAGCTTTGCCATGCCAGCACTGAACAGTGTAGTTAACCTTCACAATAAATAGTGTTTAGTTGTTCTTTAAGCTGTCTCTTTATTTGATTCAGTGTCTGTAGACCACACAAACTCCTTTGTTAAGATGTTCTGTCTTCACCATATATGCCCACATTACTGTCTTTAGAGCAAAGGTAGCGTATTCTGGCAACACCTAGAAGAGTGGCTATGTTGTAAACAACATTACGTTAATAATTAGGCACCAAACCACATGGATTACTTTGGCTTTATTAACTTACTGTTGAATATTCAGTTGATGATCTTGTTCTTCTTTATTTCCCCTCCAGGGTCCAGATGACCAGTCCAGGTATGCTAATTATTGGTTTCAGTACATTAGAAGCATTTTCTATGTTTATGTGACTAAAGGGGTATAACTCTTCTCTTTTGTTATTAGAGCTTTATAATGTGTGGAAAGGACAGGTGTTTATCCAGGAACAGCTGGTGTGTGATATTGCATTTCAGTCCTCAAGCAATTGCTGCCTTCCAGCTCAGCTGTAAGTATGGGCATATTCCTGTTTGGTTGGTGTAGTTCTAGAACTTATTACAATAATATTGGCTACAATTAATTGACATGTTTAATACCTTATCGCTTTCTTGGAGTATGTCTAATTCCTGATGTACTGGTCCTTGGTACAACTGGGCGTAGAGCTATGTACTCTGCACTTTTGTCCCACCAAACTGGAACTGGACTTTGCTTACCAGCTTATGCTTCCAGTAGTGTTCCAAGGCTTATGGGCACACAATTGTAAAACACAGCTGTGTGTGTGCCACCTCTATGGTGGAAGTAAACCTTCACATTGGTGGTACTATTAAATAATTACTATTGGAAGCTTGCAATGTCCTTTTGATATCACTGCAACTATTCCCATTAGAAATTTATCAAATCCAGGTTTTGCATGATCTAAAACTAACAATCTTTGCATTTGGGTATATAGGAGGTTATTCTGGTTGTCATGCAAGCTGCTAAATTCACAGCCTTGCATGTAGTTTTAATGCTGCCCGCACAAACGGCAAACCCCCCCCCGCATAAACATCCATTTGCAGCCTTGCGATGGTCAAATGATTTTGCATGGGAAGCAACTGCTTGCACCAAGTGGCTGCACATGCGCATAAAAGCAGTTGCTCACCATCGCTCCCCTGTGTGAACACACAGGGAAGCTTGTAGACAAGAATGAGGGCCATAGTGTGGTACAGATTGCACCCTTGGATTAATACAATAACCATTAAGGCATGTGACCATAGGTTTCATTTCTATCTGGGCACCAGCTGTACAGGTTTCCTTCTGTTTGTCTGATTCCTCTCAAAGTGCAGCATTTATATTGGTAGGATTATTGGCTTCTGATGACATTAACCCTAGTGTGTGTTAGGTGGAAGATTCAGGGGAGTATTCAATCAGAAAAAAGGGGTGGTTTCCCTACAAAAGGGGATGAGGTGGCGCTGTGACGTGAGATGGTTCACTAGCAGCTGCAGTTTCAGGTTAGTCACACCTGATGTACTAAAACAAGGAAAAATTAAGATAATAAAATAAATACATTTGGGTATAGAGATTGGTCTGATTATACATAAAAACAATGTATTGAATTAAAAAGTGACCATTTAAAAAAAAGAGAAACCTCTAATAAAACAGGGGAGATGCAATTGGGGCCTCACACATGGGGATGTCTTGACTGACCGTTTCTAGGATGCCTCAGGGGACCATAACACAGTCAATGGTATGGGAATGATAAATTACTGTCCACTTGAGCTGGAGACCAAGATGTCTGATTTCCTCCCAAAGTTCAAAGCCGGGAATATTTATTTGATTATCTTAATTGAGCGCTGCTACCCCCTATTTTTCCAAATATTCAATCAGGTGCCATTTCTTTTGACTGGTTGAAGGAAAACCTACATTTTCTATGTTTTTAGGTAGAATTTAGATTTGTCTTTTCAACTAGTCCAAAAAAAAATGGCATGGTCAGAAAACACATGGATCGTCAAATTACTTGTTGTTGTTGTTTTTTTTAGAAATTGCGGGGGTTTGTGCCATTTTTGAGTCCCTTTTTGTTGAATTGGCATTGACTAAAAAAAAAAAAAAAAAAAAGAAATCCCAAAACTGGCAAGCACGTCCAAAATTGAATACTAAAGTTCAATTTTTTCTTTATTTTTTTTTTGGGCTACCACAATAAAAGACCACATAATTGAAAACCCCCCTAAAAACTGTAACTTCCCTATTCTGAAGCATTGTGTATTATGTTAGCATTATTTTAATGAAAGATAACTGGAATGAGACAATGTCCGATTATGTGTAAGCATTGTGCAGCTTCATTTCAGTAATATGTGACTTCCCCTTCCTGTGTTCTGTTGTGTGCAAACAGGCCATATAAGCTAGAAATGAAAGAAGTTATCCGACTGTCTGACCTAAGAAAGAAATTACCAGATCATATATTCCACAATACCGATTCCACAGGCCAAGAGGGTAAGCATCTTCCACCAGGTATAAGACATAGCTGTGTCTTATTCTAGTAACTCTTATGGGTCTGATGTTAGAGTAGACGTCAAATTTGTGGCCCCCAACATATATAGAAAAGGTTGTTCATCTGCTATGCAAGTACAGTATGCAGTCGCACCAAACTGTACTGTTTAGTAAGAGGCATTCTGGCGGTCATCATCATGAACACATATACCATAGCCCTGAAAGTTTAAGTTTTCCCCTGTGATGGGTAGTTACACAGCATCTGGAGTGTCAGTAGTTACCTACTGGCACTACTAGATAAAAAGCTATTTTTGCACACGATTAATCTGACTTTATATGTGTAAAGGGTCAAAATGATTGCACCTGCATAGTACATCACTGCTGTACATGCTGAACGGTGTACTGTACTGCTGCACAATGAATTATTACATGCTGCATGTAACCACCAAGTCTGTCATGTAATCTGATCCGGCTCTTGCTGGCAAGGGCACCAAAATGAAGAATTCTATGAGGTGCTGGGTCAGAGGCAGAACTAGCGGCAGTGCTAGAAGGCACCAACCAAAATCTTGCCTAGGTCATGAAAATGGTTAGGGCCGACTCTGCATGTAATTGTCCAATTGAACATGTTGCAAATCCAATGGAACAATCCAAAGGTCAGCGGCAGCGAACCATGGATTGGGCATACATGTTAGAAGATGATCGTGCCAATTTGGTTGAAAGTACCAGTATTGCACTTATATCTCATAGTGTGAACCCATCTTAAAACAGGGCATTGCTTTCATTGTTGGAGATGCATCTATCTCTAGAATCAGCATCCAATCACAGGATAAGTTATATTAGTTTACAGATGAGTAATTTATGTTACTTGATAAATATCATGGAGGTATCTTTTCCAATGGCAATAAGCCCAACTTAACAAGTCTGAATATAATACCAATTAATATATTAAAATATAGATAGACCTGATTCAAATGCTGCATTGAAACCTTGTAAATCAGCCTTAAGAGTCCATTTTAATGTCCCGTGGAGTGCCGCACCGATTAATGTTCTATTACCTTCATTGTGAGGGCACCCCGGCAGCAAGTTTTTTTTTTTGTTTTAGTGGCTGTGCTAGTCCTTAGCGTGTATCTATCTATCTAGTGTAGTGGTCCGGCACTCTACTGTTTATAGGCAACTGCCTCGGTGCCCTCTGCAAGGGATACGGTAGAGGTAGTACAGGGCAGTGGCACTCTCTGGAGACTGGTTTCAAAGTGTAAAAAAATGTATTTACAAAATAGCCAGCATCTCATTAGTCTGATGTTTCGGGGACATATATGCCACGTTTTCAAGGTGAGTGGACCTTTTAATAAAGCTGTATTTTAGACAGCGAAAGGTGTCAGGACAACTAGTGGACCCAGACTCTATGAACCAGCCTGCCAATCCTCTTTATTTGAGTACCATTGGATTACAATTGGACTATACCATCACAGTATTTGTGGGAACACTCATACCATTTAAGTTAGTACCCTCTTCACCATATGGCTACCAAAACATCACCCACTTTCTGGCAGCATCATAGGAACAGGTCTTCATCAGTGACTCTTTCCGACACACTGCAGGTCCACTATATACCAACAATTTATCATTGTTTTGCATCCTTGTTTTTATTTGTTTCTATACACTATTTCTATATGAAATGTTATTATACTAAAATATATTCATTATTGATTGTTTAGCGCCACTTTTCTGGTTACTGAAGAAGCAGTGCTGCATAACAGGGGGGCGGGGCTACAAAGACACCATTCAACAAGAATCATGTCATTGTAGCCCCTTCCGACCTCCCACTTGTACTCTGTTGTTTTCTACCTTCCAATTGTCTGGGGGCTGGTGGGGAAAGCTGGATACTTGTCCATCTTACCTGAGGGGCCGGGGGCACCACATGATTTTCAGGAGCCTCTGGTCGTTCCTGGAAGGTAGGCAAGTACGCTTTTATTTTATCCTTATTGTCGTCTACTGATTAATATAATCTGCTTACTCTACAGTGTGCTGTGAAAGTGTCTACTCCACTCTCTACTCTGTAATCACCTCCAATATCATTGGGCTGGAGCTGGACAAGTTGCTGCAATTGTTGAAAGATCAGGATTTGGTAAGCACAACTTTGCAGCTGTCTAATTTTTTTTTTTTATCTTATTTAATAAATACTGCATAAACCTCATTCAGTAAATGCAACGGATAAAGTGCAAAGCATCTGATTTGTCTGACAGGTAGTTTAATACTTTTCTGTTCACAGTAGTGGTTAATGAGAATTTACTTTTACATTTTCCATTACATTTTTCCATTAACTTATGTGCCCATAGTTACACCAAAGTAATATAACATTTTCTTTTGTTTATGAAGCCATAGCTAACCTTAGGAACGTAGTATGAGAAGTTTACTTGGATACAGCTCCAGTATATTCTGTTGCACCTTACAATAACCAAAGAAAGATTGCTTAGGCTAACGTCAACTGTCAATTTAGTGTAAATGAGTTCTGAGTAGCACAAAGGGGGAAAGTACAAGTAGCTGTTTTTAAAGGTTTACATTTTGTCAGATAAATTTTTAAAGGAATTTGATAATCAGTTTAAAATTTAACTTGTATTGCTGCTATAAAAATGAGAATTATTGTTTATTTGGAGCCTTCAGTATGTGGAACATATGTTTCCCATTGTTTCTTGCTGTATGGTGATGCGGTCCTCAGTGCATGCACATCTGTTAGCGTGGTTAGGATTATGCATAGACACTATACCTGACCAGTGGACAGGAATGGACATTTTAAATCTAGTTTTCTAAATAGATTTGCTTTATTCTTCAGTGCAGGGGACCATATTCTTTAAAATGTGTTCTCTTCAGTGCTATATAGTTCTAATGGAGTGTAAAAGTGCGCATACACACTTTTCTTAAACAATTTGTACAATATGGATCTTATTGTGTACTATATCATTAACATACTCGCTCCTGCGATGTCCTCGATGTCCTCAGTCATCTGTACATGCAGCTCAGTGTTGACTATTTGATCAATGACTGCATGTTCTGAGCGGGGGTGTGATCTCATAGAACGATCGTTAAATATATTGTTCAGTGTGTTTGTACTATATAGTTTGCCTGGGAGTTCCACAGAAATCGTTAATGATATGGTTTGTGCAGCATGTCATATAGTGGGGGAAATTTACTAATATGTGTATTCTACTTCACATGTGATGTTGCTATGGGCAACCAATCAGAATCTACTTATTTATTTAGCACCCTCTAGAAGATAGTAGACAGGATCTGATTGGTTGCCCGTAGCAACATCACATGTGAAATAGAATACACATCTTAGTAAATTTCCCCCAGTGTCTACACAGCTTAAATTGCCAGCTGCTCACAGACATATAAAACACTATATTTAAAAGATACCAACCTAAAAATTGGCCTTTCTCGACATATTATTGCATTTGCTTTCAGTATATACTGTAGACATCATGCACCAGGTTTTTAACTATTATTTTCTGCTTTTACTCAATAGTTTGGGAACATACTGTAAGGTCTGATTCATATTTGGCCTGTTTTGGCAATATAGTGATTACCTGCAGACAGTGTCAGTCACATTTCCCAGTGAGATTTCTTTGCAAAGTGATTGACAGTCAGGTGGTGACCATTAGGTGGATGTAACTGGGAGTGGTGGCAAAAATAAAGGTGTGTCACAACAACATGGAGCCAGCATCATGTGGCCATTCTGCACAACCATAGGGTTACTCCTTTATTAATAGATCTGCAATTGCCTCTGCGTACTTGTATGCAGATGCTTAGATTGGCGATGCTGTAGCTGGGCATAAAAACAAAACCTTTCCAGGCGTTTGCTTATTTTTGCACATTTACTGCATACAAATGCATTAGCGGGCCATGCTATTGACCGGGCCATGCTATTATCGTCACTACAATTACTCTCCCTACACCAGAAACTTCTCCATATATATCTGTGTAATAGGCTTGTAATGTAGCAGGTAATGGTTTGCACTCAATAGAAGCAGGTATAAAAAAGTTATTACATAACAGTAATTTCTTACCTTAACTTTAGTAGCCTTTGATGATCTTGTACACATGTTTGCTTCTATCTTCTTCTTTCTTTTTTAAAGATGTAGAACAAGGTAGATGATGTGCTGGTTTACTGCTGTTTGCACAGGCATTTACTGTGTGTGATCTGTGATGCTCATCCACAGAAGGAACCTTTTTACTTCCACTTTCAGTTTACTGAGAATTGAAACTTAATGTGGTTACAGTGATTGTTATTATTCCCCACCCCTTTGTGCGGAGTTCCTCTGTAACTAGGAAGGAGACGGCTTTGTGAATGTAAAAATAAATACAGAAGCATTTGTCAGATTGCTTATCAGGGGACTGCCCATTTTAAATCCACACTAAAGGATGGATAGTAATACAGACAAGTTTTAGTTAAGAAATATTTAGATGTTTAAAAGAATCGTGTGTGTGTGTGTGTATATGTATATGTATGTGTATATGTATGTGTGTGTGTATGTGTATATATATATATATATATATATATATATATATATATATATATATATATATATATATATATATATATATATATATATATATATATATATGTATGTATGTATGTATGTATGTATGTATACACACACACACACACACACACACACACACACACACACACACACACACACACACACACACACACACACACACATAAAGGTCCAAATAGGTGGGCACTTTATTTTAAGTATAACTAAGAACGGACGGGTGAGCAGTAGTCTTCATTCTATAGGTGGGAGAAGCATCAATGCCTTCTCCTGTTTGAATACTAGGGTGCTCGCTACTCGTTTTGAGCATTCCATTTTGACCTACTTTGCCAGGGCAAAATAATCATCTAATAGCTGAACAATTTTCTTGTGAAACCATGTTACCCCGTGACAGACTTTGCTATCATCAGGAACTAAAAGCCCTGCTTTACAGTTACATTTAAATGAAGGCTAATGGTGCCGTTTTGGTCTTTATTGCACCAATGTTACAGAGCACGTTGGGCAAATGTAAAATGTATGAACAGATTTTATTGGTGGGATGGGGTGAGAGCAGGGACTTCAGACCGGTGTGGAATACTAGGTGGACAGTGTCTAGTTTGACCATGAATGGTCTACAGTGAAAAGGTCAACACAGGAAAAATGCTAACATTAATAAAAGGTTGACACAAGCATTAGGCTAACATGGAAATAGTTGACATGAGGTTTTCAGTTTTTTGGGGGGTGTCTGACATCTGTCAACATGGACCAACATGGACCCTCAATCATGTTGACGATTGCCATGTCGACCTATTTCTTGTGTTGACCTTTTGTCAATGTTGACCTAGTGCATGTCGACATTTTGGCCAAGTTGACATTTTGCATGTCGACCTATTGACTGTCGGTCCAGACACTGTTGACTTTACAAACGGAAGCACTTCAGACTTTATCTCAATTTCTCTGAAAATGTGAAGCATAAATCCAGTTTCTGGCAAAGAATAATTAAATTGCATCGATGTGCTAAGGTCCCCAAACCTTCATGAATTATGGCAATTATCAATATTTTTAAACCCTAGATGATACATACCTCCCAACATGACCCTCTCCAGGTGGGACACAATGCTCTGTTCCTGGACTTTGCTCTTACTGTATGATTGGCATCACCTGTTTAAAACATGTTATTGATAAGAAAGGTTTTACACCACAGATAATGGCAATCCTAAATTAAGAGAAGTCCTGGAACAGAGCATTGTGTCCCTCCTGGAGAGGGTCATGTTGGGAGGTGTGGATAATATGTTGTCTGATCCAGCGGATTGGACCTATATATCGAGCCCACAGTCTGGTGTGTACCCGCTATCCGCCTGACAATGCACACTCACGCTCCAGCACCAAGCCCTGCTCTTCACTCCCATTTTTACTATATTGTTGTATGTAGTCGGTTATGACCTCCAAATGCTTTATATTGTCCTCTTGTTTTAGGCTGTAATCAAAGTATTACATGACCAAGGATTCCTTATTTTGGTGGCCTCTTCTGCACTTAAGAGCAACAAAGGTGACTTCTTGCATGAGGACATTTGTTTAATAATCTTTTTTTATAACTTTGTTTAAAAAAAACAAAAAACAAACACATTTTGCTTTTATTCGCAGGGGTCACGGAGAGCGATTCCTACAAATTGAATGCCTTGTTTGTATTTCCTCATACAAAACTGTTGGCTGAAAGAGGTAAAAAAGTTATGCATTACTGATAAAGAAATTTCTGTTTTGCAAGGTTTTCATAAGTCCATATTAAACCTTATGTATTGGTCATATGAACTCATATGCTGTGCTTATTTTTCTTACTGTATCATGTATGCAGATTTGTATGCCTACCAACAGCAACATACACCACCAAAATAATGTTAATAGAAGGCAGGTGTTGGAATTGTGCCCCTTTATGTTTCCTACATCTTACATTTCCTGTTGTGTAGAGTATCACTTTCCCATCCTTTAGCAAGTTTCGGCATATGTTAATGTAGAGTTTCTGGAGGGTATTCGATCTCCCACCACTATTCCCGACGGGGGAAATAGTGGCGGGGCCCTATTCAGTGTCCTTCTTCCACGACCGCTTTGAACAGGGATCTCTGCAGAATGTTCCAGACTTTACAAGCAGTCTGGCACGTTCTGCCGAGAACAACTGGGAATTGTCAAGCTCCCGGCCCCTGTTCGACGCTCGGCAGTTGGGACATTGAATCCTGCCGGCCGAGAACGGGACCGGGTCACGGCTGTCGGGCCAGCCCGACAGTCGTGACACCGGATTAAATACCCCCCTCTGTATGGCTATTCACCATAGTACCTGAGTCCTCTTAATGTGAACTAGTTCAACTTCAGAACAACAGCTGTAGTAACAGTATAGCGCTACGTGGGATGCCAGAACATATTTGTACATAGAGAGAATTATCTGCATAAATGTGGTGAGCAGACATCAAGTAGTATTAGCTGGAAACTACCCAGATAACTAGAACATGGGTGTAGCTGAGGTATACAGTTGTACTATAAAATAAGGCTACATAGCCTCTAAATCTGGCTCTTAATTGGTCTGTACTATGATTGCATTGGCTATACTGGGATTGGTTTTGTACTGGGTCTCTATAGTTAAAATGTAGTATTCACTGGTAAAAATTTGAATATTCTTGGAAACCGTAACAAAAGAAAAAAAGTTTGATCTCAATTGCATGGTTTTAAGATAACGTGAGAACATATCAAAACTAGTGAACACCTTAGGTGTTGTAAGATAAAAAAAACAATCAGATTGCTTTTATTGGAATGGTCAATGCAAAAATTTAACGGCTCATGTGGTACAGTAAAAGAACTTCAAATACTTTAGTACAATATATGCCTTCTAGGACTAAACCAAAAACACAATAGAGCTAATTGACAAAGTAAATGTTAACTGCATTTTACTTGTTTTGTATATAGAGAGAGAAGAATTCAAGCTCATCAGAGATGACCTTTCAATGCAAATATCTAGTCTCCTGCCAGGCCTTCAGTATGCCATTATGGAAACAAGCCAGATGCGCAAAAACAAAAATATTTATCCCGATACTTTGATGGAACGTTTTTTCAGAAAATATGCATTTCTTCATAGGGAGAGTGAAAGGTCTCCAGAGGTGACAGCAGAGACAGGTGTCAGCCCTGGTTTATTTAATAGTCCTGAAAATGACATTCCTAAGAAGTGTGGTCAGTTGGCCTATGCTCGTCTGCAGTTTTACTTTTCATCACCGGTAAATTTTAGTGTTCCGCTAACAAAAGTGTCCACCCTCTTATCAGAGACTGCAGTCTCTAGTAACAGTGACAAGTGTGCCAAAAGTGGTGCCCACTTAGAAGGGCATGATCCCGTAGCCTCAGAGGCTAATCTGCCCTTGGCGGTAGAAGCTAAGGTTGGCAGTGAAAGCCTACATGGAAACAACGCTTTACAGAGCATAGAAAAGAGTACAAAGAAAAGCAGCGTGAAGAGAAGTGGAAAAAGAAGAGGAAAGAGAAGCAAAAGAAAACGTGTGCACCAAGTTGCTTCATCTTCTACTGAATCCGGTGAGAACCAGACTTCAAACAAGAGACGACGGATAATCTCTGAGGATCAGAAACAAGCGGACTCTTCATCCAAAACCACTGTGAAACTTGCAATTGATCCATATCCACAGAGGAGAAAAAGAGGTTTGTAATCTCATGGGGTTTCTTTCTCTTTGTAGCCAGGTTTGAACCATCTATACTTTTTAAAGGATGTGGCCCAGGTTGCCTCGTTGTGGAGTGTGTAGCTCAGTCTATATCTACTTTGGACTCTGATGCTGCGGTCCGTGCATCGGGATCCAGTAGGGTGTGGGCAAACACACTGCGGTTTGCACTAACTAACTATATAGTCAAAATGAATAGCCCAAATCGCACCGCGTGTACACAGCATTATGCTCTATTGAAGTATGTAAAGGAAAAGTACATGAGTCCTGCTTGTGAAAGGTTACAGTACATTCTAAAGGGGAAGGGCAGACTGATGCTCTATGTCTACCCCCTTCTGGGTCATCTCCCATCAAACAGCCGGTTAGGAGATGAGTGTTGGCTGGGTGTAAGGAAAAATTACATGGTAGAAGTTTTGTAGATAGTCTGATAGAGAAAGAGAGAGAATTCCAGACGTAGTGAGCCGCTTGGGCAAAATCCTGAAAGCAGGAATGGGAGTACAATAGTACATGTGGGGAGAGGAACCTTATTTTGAGTAAATACATTTGATTTTGTGTTGACAGGAGCTGAAATTCTGACGGCAGAGTTTGTGCAAGATGAGAAAATAAAAACATCGCAGAAAATAGTTTTAAGCCAAAGAATCGAGGAGCTCCGAAGCACAACTCCTAAGAGTAAGGTTGTGAAAAGGAGACCAAGGAAAATATTAGCACCTGAAGACCCCTTTCTTGTACCAGATAGACCTCCCAAACGGAAGGCCTCTGAACCAGGTAATATTTTAAGAGTGATATACCACAGGTGCTGCAAGGAAATAAAAAAACCCTGTTACGTTATGGTCACTTGGCCACATCTATTTTCTATATTAGATAGAAGAGAGTTTGGAACTCAATTTACGTTCTTTTTATTCCCAGCCCTCTACAAGACTTTTAATAAATGGGGTAAGGAGTGACCCTCTACCAATGCCCAGAGGAACATGCCAGGGATGCCCCTTATCCCCTTTGCTCTTCAATCTGTGTATTGATGACTTTTTTTAGGATTTTACAGGACTGGCCAGTCTTTATGGGCATATCAGTTGGGGCGCATGAGCTGAAACTCTCTGCGTTCACAGACGATGTTCTCCTCTACATAGACAACCCGGAAAGATTTCTCCCATTAATACTAGATAAACTTGAGGAATGTGGGAATATCTCTGGTTATATGATAAACATGTCTAATTCGAAGGGTTTGTTTTTACACCCACGCCTAACTGTCCCTAGATGGGGAAAACAATTGCCACTGTGATGGGCAAAATAATCATTTAGGTACCTAGGTATCCGCTTGCCCAAGAGACTTTCTCAAATATTAACCCTTTGAGTGGCAAGTGAATTTGTCAAAATGTCAAAAAGTGAAAATTGCCAAGCAAACCTTTTTATTCATCATAATGACCTGTAAGGTTTACCTTTTATATAGGACATATAATCTTTTTTTAAACACATTTTATTATTTGAATTTATATAACAAATGTGAATGCTGCTGGCATTTTTAACTGATATTTTGCATATCTCTTACAGAGATGTTGGCAATCATTTTTTTTTTTTGCGCATCTCTCACAGAGTTGTTGGCATTTTTAGCATATATTTTGTGCATCTCTCACAGATGTTGTTTTTCTAAAGCAACATCGGAGATCTCGTAGGAATTCGAAGGGTGGAATCATCTTCAGCTGTCTTACATGGGTAGAGCCAGTTTGATCAAAATGATCCCATGCCTTTTATATTTACTGCAAGCCCTGCCTCTGTCGATACACCAGAAAAATCTTCAATTATTGAATTTTAAATTTCGTATATTTATTTGGGCGCAAAAGAACCACGCATAAGCCTCTTAAAATTACAACTTAAATCGGGAGTGGAGGAATACACTTCCCACATATACAATCATAATTATGCAGCGATTCTACGTTTCTTAAGAGACTGGCTACAAAATAGGGAAATATATGCTAATACCTCAGTAGTAGGAGGCTTTTTGGAGGGTTGCAATTTAATACATTTTTTACACCTTCATGATGCTGAGATTGCGGAGGATCATAGAGATAACCCTCTCGCACGAGCGTCTCATACGCTTGTGCGTCTCAGTAATTCTTGCAGCTGGGTACGGCAACCCTGCCCGTGTCCGCTTCAGGGAGGTGGGGTTAGGGGTTCGGTAGCACATGCGTCTCATGCACATTTGCCAGTGCTCCATGCTACATACTGGCAAATGCATCCTTTTGAAACCTTCACTATCCACGCCAGCCCGAAGTGCAGCAAGCCCTGCGAGGGGACGCGTTATGTGTCCTCCCGACCTGTTCATATCCACGTCGGTGTGGAGATTTTATAAAGTGTGGCGAGCGGATGTGTAAACGAAGCCTGGCAAGCCCCGCAAGGGGATGCGGAATACACATCAAGAAATCTGTGTCCCCTCGTGGGGCTCGCCACACTTTGGGCTCGGTGGCTCCCTGTGCTTGCCACACTTTATAACATCAACTCCACGCCGACGTGGATAGTGGAGGTATGAACAGGTCGGGGAATATACGTTATGCGGGGCTCGCTATGCTCGCCATGCTTTGGGTTGGTGTGGATAGTGGGGGTGTTTAAAGAAAACATTCACACCTGGAATGTCATCCATCTGAAACAGTAATGGCACCATGTGTTAACTGGCAACTGGATTATATTGAACAATAAAGAAGAAAGAGAAGAAAACCAATGAACAATGTTCAATAATAGCATATAACAAGTTCAAGAAACTCTAAAAACAGTCATTCTTCACTTTCTGCATTCCCTTCAGATGCAGCTGATGTTGACGCAGCTGTGTCAGCTGGTTAGTGTGTGTGTAAAATGCGCAGGAAAGTGTTCTCTGCACCAAGGGTTTTGCACCAAATAAACTCCTGCAGGTAGGATTCAAGGTATTGATGCGCAGTGCCCCTCTGTCTCTTGTTCCTCCACTTGCATGAGTCCCAGAGCCTTGCAATATTTTGGGTATGAACCCCAGTGTCTGGGTCCACAAAATTGTAGCGGTGGGACAGAGAGTGGCGGGAAATTGTTCTAAATTGCTTTTGATGATCAGTGCGGTGGCGCGGAAAACCATAATACAAGCGGTGGGGATTGAATGCCCCCCCTAAATCTTCAGAGTAAACGGTACTTATGTACTAAATGGGCTGCCGATTTTGAAATCGGGTCCATCGCATCCGACCATATCGCATGCGATGCGATGGACCCGATTTTTCCATAGGATTCAATGTTCAAATGGACTGAGTCCATTTTAACATGGAATTCAATGGGAAAAGGGGTCCTTTTTATACCCCTACTATCCAAGTGAGCATGGAGTTGGATATAAACCTGTGGCGAGCGTAGCGAGCCACCGAGCCCCGCGAGGGGACACAGAATACCGTCTCAGTCCATTTTAACATTGAATCCTATGGAGAAATCGGGTCATCGCATCGCATGCGATATGGTCGTATGCGATGCGATATCTCATCGCATCGCATCTGATTGTATGCCTTAAGTTAAGGCATACAATCAAAAAATCGGCAGCCTAAATAATATATAAGTACCGAGTAAACTTTAGGGAAACTGCTCGCCTATTTGTTCCTTCCTTCCGGAGCAGTTACAAGCTAGGAATGTGTCCCCTCCCCCTAGGAATTTCTTCCCTTCCTATACACCATAAAATACATGAGATGATTTTGGAGGATGGCCTGGAGAACAGCCTTATTTCTGGTGCCCACATAGCGCAGTTATTTTCTCTGCTGGAGATTTTTAGGGAGGGGGCTTGATAAGGTAGCTATTCACACTTGTTGTGATCTCTACAGTGTAGTCACTCTATGGCGGCCAGGAAAGCCCTTTGGCTACATTCCTGGCATGCTGACAAGGCGCTGGTGGCTCTTACATTTTCTGGGGACGTTCTCTTTGGTTCAGAGTTAGACAAGGTAGTGGCAACAACCAAGTGGCTGGGTGTGGGGTATAAAGGATAGGGAGCATAGGCTGTTGTGAAAGATCTTAACTATTTGGAGTCCAGCTTTCCAGGCTAAAGACAGTGTTATCTCTATGTCCATTATTGGTTATTAGAAAAGGATTTAAAAGGTAAGAACGTAAATCTCCTTATTTTGCCATATGTCTTGAAGATAATAAAATGCATATAATGTAAAGTAATAATTTTTCAAGAGAAAAAAGAACATTATTGGCATTGGTTAAGCCATTTGATTGTGGGGAATTGGTATTAGATGGGGAAATGTGTGATAGATCTGTGTTTTCCAATTTGTCTTTTTGTGTCTTTTACAGGCAACCGAAATTGGTCACATGATATAAAAAATAAATCTGAGAGCTACAAAAGTCCAGTTGCGAGACCCCGTGAAAAGACAGGAAGGGCGTTTAAAAAACTCGAAAAAGTCAAGAATGTTGCCACTGAGCAGGTTGACCGATTCAGTAAATCTAATGTAGATCTAGATGCTAAGAAATCCTCTCTTTTTACCCCAGCTGCAGAGGACAGTATGATTGAGAAAAGAATCAGCATGTATGAATCGCATGCTCTAAATCTACTTGCAGACTTAGCTCTAAACTCGTTCTGTTCTGAAAACCTTCACTATATACCTGGTGAGTGTGTTGCACATAAACATGAATCAGAGATCAAGGAGAAGGCCGATTCACACGACAGTACAAGTCCTGTAGAACTTCCACAGAAGGACTGCTGCAACTCAATAGTTTCTAGTTCTGAATCCAAGGAGCCTGAGCATATTTTGGAAGGGGAAAAAGAGAAGCCTAAAGATACAAGCAACGGCAATCAGGGGAACATTACATCCCAGCGGCGTATAGAATACAATGAAAAGCAAACTCCACAAAAATTTACGGTCGCAGCTGCTAAGGCGAAAGCACGGAATAACACCACAAGTAAAATTAGCTTGGAGCATTCGTATTCTCAGCTGCCTTTAGATGACATTTCAGATAACACCTCAAAGGTGAGAAATGAACAACCTGTCACAACTCCCACCACGGAGGTAGCGGTTGAGAAGTCAGCAAAAGTATTGGTTCCAGCAAAGATTTTGTTTGTGGCTAGTGAAAAGTTGTCTCTGCCTGCGGGTAAACCACGGACCATATCAAAGTTGGATGACAAATTTGTTATTACTTTCAACTGGGATGCAAAGTATGATTTTGATTTGGACAGCAAGTTTACCAGTGATCCATTAGAAAAAACTATAAACAGAGCACTACATGGGTTAGTAGTTTCTGATTGAACATTCATTTGTTGTTTATAAGAAGGGTTAAACCCCCCTGAAGGGTGTTCAATGTTTGATTCCAACTGTGTAACAAACAATCCAATGTTAATTTGACAGTTTGTATGCAATGTTTCGACTGTCGGAAGCGTTCTGACAGTCGAAATACACGTAAATTGCCTAAATTAATGTGGATTTGGTTGAAAACGGCCATGGATTCGACAATTCATCGCCTGTTTTTGACCATGCAAAATAGCTGCATTGAATAAATGTGTGCCGATACTTTCTACTGTCGGAAATATTGGCACGCATTGAATACACCCTCTGTCTGCTGTTATATTCCAAAGGCATGCAATTCCTGAAATACTGTAATGACACTTTTTTTATTATTATTATTTTTTTTTCAAATGAATGTTGGTTACTGCATATTGGTCTGGGTGATCAATGTTTACCACTATATGACCTCTAGTGTTCATTCTAGCACCTGCTATCTTTGAAAACTCCTGCAGTTCCTCTTCCCTGCCTAGGGTGTCACGGTCTGCTGTAGTCCTTCTAGCACCGTGTGGTCTGTATATCAGCACTGATATGCAAACCAGACCTGTGCAAGAAACACCACAGCAGACAGCGACACCTCAGGCAGGGAACAGGAACTGCAGGAGTTTTCAAAGATAGCAGGTGCTAGAATGAACACTAGACCTCTTTGAGCACCTTTATGTGGGTGTGGTATAGCGCCCTGACAGTATACTGGCATCAGAAGTCCATCTGCCGGCACTCCAACAGGGTAGTTAGTGCATATAAGCCCCTCGCAGGCTTACTACCCTTGCCGCGCTGTAGGCGTGTTGGCTTGTTGAGCTCTCCAAAGGTTCTATTGCCCATCTATGGGGGTCGTGGACCCCATGCGGGAGAATAGCCCATGTATGTCAGTATCCTGTCAGGCATGTAACAGTCAGGATTCCAATGTCTGTATACAGACCATTGGAATCCCGACTGTCGGGAGGTCATTCGGCACCCTATTGATGTTATTGCACAAATGCATTAGTGTCATTTATTTTATTTATGTTGCTTTTATTGGATTCATTCCTATTTCACATATTTTATACCTTAGAGAATGGAATCACCACTTAAAGGAGAAGGTAGAAGATGTGAAAATTATCCTGCACATGTGGTTAGCTCTGTTCTACAGCAAACCTAACAAGCAACTGAACTGCAGCTCACGGAAAGTGGTGGAGCACAGCAACCCTGCAAAATATGTCTCCATCAACACTGTTCTTGACCCATTTGAGTTTTATGAAATTGTGGAGTCTGATGCTATTGATCTCTGCGCGGCAGATGCTGAGAATTCCAGTACCGTTGTGGGGAAAAAATCTGAAACCTCTAGCCAAGGAAAGTTGCATGAGTCTTCTTTATTTCGTAAATTGGAGAAAAATCAGAACAAGAATCGTTCAGAAGATTTAAGCATTGAGTACAGCATTCCAACAAAGGTGAGGTGGCTTTATCATTTGTGTATAGCTTGCACATCTTTCCCATTACCCCCATGCCATACCTCTTCTTCACCATCTTGACCCTTTTATCAAATCCACATTTTGGATCATGGCTGCAAAGTAGTAGGCCGAGCGTTGTCTCAGGACATGGGATTCTACACTGGACTAGTCAAGGGTCAGAGTGGTAGCTCTTAGCTCTTATGCAAGGTATCTTGCAGGAATCTTTAAGGAGAGTGATATTTTTGTTTTTTGGAACTTCAGCGCTCCAGTCCCTGTAAACAGGAGACCACAGTGGCAGCATTATGCCATCATATATGCTGTGATCTTCACTGAATCACCAGAATGCATATTAATAAAAATTTTTGCACACTATAGATTTATTTTAGCCATACTGTGCTCAAAAAGCCGTGTCCTGCAGATATGGGGAAGATTGACCTAGGCACAGGCCAGCAATGTATTTATTACTGGCACCACTGGCCACCAATGAGAAGTATATCCAGAAATATATTAATGGCACCACTGAGCACCAATAATTATTGACTGTATTTATTAGCCAGTAATAAATACATTGTTGGCACCACTGTCCACCAGGGGTTAAAGTGAGCCGGAACTGCGTTCTGTAAGTTCCATTTTAGAGGCGGCACTGTTCCTCCTCTGTCTGCTCACCTTTCCCAGCTGTCTGCCCCTGCCTGCATCGCTAAAGGAGACAACTGGGTAGAGTGGTGGGAAACCCAGTTGTTCTAGAGCAGGTCCATCTGTCCGTGGTGCGGCTATTTCAAATGTGCAGACATATCTAAGTGACTCTCACGTCACTTAGATTTGCGTGCACCCTCGAGAGGAAGAGGGCAGGCAGCTGACATCCGGTGATGTCAACTGCCCGTCCCAGGCACCCACGTCACAGCCCGATTTTACCATCGGAATGCCCACCATTTACATGGGAAGGCATATGAAATGCTAGGTGTTCCCATGAGCCGCTGCAGCCTTGGGTGTCTGTTCGCCGTGGCCGCACACACCTGGTGTATGCACATGCGCTGAAATGTGGCTGCGCATACGCCAGCATCGGTTCCCATGCAAATGAATGCTGGCTGTGAACTGACCAACATAAGGTCCTGAAACTGTACCATGCTTTGGTGCCCTATTTGCAACCTGACCTCCCCCATTTACACGATACTGCGTGTTAACGACCAATAGGCTGCATACACACAGCGTTCATACATCATTTATTAACACCTTAAGTGAAAATAGCCCTAGTGTTAGAAGTTCATATTCCCATCGATTTCTCTCTTGGTTAAGGTAATCCATAGAGAGAGAGAGAGAGAGAACAAATGACTGTAGTCTGGAATGCAATATTATAGCTGTAATTATATATATTTTAAATAAACTTTCTAACCTGTCTAATTAAAAATGTTACTTGCATCTGTCCAGTAGGGTTTTAGATTTACAGTTGACAATTCTGATAGCCTGCCATAAACCGATTAAATAAGATATTTAACTACCACACCCAAAAAAAAATCTGCATGTCATTACAGGATTATAATGTAGAATTGGTACGTGAAATCTTCCAAACGTGTAGGAGCAGTGAAACTGCATTTTACACAAATAGTCTTCTTACAACTGTGAAGTGCAAAATGGCAGAAACGAGCCAAAGTGCTCCCCAAACTACAAATTATATGCAAGCAATCCTGGGTGCCAGTGTTCCTGTTACATGTCACATCATTGACACTAAGCAGTCTAACAGTGAACTAAGTGATAAATCTGAGAATTGTGTGGATATTGTTGGTGTTTCTTCAGGAAAGGTAAATGATCAATGTGTGTCTACTCAATTTAGGGTATTGTAGAGCTTTTGTGTTATTGAATCTTTTGGCTTCACTAGGTTTACATATACTGTACCAAGCAGAGTTATCATGCCTATTCTCCATTTCCTTTTATATTCTCTCTGTATTTGTCCAATAGAATTTTTTTTTTTTATCAATTAAAGACCCTCTCTTATACACAAATTCTTAATGAAAACACTTTCCTCTAGTAGTGTGCCTTTTATTTTATTCTTTTATTTTTTTTTTCATTTTTATTTAATTCTATCGTTAATGTCTGACCTACTCCCCTCCTTCATCTACTCATTCCTTATATTTCCTGCTCCCACAGGATTTTAACAGATTCAGACACATCTGTAGCTCACTTAAAGCCATGTTGTTTAATCTATGTCCCCCCCCCTATGACTACCACCTAGGATCATTTACCAAGCAGTGACTTTCACTCATCTTTACACTGACTGCAAGTGTCGCTTTTAAATTTTCACCTCCATCCTGCCACTTCTACACTTGATATTACTATTGCAAAGTTTGTCTATCTATCACCTGCTGCTTTGACTGTCATGGTCAATCATTTATTTGTATTGCTTTTTAAATCCATCTGTCGGAGCCACTGATGATCATTAGTTTTGACAAACCACACAATCTATTGAGTTTTTCAGCCCAATATTATATCGTTTGTGCAAATCAGCCTGTATACTGTCGCCTGTTGTTCAATTCATTCAGCTACTACTTTAAGTCTATCGACATGATTTTCTCTTTAGGCTTTGAGTCTTCCAGGAGCTGTCAATTATTGTTTATCTGATATTTTTTTGTATTGAATTCCTACTCCTCTTTTCCTTGCTTTTTGTGTTTAGAATTTGTGCCTTTCTGTTTTTGTGGGTTTTTTTGGTACGGTTTTCTCTCCTGCTGTATTACGCCCTACTTTATATCCACTATTCTCCCACTGTCTTCTCCCTAACCACATTGTAAATGCTCTCTAGCTATTGTATATTTATGATATTGTATCTGTTAAAATTGTGATTTTTTTTTTTTTTTTTTTTTTTTTAATGCTGTTTAACCACTAATTTAGTTCACTGCTACTAATTTGCCCCTAGTTGACATGATCTTCCACTCTCCCCAAATTCTATTCTTATCTTTAGTGTTCCACCACTCTGGTCTTTACTAGGTAGTTTCCTATAGCTACCCATCTAGATGTGGGTTTTCTTTTCTGCACTGTATTTACTACTTAACGTTCACAAGATCATCACCTCCTGCTGTCCTGTCTCTCTCATACAATGCCACTCCACATGGTGATCCAACACAAGGCCCTTTAATAAATTTTTGCTATCCTTCTCACCCTTTCCTTTTCTTTTCTAAATCCTTCAATTTATCATATCTGTAATCTCTCCACTTCCTACCTATTCCCTTGTTTTTCTCTAAGTCCACCCCATCTCCTCTTGGTCCCCAATAAAGCTCTCTCCCTCTTTTACTTACAGTCCTAGCCAATTTGCCCCTCCTTTTAATTTTGATAATCTACCTGTAATTAAGCTATCCCCATCCTCCTTTTACACTCTTCCATCTGGTCTTCTGTCTTGTACCTTCAGGTCTATGTAACAAAGTGGCCTCTGTCCATGATCACTTGAACCCTAACACCCGTAGCCTCTGTGCTATGACTTAGTCTTGGATTTTCTACTTGGATGCCACTTCTTCCACTCCTCTTTCTCTTGGTAGGCTTGCTTTTCCCACTCCTCCCTCTGTGGTGGCATGGGTAACCTCCTCTTTTACTGCACTTATCGAGTCATTCCTTTGGAGACCTTTTCTTTGCTTTTTTTCCCTATCCACCCCTTTAGTGTTATCTATCTTTGGGTTGCAATTGTCTACATCCTGCTGGTCCCTCCTCTGTTACATTTTTGCTTCCAGTTTCTTTCCATATCTCTTGGACCTCCTCTCCCTCATCCACTTTTAATGCAAAGGAATCTTCTGCTTCTCGTCCTCCTTTGACCTTACTAAGTAGACTTTTCAATCCAGTGGTCATATTCCAGTCCTTGTCTTTTCCTACAGTTTTCAAATCTGTTTTCACCAACTTCCCCTTCTCTGTGACAATCACATCCTCTCCCCCTCTATCCCTCGTTCCATTACCACCTCTACCAAGGTTACCAGCACTCATCACAATTTTTTATTCTCTGTCCTGATTTTAATTTATTTTTTCTTGACTTGATTTTTTTTCCCTATGTCACCCTCAAACAGGATGCATCCCTCCACAACTCCAGTTTGCCCTCCCCTGTGGACTGTGTTGTGCTCAATCTCTGACAGTTTGCACCCCAACCTTAAAACTCTAGACTGGCCCTCTGTCCTCCTCTTCCAGGTGGCTCTGTCCAAGATCCTCTTCTTTTTTTTTTTCTCTACACCAGGCATGTCCAAACTATGGCCCTCCAGCTGTTGTAAAACTACAATTCCCATCATGCCTTGCCACAGTTTTGCTTTTAGGGAATGCTAAAACTATGGCAAGGCATGCTGGGATGTGTAGTTTCACAGCAGCTGGAGGGCCATAGTTTGGACATGCCTGCTCTACACAGTCTTCCTTATGATCTCTTCAGTCCTAATACAGTGCATCTTTTCAACATTTCCAGAAGTCTCCTAGCCCTGGAAACTACTAAAGCTGCTTTTGATACTTTTTTTTAAATTATTATTATTTTCTACCTGGTATACTAGAACTTCCTACACTTTTGGTCATCCTTCTCTTACGTCTAACCTCTTAAACATATCGTCACCCTTTGTCAAAGCATTCACTCATATGGCTTACATCTTTGTCCTCATTTGTTCACTCAGCTCTTCCTTTTTACTGCTTATTTCCTCCTCTGTCTGAATTAAGGTGATAATGCACCAGCCAATCCATTCCTAACAGTCAAGTTAGTCTGGGTTTACAAAACAACCATTTGGAGCGGACTGCTTGGTGAGTTATCACCTTCAACTTTATCACTTCACCAGGCGTAACACTTCTGCCCCTCTCTCAAATCATATCAGGCTGTCTACTAGCATACATTCCCTTTGGATGTATGAAGCAGTGTTAAGGGAGGAGAAGTGAGTAAGTGATGTGATGGCAACCAATCAGCTGCTCTGTATAATTTTATAGTATGCAAACTATAGATGTTACTTCAGTGCTGATTGGTTGCTATGAGCATCTTCTCTGCTGGGTCACTTCTCCCTGATCACTGCTTCATAAATCTGCCCATTTGTTTCAACATGACCTGAAAATGCTTGTGTTCTTTTAAGTCTGAAGGCCAGATATACTAAACTAGAAAAGTGATAAACCACCAGCCAATCAGCTCCTAACTACCATGACACAGGCTGTGTTTGAGAAATTACAGGTAGGAGCTGATTTGCTTGTGGTTTGTCACTATCCATTTTATCACTTTCCTAGGCTTAGTACATCTTGCCCTAAGTGTCCCCCTTGTAGTATGTCCTTTGTTCTCATCTCTTCCTAGTTATTTTAGTTATTGTCCCTACACACCACTCATGACCTGCTTCTCATTCCTCTTTGTGCTCGCTCAGCACTATTTTGGTCTCCTGTGTGCTCCCTTTCAGTCTGTGATTGATTCTTTCTGTCCACCCTTACCAAGACACTGTCTCATTGAGTGTTACTGGTAATAACTGTCCTTAATGATCTTCATAATCACGCTGGTTTGTTTTTTCTTTCCTGCTTTATACTGGCTGCTAATCTTTATTTTTATTTTATTTGTCCTGTATGGCAAAACAGTAACTTCGTACAAATCTGTCTAAATAACCTTGTCAATCTACACCCAGAACAATCGTTGGGGCATGGGCTAGAGGAGAGAAATGGGATTGACATTGGTTGGGGTTGAGTATAATTGTGGCAAACACAGCTCCTTACATTTAATTGTAATTTGTGCAGAGGAAAGTAATACTGATACTATGTTAATTTAATCAAATACATATTTTAAGGAAATCCTAACCACATTTAGGGCCGCATTTATCAACTAATATTTGCGGCTAAATCCTCAAACACCCGTTTTTGGGGATTAACCACAAATATTCTGTATAGCGTGGAACCGCGCATGCCTAGACACCCCCCCCCCCCCCCCCCCCCCCTGGCTTCCGGCTCCAGGCATCGCAGGGACGGGCTCCTTTCGAAGCCCTGTCCCTGTGCCTAGCAGGTGATACATTGGGGCGAAATGATCGCATTTTACAATGCGATCCTGGGTGGTAATATTCCGCCCAGATCGCATTGTAAATGCGATAAATGATAAATGGGGCCCTTATTCTGTTGCGAATTCTGAGGGGTATATTTTCTCAAATTTGCTTTTGATCGATTTTAATTGTTGCCAGATCGATCCTAAACAATATTGGGCTTTCATGGCTAAAACACACACTTACTAACATTTTCATATTAACCTAATCTGTTAGCAAATGTGTATTTTGGCCCTATAAGACCAAGATCAATTTTTATCGACCTATCGATTTAAAGTAAACCTTTTAGTAAAAATACCCCTTAAGGAGACTGCTGCATGATTGTGGTACCCGAAGGTGGATCACCATAATTGTATAGAAATTCATATGCCAGAGTTTAGAACAGAATATTGGACATAGATTTCTGTAATAATGACAGAAAAAATCCAAACATTTCAGTTACTGATCCCCATAACCACTTTCTGGGCAACACTGTGCTGACTCCTGTGCATGTGCACAATTGGTAGCACATGCAGGTTATGAAATATATATATAGACTACTGTGACAAGCAGCCCCCCAGCAGTTTTGCAAAGAGAGAGGGCAGTTAGTAATGCAGAACATTGTCCTTCAGCTTTGCTTGTCCTACTACAGAGTCTATGTCCCTCCGAGTAGCTAAGGACCATTACAATTGTACCATATGTCCATTTAATCATCTACAGTAATGCTTTTTGTTTTGGTGCCAACAAAGCAAAGAACACAAAGCTTTAGGGGGCATTTAATCCTGGATGATATTTCTGATAGTCGTAAATATTGGCCAGGACCTATGCCATTTCTGGCCAGTACTCAATGCTGCAGATTCGTCTATTTTAGAAGTCAAATCTTCATTGTCTGAAATGGACACTAAATTGTTGAATTTGCAGATGTCTTTTTCAATTTTTGGAATGTTTCGGAAAGAGGGAAGATTGGAACCAACATTGAAATTACATTTCAACCTCTTGTCGAAAAGGGTCGATATTTCTGACAATCGTGAAGATCTGCTGGCATTGAATACCCCCCATAATGTTAGTATTGGTTAGTTTTTTTATTTTAATCCTATATATTTTTTTTTATTTTTTATTGTAGGTGAGTTACAAATGTAACGAACATGAATATTCCAAAAAAATCCCCATTGTAAATGAAACCCAAAGGTCAGGTGGTTCAGAACATGCTGGAAAACTCT